>NC_139618.1:30222626-30742984 GCF_964270895.1 Podarcis filfolensis
AAAGATCTCTGCACGTACAAATACTGTGAGATGTAATCTATTGGTGCAGTCAAATGCAACATTCCTTATTTCCCTAGAGTGGGCACAGGCAGGGGGACATCCAGTCAGTGTAACTTCCTGTTCCACTGGTCTGGAGTTTCCTTCTCCTGCATGTGATCTGGGAGATGAGCATGGCCCTGCCTGACTCCTTAAAAGAGCTGAGTCATGCAGCCATTTTCTCAGTCTCCAGTTCGACTTGATACTGCTGTTGTCTTGTTCTATCTTTTGCTGCCATGCTACTCTCCTGCAGCCATTTTGTGTTCTATTAATGTAATTTTTGCTGTCTGCTGGCTCTCAGCCAGCAGCACATGAGTTCAGTCTCCCTATGAGATTAACTCACAGTTTCTTTGTGTAACTACCAAGTAAAGCCTGCCTTTCAGGGATCATATCATGAACTGAAATGTGAGTAAACTTTTTGTTACTTTACTCTCATGTCTTTATTCTTTTAAGAGGGAATAAAGTGGACACCAGGGGATAAACTTAATTAAGAGATGCAAACAAATCTGCAAACTAGCTTCCAGCTATATTGAGGGGAATCTGCTCTGCTACATCACTTACTAGTATGAGTGAAGGAAGGATAATATTTATTCAATATATCCTTTCCTACTGTCTTTAACATTCCCACAAATATGCCATGTCAAAGTTAAGAGCACATAGCAAGCTTATTTACATGAAGTTAGACCACTGGTGTATTTAGCTCAATATTAACTATGTTTTCCAGTAGCTGCTCTCCAGGGTTTCAGATACAGTGGTACCTTGGTTTAAGAACAGTCCTGTTTACGAACGATTCAGTTTACGAACTCCGCAAAACCGGAAGTAGTGTCCCGGTTTGTGAACTTTACCTCAGTTTAAGAACGGAATCCAAATGGTGTAAGGGCGCTGGTGGTGGGAGGCCTCATTAGGGAAAACACACCTCGGTTTAAGAATGGTTTCGGTTTAAGAATGGACTTCCGGAACGGATTAAGTTCATAAACAGAGGTACCACTTTATAGGTATCCCCCATCCTTAGCTGCAGATGCTGGAGGTTGAACCAGAGACCTTTGCTCCACCACACACTGCATCCAAATGCTGTATTTTTCAAATGCTGATGGGGTTTTCATAAGTCAGCATGATCAGGTATTTGTCGAGAGCCCTCTGGACCCTCACAGGCTGCTTCTTGAACCAACCCCTCACTCTTGCAAAGAGGGAGCAAGCAGAGGTGATGAGGTGGACAGAGAGGAGAAACTTCCCAGTTCTTGCTTGTTCACTGATTCTCTACATGGTAAATTAGCAGGTGCTATCAGTGATGATGAAGAAGAGCAGCAGAAGCAGCCAGTGACGATGGTAGTGAGGGGGCTTGGCTCATTGAGGGAAGGGGACCCTTTGATGGTTTCTCATCCAAGCCAGCCCTTCCAAAACCCAGAGCCTTCACTGCATGCAACCACCCACACTTCCCCTACAACTGAGATAATACAGGGGATGAAAACTTTGCCACTCCATTTTTGCTGTTTGTATAAACAGGATCTTTGTTTATCTGTATATTCAACGCATACGACACCTTTCCACTGTCAAGGACGTTTCAGGCATTCTCATAGATCTACCACAACAGTGAAAGGACCAAAAATAGCACTGGAAACATTAAAATGAACTCTGTGACAACACTCGAGAACAACAGCTGCAGGTATGTGCATCTCCTGCAAAGGTCTTGTAATGGAATGGAAAAGTCCTGAGACACCAAGAGGGATCCAGCCTAGAGCATTATCATACTGCTGTATTTGGATGTGGAAGTCACTGTAGTGAAGTAGTTAAGAGTTTAAGGCTAGGAGCAGGAATGCCTCAGTAAGTCCCTCGTTCTAACCTACCTCACAGAGTTGTTATGACAATATAATGGAGGGTGTAAGAGAGAAAATCTTTTATGCTGCCCTGCCCCTTTAACTGAGATTTCCTGCATTGCAGGAGGTTGAACTAGATGACCCTCAGGGTCTCTTCCAAACCTACCGGTACATTTCTATTATTCTATGATTCTATTATCTTCTTGGAGAGAGGATGGGATAGAAATGTAAGCAGTAATATTACATTCAGAGAATGTGAGCATGCTCAGTGGATCAGACACACGCACTGAGTTCTCGGATCTTATTGTTATCAATCTGAGAAGGGAGAAGTAGGCTGTAAGTGAGATCCATCTAATCCCTGGATCCAGCAAGTGTTAAAATATAGTAATCCAGGCTAGCTTGTGTGTTGAGGTGATTACCTGGGTGATGGACCGTTAAGAGAACAAAGGACAGGGGGCTTTCTGCAAGAAGCTTTACCTTAGTATATGCATTTTTTTGTATACATTACTTGGCTTACCTGGATGGAAAACTACACAGCAAAATTGGGAGAAGGGTAAATTTTGAAGGATTTGTGTGTTTCAGTTCGTGTCTTGTTTTGGAAAGTACTGATTGGGTAGGTTCACCTTTAAATGTGAGCTAAATTTATTCCCTCCATCCCATGGTGGTCCCTAGTGTTTAATGTATTTGTATTTCCTTTTCCCCTTCCCTGGCCCTAAGCCTAAAGAGCAATGTCTGTTAGATATCTGAGGAAGCTGCCGGATACTTACGCCTGGCTACTTGCCCATCTCTCTAGGTATTGTCTACTCTGACCATCCCAGTGGAGGTTGCTCTATTAAGGCAAATGGAGCAGTGCTCCAAAAACCACAGTCTGCCCTCGGCCAATTCCCACCTGCCTGCCTTCTTACTTACAACCAGTCCAGGGGGTGGCACTGCCTTCAATTTCTTCCTCCTCCTTAGTTTCAGTGTTGCCTTTGTAGAACTCCACAGAGAAGATGGGAACAAAACTAGAATTATTTGGCTTTGCCAGTCATGGGTTCTGGCATCACCTACTGTCTGGGCTTCCAGCCTTCTACTCCACTAGTCCCAATATGCACCAGCCACCACTTCCACCAACACTTCTAGGGTATCAGGAACAAGTTTTTCCCATAATCACTCTACATCATTTTCTTTTTAATTGCCATGGATTGACCCTGGAGTTTGGAGGTTCTAGCAGGAGAGCGCAGCTATCGTATACCCTTGACCACAGAACGGTATACTCCTTCCATCTGGGGTGGTCGTCCTCTTCCACCAAGCGTACAGCTTTGGAAGGGACACACATGGAACGGTGAAGAAGGAATTGGACACTCACCAAGCCAGCCAGATCAGCCGAATCAACCCTGGCAATCAATGGGATGACAGATGTCGCAGCCAGTTCACCCTCACATCCAAAAATTCTGACATGCTTTTTCCATACAAAAGGTGGCAATCACATACCATCAGCACTTGAAGTGTTTAATGCTAAACCCCTAGCACAGTTATTATATGGGGCTCAGATCTGGACCGGCACTCACCTTGGATCTACAGAAGCTGTTCCATCTAAGTTCCTAAGGCAATTTTTTTCCTGTTCCATCCTGTGTTCCAAATGCATCATTACACTTAGAGGCTAATCTCCCCTCTGTTGAATTACAGATTTGGTGTAGGACGTTTAATTATTGGCTTCGCCTAAATTTAAACCCCACTGGTCTACTACCCTTAGTATCGCAAGATTGTCATGAGAGCACTTGGACTAAAATAGTCAACCAAAAACTTTACTTTTCTGGTTTATCACCACAACAGTTATGAACACTGGGTTTCAGTAAAGCAAATAATTCCATTAGACATGATACTGAGTGACAGAATCATTTGACCACAATAAGGAAATTTTGCCCATGGTATGATTATTTTCCACCTAGTCATTTTGACACTTTGGCACCCTATTTGCAAAATTTAACCATTCCAAAATACAGACACGCTTTCACTTTTGCAAGAATGAATAGGGAGGCCCCATTAGCTAAAGTGGTACCTCAGGTTAAGAACAGTTTCAGGTTAAGAACAGACCTCCAGAACGAATTAAGTTCTTAACCCGAGGTACCACTGTATTTACATAGTGCAAAAGGCTGCAATTACTAATTTTTATTGTTATTACATAGGGAGAGCTGTGGTACTAGGCACCTGATGTTAATCAGTAGATCTTACTTGGATTTCAGAACACCCACCTCAGAACAGAGATAGCATGCTAGCTCACTTCAGCAGCTCTTGCATAAGCAATCCTCCCTGATTGTTTAGCCTTGCAGCTGCAGCTCTCAAAACTCCCACTGGGATGAGACTCTTTGGGGCTATAAGTGGGTCTTCAGAGAAGTTCGCTCAGCCTACATCTGCATCCCCAGCTGTCTTCTCAACCGCTATGTCTTTCCCTCCTGGAGAACAGGCCACAATCCCCCGATGTGAGTTTAAGAGCTCCCATGCAGCATTGCGTGTGTGGCCTAATTGCATGTAACAAAACACTGGCTCTCACGAGAGAGAGGGGTGTTTTGTAGCGAATGCACAGATGAGGGAACCTCTCCAGGAAGGGCTGATTAATCTTGCTTTCCAAGCCACAGGGAATGCTCCTTGAGAAACAGTTTTGACTGTTCAAAAAAATGTACACATAAACATGGAGGACAGGCATATGCTTCAGGGCTTCGTTCTGAAGGGCAAGGGAGCAGGCAGATTGGGGAGCAGGGAGGAGGAAGGAGGCAAATGTATTCCTAACAGGCTGTGGCAATTTCCAGGCACTTCAGAAAGGCAGAGCAAAAAAACACACCCATTTCATTATCCGGGAAAAGAAGCTGAATGCACGGCACAGTGGGTCGTTGAAAGGATTAATATGGTCTAATTATGAAGACTGCTTTCCGACAGAGGGTTTTGAGGCACTTTATAAAACATTAACTAATCAGGCTATGCAGCAACTACTCCTATGGGGTCAGCCGAGTTAAATCCATGATGCCATCTGGTAAACTGAGGCACCCCAAAGTGGCAGGGGCAACTAAACAACAGAAGAAAGCGGCCATGTAAAACAGTCTATTTTTAATGGAAAGGACATAACACATCATTGTCATACCCCACAACTGTCCCAGGAAAGCTGGGACATCCTGTTTATTCACATGAGAGCACAACAGCCATTTTGGGTGCCACAATCTCACCCTGAAAAAAAGCCTCTTTTTTTTCAAGGTCGTGATCTTGCATAGGTCAAATGACTTGTCTGGGAGTGTAGCCCGGAAGACACGCATCCTGGGTTTGGGCTGGACATGCTGGAGGATATACAGTGGTACCTCGGGTTACATACGCTTCAGGTTACATACGCTTCAGGTTACAGACTCTGCTAACCCAGAAATAGTACCTCGGGTTAAGAACTTTGCTTCAGGATGAGAACATCGTGCTCCAGGAGCGCAGTGGCAGCTGGAGGCCCCATTAGCTAAAGTGGTGCTTCAGGTTAAGAACAGTTTCAGGTTAAGAACAGACCTCTGGAACAAATTAAGTACTTAACCTGAGGTACCACTGTACATTGCTCTCCTCACTTCCCTAAGTCCTATTTACAACAATAAGTAGAGGGGTTGGGTTTTTATTTTGCTTTTTTTACGAAGGGGCACATCTGCATTTCATTTCCCTGCCCCTTCCCCTGATAAGAGTGATTTCTTAGCACTTTGGCAAAATGTGGTAGAAGACTGGAGTAAAGTTCTGGGAGGGCGTATGTGTCCCAAGGCTTTGCTTTTTAAGGCATGCACGAAGCATTCCATCTTCAGGCCATTAAAAATATGGCCTTCCTTTATTTGGAGCTGAAACAGTACACTGCAGTATTCTACAGCCTCAGTCTGCTGCCTCCTCTTTCTAGTTAATGGGTAAAGGTAAAGGTAAAGGGACCCCTGACAGTTAAGTCCAGTCGCGAATGACTCTGGGGTTGTGGCACTCATCTCACTTTATAGGCTGAGGGAGCTGGTGTTTGTCTGCTTCTGCAGACAGCTTTTCTGGTCATGTGGCCAGCATGACTAAGCCGCTTCTGGCAAAGCCAGAGCAGTGCACGGAAATGCCATTTACCTTCCCGTCAGAGCGGTACCTATCTATCTACTTGTACTGTGTGCTTTCAAACTGCTAGGTTGGCAGGAGCAGGGACTGAGCAACAGGAGCTCATCCTGTTGCAGAGCCTCGAACCGCCAACCTTCCAATCGGCAAGTCCAAGAGGCACAGTGGTTTAAACCACAGCGCCACCCACATCCCTTAGTTAATGGGTAGAATGGCTCTAATGTTCTGGTTCTAATGCAGTAAAACAGCTGGGGAATCTTTTGCAGCTTGTGGGCCGCATTGTTTCATAGGCAGCCTTCTGGGGGCCACATGGCAGTGGTGAGCTGGGCCAGAGCAAGAGGTGCACCTGTCACCTTTGAATAGTAAAATTCAGAGGTTTCTACATACACCCCGAACCGCCACTTTTCTAGCCTACATCCAGCAAGCAAGAGGCAATATCACAGACTCTCCAAGTGTCCCTATTTCCCAGGGACATCCCTGATTTAGAGAAGCCATCCCGGTTTCTGATTTGACCCAGAATGTCCCACTTTTCCTTAGGATGTCCCTATTTTCATTGGCGAAATGTTGGAGGGTATGATAGGATTTTCATTGGAGAAATGTATGGCGTTATCCAACCCCCAAGCTGTCTGAAGGCAATCCTGCACAGGGAAGGGTTTTTAAATGTTTTATTATGTTTTTATATATGTTGGAAGCTGCCCAGAGTGGCTGGGCAACCCAGGAGGATGTGTGGGGTAAAAGGTAAAGGTAAAGGGACCCCTGACCATTAGGTCTAGTCGTGGCCGACTCTGGGGTTGCGGTGCTCATCTTGCTTTATTGGCCGAGGGAGCCGGCATACAGCTTCCGGGTCATGTGGCCAGCATGACTAAGCCGCTTCTGGCGAACTAGAGCAGTGCACAGAAATGCCATTTACCTTCCCGCTGGAGCGGTACCTATTTATCTACTTGCACTTTGATGTGCTTAAGTAAGATGTGTGGGGTATAAATAGTAAAATTATCATTATGGAATGGGACATCCCTATTTTCATTGGGGAAATTTTGGAGAGTATGATATCACAGATCAAGGACGTGTTCAACACACTGAGGAGGGGGCAGGGCTGGGCCATTGAGGGGTGCAGTTTGAGGATAGGGGCATGTCCTGGAAAGAGGTGTGTCTTGGAAAGAGTCTTCAGAGCCAGATAGAGAAGCCTGGAGAGCTTCACTCAGCCCTGGGCCTCAGTTCCCCATCCCTGGGATAGAGGAAGCAGAATGGAATGTGTCAGTGCTTGAGCACCACACCCACTGCATCCATCCTGCCAGTGCTCTCCATTCTTCTGTCTGCAGCTTTGAAACAGAACCAGCATCCTACGTCCCGCAGTCTCAGCTGAGTCCCGTAGGAGAAGCAGACTAGCAAAGAAGAGGCAGAGGAGGCCACAAATAGTAATCAAGTGAGCAGGTGTGTGTAGCAGGCTGTCAGGCAAGGCTGAGACTTTACACAGTGGGGCTCCAGAACAGGACCCGGCAGGATCTGCCAGTCAATCCAAGCAGGCCAAAAGCAAAGCTCTAAACTGATGGAAGTCACGTTCCAAGGCAGCAATCAATTCTCAGGAGTTCCAGAACAGCTATTGGGAAAGGGAGCATAGCAGTGCAACTGGGTAAGTGAAGATTCTCCATTACAGGGTTTCTCAGAGCTTTCCCTCTTTCTCTGCAAGGTGTGTGCGACTCCTCTTTAGATCAGGGGTGAGGAACCTTTTGGGCTCCACATGCCAGTTCGTTATCAGGATCTATCTTTACAAGCCAAATTTGAGTGATGGAGCAGGGTTGCTTACCTGCTAATCACCTGAGGTCACAATGGCATCACGCAATTGAGCAAATTGAAGTCCCACAGTCAGTGCTCAGGCAGTCTGATGGTAGCCAAAATGGTACATTCAAAGGACAGAACTGTCTTGGACAGCCCATCAGGAGAAAGAATGCATAAGGCACTGAAGACTGACTGAAGGTGAGCCAGGTGAACTGTTCAGTTGTCACTGAGAGACAGCCACTTGGCTACCCTATATGACAGTGGTAGCTCATGTGCTGCTTCCCATCACCTGACCATTGAGCTAGCTGGCTGTGGCTGAGGGGTTTTTAGCCTGCACTGTCTGGAGGGCAGCATGTTGACTACCCTTGCTGTATGGCTCACACCTAAGAGCAACAGCAGCAGGCCCAGGAGTTTTCAGGCAAGGAACAGGGGAGCGACTGATTCTTCCTGAGCACCTGGCTTTGCCTAAGAAAGGTCTTGCCCAGAGAGAGTTCTGCCTGATATATCTTGAAGGGCTATGCAGTTCCTTCCTCTGGCTATCCTTCCTGCTGTTGCCTTGAGCCAAGGCTCTCAGAACACTTTCATTGATTCCCTTGGCACTGTACAACCAGGCCAATGAATTCAGAGTCTGAATCATTAGCCGCAACCTTTAGTCAGGAATGTGATGCAGTGAAGAAGTAGGCGGGAGGGGGAAGGGGAGGCGATGAATGGGGCAGGCATCTCTTTCTTCCCTTTCCCACCCAAGATCCCCATCAATCACTGTGCTGATTTCCCCAGGGACATCATCATTAAGTTCAAAAGTGCTGAGTCAGCATCGACGAGCAACCTTGTGGGGAAGGAGGAGGTGGTAATCAACCCTGCAGGCTCGTGCTGCAGGAGTTATGTTACACTACGACATAGTCCTTTGCTGGCTTTTAAACCATCCCCGATGAGCTGAAGGTAGCAGCTGTATCCCACAGGGAGCCACAGTAATGTATCAACTACGTGCTCATTCCCTTCGGTGCCAATAATCCTCTAGCACCATGCATAATGAATTCCAATAAGGACAGCAGAATGCTATGAGCCAGGTTTTGATATGTGCTTGGGTTTTTCTTTTCTTTTTTTAATAAACAAGTTGGAGATATAGAGAGCTTAACCTAGGACCCCAGGTCCAAAGGTTCACAGGAAACTGCCGTATACTGAATCAGATGAAGGGTTCATCTAGCTCAGTATTGTCTTCACTGGCAGGTAGAAACTCTCCAGGATTTCAGACAAGTCTCTCCCATCCCTATTTGGAGATGCTTGGGATTGAACCTAGGCCATTCGGCATGCAAAGCTACAGCCCTTTAATGCCCTTTAATGCATTCAGAGTCATTCAAAGAATCTACTTGAATCTACTTTCAATCCACATTGAACCATGGCTTGCATTCCCAGTATAAACAGGTTACTCTGCAGGTCAGGGAAACTAGCTAAAAAAAATAAGCCAATGGGTGATTTTCTACAGTGTGCTATCTGAAGTAGCCAGTGGTACACTGCAGGATCCCTTGCAAAGCTTTAAAGGAGTAGTTCCAGGATGACCTTTAACCCTTGACAGCAACATGGCTCCACTTCTAATTCAGGCTGAGTCAAACCTTTTCTAGACAACCCTTTCAGTTCAAAAGTGAGCTTCTGCTGGAGGGGCTGTGTTATGCAAGGTATACACATACACCTTTGGTGGGAGTGTAGGATAGTAAGTTTTGGGATAAGGTTCTAAGACTTATTTCTGATATTTTACACTTTGAAGTTGAACTAGATTTGGGACAGGTTCCATCATCTTTATTTGTGTGAGGAGCAAATAAAGGTATTCTCTGTAAATTGCTAACTATCCATGTCTTCACAACTGCACAAATGAAGACTGCATTTCCTGGGAACATGAATAACAACCTACCCTTCAATGATGGTATGACCCGGTATGGCTGGAAACCTTATCTGTCAAACTTAAAGGTGAAGGGTAAAGGGACCCCTGACCATTAGGTCCAGTCGTGGCCGACTCTGGGGTTGTGGCGCTCATCTCGCTTTATTGGCCGAGGGAGCCGGCGTACGGCTTCCGGGTCATGTGGCCAGCATGACGAACCAGAGCAGCACACAGAAACGCCATTTACCTTCCCGCCGGAGCAGTACCTATTTATCTACTTGCACTTTGACATGCTTTCGAACTGCCAGGTTTGCAGGAGCAGGGACCGAGCAACGGGAGCTCACCCTGTCGCGGGGATTTGAACCGCCGACCTTTGATAAGCAAAGTCCTAGGCTCTGTGGCTTAACCCACAGCGCCACCTGCATCCCTCTGTCAAACTTACCCAGCAATATAAACTACCCAAAGTTGAAATAAAAAGTGACCAGTTTCATGAAGCCCGCATCCTTTGTCTCTCGTATATTAATTCCAATTTGGGAGGACCTTAGCCATCTGTCTCTCATGTTTCCTTTTAGTGAGGTGAGATAACATAAGTGGGACAATGTAATTTCTTACCACAGTGGTTCTTTCATTTTCTTTTTTGTGTGTGTGTTATCTATATAAGCATGTTTATGTAGTATACATGTTGGTTTGTATGTTGTTTTTGTATTATTGTACTGATTTTTTTAATCATTTTTTTAAAAAAGATTTTTATGGGAGCTTCTTGTGGTGGTGGCAAATGGGGAGGAAGTTTCCAATCCCAATCACATTTTTCATTGTCTGTTTATGACATAAATGTCCCCCGTTCTGATGCTTTTGGTTATCAAGGTATCTTGGAGTTTACATGTACCAAATTTCAGGGCTCTGGTTCAGAATCTGGCAGCTGGTTCGCAGGCCTAATATTAATAAACTTGGATGACAGTTCTCCTGCATGATGACCTTTCAAAGCATTTTTGAATTTTTATCCATGAATGTTACCATAGTGCACCTCCAGAATGTGTCATGCATAATCGGACATTCTTTATCCACCCTGTGCATCACAATGTCATGTCTCATCCTTCTCTGGTTGGTCATTATCACACATACTTTGTTTACAGTGATAGACTGACATGGAGCCACAAAGAGGGGGAAAGAAGGTCTATCCATGAGTGAGAAAGAAACATTGAACAAGAGGTGTCAGAATCTTCCATCATGAATGATTGTTTCTTGGTTCTAGATCCAAGCTTTTAAACAGGTTGGTTTCTTTGGCCAAGAGTAACAAAAGGGTTAATGTGAAATATTGCTGAGCCTATGCAAACAGCTGACATTTTCATTTATTTCAGCAGCTAAGGAGTCACAATATGCACAACATTTGAGTATGTGCAAAGATGATGGAGTTTGGCTGCATGGTCAGACTAGGCACACAAACAATTCAGATTCAGGGGGGAAAGGTTAGCTTTTGAGACATCTTGGCTATATGGGGCCAGCCCTAATGCCAGTTGCTACAAATCATAAGTGGAGAGACTTCCTGAGGCTTGTCATAGGCATCTAGTTGGCCAATATGTGAACAGGATGCTGCCCTGATGGTCCGTTGGCCCAGTCCAGTAGGCTCTTCTTATGTTCTTAAGACTGACCAAGTAAGAGTTTCAAGAGCTCCACTACTCATGAAATGACTTGTTCACAACCTGAACAACAGGTTCACCTGCACGTCTCTAAAGATGAAGAACCAGTTTATTCCTATTTCCGTTGTGTGCCCAGTCCAACTGGGGCCAGGGAGTGTCATAAATTTCTCTTGAATGTCTGCTTGCTTGGTGCAATAGCTGACCTATAGAAGTTGAAATGCTTTCCAGTAAAACTCTGAACAACTGTCTGGTGAGCCCCATGGGGGACTGGGAGTATTTGGCAGTACACCCAAAGAAGAAGAAATGTAGAAAGTTATTTCAAACCACTTGGGACTGGAGGGGAAAAAACACCCAGATATCAAAATCTTGCCAGAACATCATTTCTCGTGGTGCTTTAACATTTTAGAGATCAGCCTGGTGAGCGCAGAGACATCTGTAAAATAAAACCAAGGAACAGTATGTCTCATCCAGGCTCTTGGGAACTAGCGAGCTGCTTGCTTTCATGTTCATGGTGGTGGTTTGATGTTATTCTTAACAGTTCATCCAAGCCTTACCTGAGACTGTACAGTCCCGCATTGGCTCATTACCAAACTCTTATGAAAGGGGAAATATCCCAGGAGGAAAAAGGAGCAGATCATGGGAGATCTGTTTTATTGTATGCATTCTTCTTAATGTAGGAGGGTAAGAGAGGTGTGAAGAGTTGACACCTAACCTTCCACACTGGATAGTGATTTGTGTTTTGGAAGGCGGAGGAAGACAAGCTGTGCTCTCCTCTAAAGAAGGTGAAAGGACCATAGCTCAACAGCAGAGTGCAACCGTTGCATGTAGTGCATCCCAGGTTCAATCCCTGACAGGTCCAATTAAAAGGATCAGAAAGAAGATAATGCAAAAGATCTATTTCTGAAGTCCTAGACAGGTCCCCCTGCTCAGAGTAGATGGATGAAAAGTCTGCCTGGCTTAACTAGGAAGGCAGAAGCCTACATGACTGCAGAAATTCAAGGTAATTTGCCCTTGAATATCACATCCTCTGGCCTGGTTTATATGTTAACTTCAGTGGTGCTGTTCTTGCCACCTCTGGGGTTTACTCCATGCCACTCCAAGTAATGTGTGAGGCAATTATGGTTTAATGCCCTAATTAAATCCTGCACAAGGTCTCCAGTTTGGTTTGGGACCTGGATCTGAGTTGGCCCAAGTTGGCCCTAGACCTTCTCAGGTTAGACCGGGGATACTCTGAAAGCTGCCCACAAAATGCATACTATCTAAATGCAGAAGTTTTGTGTGTTATTTAAAAGAATCTGCACAAAGCAAGTTGGAATGGCAGTATGATTGAGTGGCAGCAAGACTGAAGCAGGATGGAATTGGGTTGCTCGGTTTCACCCCTAATGACTGATAATGTTTTGCTAGCCTAATGTTGTGGGTGGGTTTTCTGGAGTAGAGTGAGAGCAACAGATGTGGTGGTAACTATTCCATTCAAGGTGTCAGGCTTTAGGGAATCTGATTCCTCCCACGGTGGGCAGCCAAGGAGTAGATAACAGGAGTGGCTGGGGAGACCCAGTCAGATGGGTGGGGTATAAATAATAAATTATTATTACAGTGGTACCTCTAGTTACGAACTTAATTCGTTCCGGAGGTCCATTCTTAACCTGAAACTGTTCTTAACTAGAGGTGTGCTTTTGCTAATGGGGCCTCTTGCTGCCACTGTGCACATGATTTCTGTTCTCATCCTGGGGCAAAGTTCTCAACTCAAGGTAACTATTCCAGGTTAGCGGAGTTTGTAACCTGATGCGTTTGTAACCTGATGCGTTTGTAACTTGAGGTACCACTGTATCATTACAGTGGTACCTCGGGTTAAGAACTTAATTCGTTCCGGAGGTCTGTTCTTAACCTGAAACAGATCTTAACTTGAAGCACCACTTTAGCTAATGGGGCCTCCCGCTGCTGCCATGCCGCTGCTGCACAGTTCTGTTCTCATCCTGAAGCAAAGTTCTTAACCTGAGGTACTATTTCTGGATTAGCGGAGTCTGTAACCTGAAGCGTCTGTAACATGAAATGTCAGTAACCCGAGGTGCCACTGTATAGAAGAAGAGTGCCTACCAAGTCCTTTATTCACTATTCACAGAGAGAGTCTTTGAAAAGTCCCTCTACGTTGCAGTAACAGCATTGCTCTGAGCAATCTCCTCCCCACTTTTACTCTCAGTCACCAGCAGCTCCACCCCTTATATGGTGGTTGCAAAAGACCCTTTGTCTGTTTGCTTTCTGCTCTCCCACTTTCACAGCCCTCCTGGTTCTAGGAGAAGGGGTGTCAGCCAGCTGTTTTGGCTCTGCTGCTTCCCCCTCCTCCCCTTCCATTATTTCCCAGCTCTGCCCTTCTTCTGTCTCAGAGTCATGACCTTCTGCAAACCACTGTTGTAAATCTATACTGTCCTCCTCTTCTTGGAAAGGTTCAGGAGGGGGGGGAGGCAACCTCCACCATTCCTCTTCAGTCCAATCCCAGACACAAGGTAATGTGGAATTTCCCCCCTCAAAATTCATCCAGTCAGTATATGTTCAACAACAGGAGTCTTCCACTTATTCAGAGCTGGATCCCACCATTAACTGCAACTTGCAGCGTTGAACCCAGTTTAATTTGTCTCTCATTCTCTTCTCTCATTGTATCTCTTTTGGCTTTCTTGGGGCATATCTGTACTGCACTTGTTTTACAGGAAGTACTTCTCTAAGTAAAGACATACAATACCAAATGCAGTCATAGCATAGAGTTTTCTATCTTTCTAAAGAGCAAAGTTTTAAAGGGCAAAGTTGGTAGTGGCATGTGTCAAGTGGAAACCCACTTGAGAGTCCTGCTCACATAGTGGAAAATCCAATGCATCTGTCACTTGATAAATGTATCTGAAGACGTGTGCATGCACAGGAAAGCTTATACAGTGGTACCTCAGGTTACATACGCTTCAGGTTACATACGCTTCAGGTTACAGACTCCGCTAACCCATAAATAGTGCTTCAGGTTAAGAACTTTGCTTCAGGATGAGAACAGAAATCGGGCTCCGGCGGCACGGCAGCAGCAAGAGGCCCCATTAGCTAAAGTGGTGCTTCAGGTTAAGAACAGTTTCAGGTTAAGTACGGACCTCCGGAATGAATTAAGTACTTAACTCAAGGTACCACTGTACCAAGAACAAACTTAGTTGGTCTCTAAGTTGCTCCTGGACAATTATATATATAATAACTGTGTCAGACCGACACATACCTGAATATGTCACTTGATACTTAGGGCTTTCCCTCATATCTTCTTGTCCTGTACCTAGAAAGCATAGGTCTGAGTGGTTTCCCCTTGCCCTGCTCCCTTCCCAGGGAAACGTGATCTTTAACTCTAAAATGGAACAAATGGCAATCCATAGAAACCCAATTGCTCAAAACCTATATCAGAATACATTTAAAACATGCATTTGGGGAATAAGTATTTTTAGAAATGTGCATTTTGAGAGAAAAGGAATAACAACAACAACAATGAATTGTTTATTGATTTAAGGAATTACAGATCATTGCCTAAAGAAGGCAGAAATGATTTATAGGTGAACACATGCAAAAGATACACAGACTGGAAATAGATTAACGTATTTTTCCATGTATAAGACGCCCCCATGTATAAAACGACCCCTGTTTTTTTAAACCCCAAATTAAGAAAATAAGTTGTTTAGCTTTTTGGGTGGGGTGGGGGAGGCCACTTCCGCCAATCGCTCACCCGCTTGCCTGCCACTACTGATCACACACCTCACCACAGCAGCCAGTTGTCTGCCCACTCGCTGCCACCAACAGCCCACCTGCCCGCCCACTTGCTGCAGCCGCCAATTGCCTGCCTGCTTCATCACAGCCGCCAATCACCTGCCCAATTGCCGCAGCCAGTTGCCGGCAGGCCTTGCCGCAGCCACCAATCACCCACCCAATTGCCGCTGTCAATCTCCTGCTTGCTGCTGCCATTAATTGTACGTCCCCGCTCTGCATTCACTATCCGTGCATAAGGTGACACCCATTTTTTGCTCCCCCTTTTTTTTAGCAAAAAGCATTGTCTTACAGATGAAAAAAGATGGTAGATTGCCTATCCCTACTCATAACAGGAGGAGGTGATACAGTTCACACTGTATCCTGTCCATTTCACCCATTTCCCAGCGACAGTGGCACAACCACTGGCAGTAGCACAGTGACAATGAGAGCTCTTCCCAGCAGCTGTTGGCTGACAGCCAACATTTCCCAGCCCAGACATGATCTGGGAGCAATGCTACATGACAATGTAACATTTCCCAGGGGTGTTGGTGTGTTTCACTTCCTGCATATTTATTTAAAAAGAAAAATATAGGCAGAGCTACATGTCCTGTGCAACAGGGGGGAAAGTTATAGTCATGTTCCAAATCAATGCAAATTTTGTGCCATAAAGTCATGCATATATTTTTCCCCCAAATTTCACATTTATATCTGTTTGTTTGGTTTGAGGGGCGCTGAAAATTCTGGATCGTTCCCATAGCCCTCACCCAATCACTAGACAGTGACTTTGAAGGAGAGCAACCACTTTGCAATTCTGGAATTTCCAGGCAGAGTTGGGAAAGGCCCCTGCCTGAAACTATGGCAATGGGAGACTTTGGGATCACAAATTTCAGCGGTGTCCTGTGCAACACTAAAAAAAATTGTGCCCCCTGCCACTCTTGCTACGTTCTACAGCATTGTTATGGAGCCTCTGGCAGGGCAGTGCCCAGTGAGGTTGAAGTGGTTGAGTTACCCTAAAACCAACCAGTGGAGAGACACTGCCAGTGTGGTCCTAGTCCTAGAGATGTTGGAATAGTCCATCAAAAACAGCAATGGGAACCAAAATTGCCAGTGTTTGCTTATTCTTCCCATGTCTGGAAAAGAAATCAATCCAGCGATCGCTTTTCACTGTTCTGTTTGGTTTTAGTCCTTAAATGATACACAACAGATTATGCCACACACACACACACCACAATTTGCATTGTGTTTCCTTTCCATTGAAACAAATGGGGTGGGATACGATAATGGCAACATGACTTATGTAGTCTATGTAATTAATTACATATATTACTTAAATGGTGAAATTTCACCACAGCAGTCATGCCATTTTTGGCAGAAGGCAAACTGCAGCAGAACATAAACAATGCTGTATGCAACAATACAGCGCAAATGGAAAACAATTCCTTCTTGCAACCCCAGTGGTGTCCTGCAGATGTTATTGGACGACAGTTGCGCGTTGAGGTCCCCAGGGCCACCCCAATAACCCACACATCACACAGAAATTTTTGTTTAAGGTTTTTGGCATAATTTTGGCCACAACTTTATTAAAATACAAAAATGTGAGTGGTTGCTTAGGCATTGGTTGCGACTATCTGCCCCCCCCCATGGGGGACAGACTGACATTCCGCATACCTGTGAAAGTCAGAAAAGGGGAATACACTTGGGGGTAGCGACGGAGCAGGGAACCTGCCCTCAGCCCTCCCCAAATGCAACCAGGAGCTCTTGCAATGGCCTGAGCCCCCTTGACAGGGTGGAAAAGCAATAGTTAGTCCCTGATTCCTTTAATGCAATCCCTTGCAGCAGCAGCATTAGAGGGGCAGGCACAGCCGATCCATTCCCTTCAACCAACCAAACCATAAACCAATGCCTAACCGCAACCTTACAAGTTGTGACGATTTGCTACACAGTTTGCAAAAACCAAATGGCCCCAGCCAATCAGCCAGATGGACAAAATTCCTACTGGGGCCCTGCCCCAAGAGCAGACGACCCCATGACAGGCATAGCAAGGTCAAAGCGAACAACCCTAAATATAGGGAGGGGGGACAGGCAATCTGATGCACAGGCGAAAAGAGGAAGCCCTAGCCTCATGCAAAGAGTTTTAGCATTTTTGGCTGTCAATCAACAAATGGCAACATTAACTTCTTCCCAACAACAAAGGAAGCCCAATCGCATCAGTGGCCAACGATCAATTAGCCCGCCCCCAACTTTGGAGTGTCCTGGCGGCCCCCACCACAACACGTGCTCTCCATGAAGGAGAACACGCTTTGCAATCACCCCAGTCAGCATGGTCAGTGGCCAGGAATTATGGGAGCTATAGTCCAGTAACATCTGGAGGGCCCCACATTTCCAATTCTGAGCTAGAAAAGAGCAA
Organism: Podarcis filfolensis; assembly: GCF_964270895.1. Lineage (NCBI taxonomy): Eukaryota > Metazoa > Chordata > Lepidosauria > Squamata > Lacertidae > Podarcis > Podarcis filfolensis. Next base: position 30,240,003 of record NC_139618.1, read on the forward strand.
TGGCCCAGTGGCGTAGCGTGGGTTGTCAGCACCCGGGGCAAGGCAAGTAATTTGCGCCCACTAACCCGTGGATTTTAGCACTGATTTTAGCACTGCGAGTGCGAGCACACCCTCCCCAGATGTTGCGCCCGGTGCGGCCGGCCCCCCTGCACCCCCCACGCTACGCCACTGCAATGGCCTGACAGCTTCCCAAACTTGAGGCTCCCAGGGCCTCAGTGTGACCAAAGTACTTTGCTCCTCATACAGAGTTACCATTTTGTGCAGCCTGGAAAGAAGCATACTTTCTCTTAAACAAATGGAAGGATGGCAGAGAATCAGCTTTTAAAAGCATTGAGGAGTTTTGTTCCTTTGCAAGAGATCGTGAATTCAAGGCTGCCTTTGTTGCTTCAGAGACTTTGCTGCATTACTGATGAGGCTGGGAGACTAAAGGTTTTACAAGCGAGTTTCATTCTCCTCCCCCCAAAAAACCCTTGGCTCAGTAATTCCTTGTTAACATGATAAGATTAAACCTGTGTCCCAGTCAGAAAGTGGTGATTTGACTGTATTGCTTCCATCAAGTATTCACGTCTGTAAGATTTATTTTTTTTAAGATGTTGTAATCTAAAGATAAGTGTAACTGTCTGCAAGCTTCCCAATTCTCCTCAATCTGATTACAATGGCAGTCAAAGGACAGGAGCTAATTAAAATGCCAATCAAGGAGAAATGGGATTCCTTGGTGTTTTAAAATACAAACATTTGTAGTTTCTGCAATTTTATTCTTGTTCAACTGGTGGAAGACAACCTGCAGTTCTATCCTTGACTACCAAAATTTCAAGAAATGCAGTTATGAGCATAGAAGCCAATTCCTAAGGGCCATGGGGGCTTCAGCCCCCACAATAAAATAGTCGAGGGGGCCAGGCCCCCGCAAAGTTGATGGGCATTCCCATTCAAATGCTGTGTGTGCACTGCGGCACGTGATCGATAACATGGAGCAGGGCTTACCTGGGCCCCCACAATATTCTATTCAAGTTGGCACCCCTGATTATGAGGATGTGCAGCTTGCTAATAGTGTATCATTTCTTACCAATTAGAGTAATTCAAGGAACACCTGTACCCAATGATACAATGAATATTCAGAGGTCCACTTCATTTTAATGGAAACGAATTGCAGGGGGACAATTGAATATCTAATGCTTCTTACTTTTGTAACATGCTCTTATCCTTGCAAACAGTGGCATAGCGTGGGTTGTCAGCACCCGGGGCAAGGCAAGTAATTTGCGCCCCCTAACCCGTGGATTTGCGCCCCCTAACCCCCAGATGTTGCGCCCGGTGCGGCCGGCCCCCCTGCACCCCCCACGCTACGCCACTGCTTGCAAACATTTATTTTAATAGCATGTTAAATAGAGTTAAAAGGGAATTGCTTCTTCATCATTGTCCACTACTGATTTTGAATATTTTTCAGTTATTTTGGGGGTGTTTGGAGCTCTGCAGTTTATTTGGTATTTGAACTTCATATCTTCCAATGTTCGTTTTTCATATTTGACAGCTAATATTAGACATGTTTTGGTGATGAACAAATTTGATAGTATTTACCAGCTGGTGTGCAATTGTGTTAGCATTGGATGGTTGACACTCTATAGTATAGAGTGTGATAAAGTTTTTCAAATGGCATGCAATGGTACATAGCATTTGACTGTTGACTGCTTATGCGATGCACACCTGTTGTAAAATCAATACATGCCAAACTGTTTAAGGGTCTAACTACATATTCCATTGAAAACATAGTTTGCAATGATGCCAAGAGGTGTTTTTTAAAAGCAGGGGGTAGTTTCTGTCAGCATCACAGGGCATGGGGAGGGGATGTTTGACTTCCCTCCCCCATCATGATTCCATTGGTGCCAATGGAAGCTTTCTTCCCATACAGTGGTGCCTCGCAAGACGAAATTAATTCATTCCGTGAATTTTTTCGTAGCGAATTTTTCGTCTTGCGAAGCACGAAATCCCATAGGAATGCATTGAAAATCAATTAATGCGTTCCTATGGTCAAAAAAAGTCCAAACAAAGCCAAATTTGGTACAACAAGAGTTTATTAAGTGCTCTTTAAAGTCACACATACTGTAAAGAGCATTTCAAAATTCAAACCCAGAAATTTTTTTAAAAAACAGCAGAGTGCCCCAAGGGTCACAGAAAATCATAAAAATGCAGAAAAAAACCACAAGCTTCCAGATTCTTGCAAACCCCTCCCCAACTGTTCCCCCAGCCACCCAGCACACAGAAATTCAAATCCAGAAATTTTTTAAAAAAACAGCAGAGTGGCCCAATGGTCACAGAAAATCATAAAAATGCAGAAAAAAACCACAAGCTTCCAGATTCTTGCAAACCCCTCCCCAACTGTTCCCCCAGCCACCCAGCACACAAAAATTCAAATCCAGAATTTTTTTTTAAAAAAAGCAGAGTGTCCCAATGGTCACAAAAAATCATAAAAATGCAGAAAAAAACACACAAGCTTCCAGATTCTTGCAAACCCCTCCCCAACACCAAGTCCTTGAATTCCAAACACCCCAACCCAAAATCCAACCCCCCCAAAAAAAGTTTTAAAAGCTTAACTTACCAAATGGCTGCAAAAGAAGTTTTGGAAAAGCTTCAAAAATCACCAAAGTCTTTAAAAACCTCAAAAAAGGCTACTATGTACACTGCGTTCTATGAGTTGCTCCTTGAAGTCAAGTCGCAACTGTATTAACGGTGTTAAGAAAAAGGAAACAAACTTGCAAGATGTTTTCGTCTTGCAAAGCAAGCCCATAGGGAAATTCGTCTTGCGAAGCAGCTCAAAAAATGGAAAACCCTTTCGTCTAGCGAGTTTTCCGTCTTGCGAGGCATTTGTCTTGCGGGGCACCACTGTAGTTCTAATTGCAGTGTGGGGGTGGTTTTTTTTAAGGAACATGGTGGGAGAGTGAAGGGTTAAAGGCCTTCACCCCATGTGCAATGGTGCCCATGGAAACAGTGGTCCCCATGCCTAGAGTTAAAGGAAACATTCCCTGATGTGGCGGCAAATGTTGTATGTAACATAATGTGTAGTTAGGCACTAAAATACTCACATTTGTAATCTGTCAAATTCAAAGTTACATAGGCACAATCTGAGAGGGAAACTTGGGAGTAACATAAAACTTTGAATATTTGGGGGGATATATGTATACATTTCAGCTCTTAAAATCGCAATTAGCACATGGAACCTAATACAATATTTGTTATATCTTCCTCTCATGAAGAAGCAATAGCTTCAACTTAGCAAACCAGCTTCTCAAATCAGATTCTTCTTGATATTAGATCAATGGTACTGTCACCAATCTTTTTCTTTTTCTTTTTTTTAAAAAAACAAAACCTTTATTGAAATTCATAGATATCATACAGTATTTTAAATCCACACATAGAAAAAAAATAACCTTACATAAATTTACAGTTAAATATTAAATTACTCTTTCCACTTATTTTCTAACTAAACGAAGATAAAATAAGAGAAAATAAAATAAAATAAAGTAGACTTCCCGTCATTTCCCAATTAAATTGACATTTGTAATATTGAATGTACTTAGATTTACTACCTTACTCTTAATATATTTTCTAGTACTTTCTTACAACATGCCGTACCATTTTTCCTTATTTCTTAATATTTACTTTACACAAGAGTCATTCGAACGCTGCCATAGATGTTATATCACTGTTACATTTTTGTAAATATCTCTTGAACCTATCCCATTTTTGAATAAATGATTGTTTTGTATTACCCCTTAGTTTATTTGTCAATAGAGCCAATTATGCGTAATCTAATAATTTGTTCTGCCATTCCCTTAATATTGGTACTTTCCCCCCTTTCCAGTTTGATGCACTTAGTAAACGGGTGGCAGCTGTTGCGTATCACCAATCATCATCACTGTTATATTTAGATCTTTCCTGCACTTCTTGGAACCACATATCTGAATAGACATAAACCTGGCAAACTGGTATCATACATCATGGTTCTCAGTGCAGAGTTCCCAAGGGGGAAGTAGGTATTCTTTATACCAGAAAAAGGACCAAGCAAGGGAACTCTTGAGATCAGGGATGGGGAAGGCCTCTAAATGTTTCTGGATTCCAAGCTCCTATCAGCTCTAGCTCCAGTTGGAGTTGGAGTTTGACAGCATCTGCAGGGCACCACATTGGCTGCTCCTGGTTTAGGCACATGTGCATTCAGGGGCAATGAGGAGGGGAATCTGGAGAGTTATGGGGGCCAGATAGAGAGAACTGGAGAGCTGCATTTGGCAGCTGGACCTGAAGTTCCCCACTTCTGAATCAGGAAGTCGGGCAACCTTGCAGTTTCAATTACCAATGGGTCCTTCATACAGGTGCCTGGCTCTTCCTGGAATTCAGGTCAGGAAGGTTCAAGTGTTATAAACAAGACGTACTGGCCACCTGCACGTTCTCCTTTGATATTGGCTTGTGGAGTTGGTTTGCAATGTCCAAAGAGGAAATTTTGTCAAAAAATTGTGTAGGTTCCACAATGTTCCGGTACAATCTCTCCTTTCAAACATCACAAGCAAGCCCTGCCAGCCAAAGGGGGCAGAGATTGCCCTTGGCAGCTGTTGGTGCTTGTTTGTAGCATCTGAAGCTGCAAATCCAATTCATGAAATCAGGGATAATGTTTAAAGTTCACACTCTAGCCTGATGCAACTCCATTTGGTAGTAAAATGAAATTTGTATAAATTGGCAAATATGTTGTTTACATGCTTGGGCTATGCTTGAGTTTTGCCCATAGCAAATGCAGACAGTAACTTTGGTTTCTGTATAAATCATGATCTCATGTGTCTAGTATATTTTATGCATAAGCGTGTAGCTTTATTGGTAAGTTACAATGGTATTTTATTGTTCAAGTGAAAAAGCGTAAGTGCTCCTAAGCATATGTGCTCTGAATTTCCAAACCATTCCCTCTGGGTTCAGTGGGACTTGCTCGCTAGTAAATGTGCGTGGGATTGCAAACTAACTACTAGTTTTCAGTTTGTGGTGCTATGAGAAATTTATCGAAGTATAAGACTTTGCCAAAGAAAGAGGCCATAGTGCAGAGGCAGAGCAAATTCTTTGCATTCATAAGGTCATGGGTTCAGTCCTCAAAGTCTCCAGTTACAGAAAATCAGGTCACAAGTTGAATAAAATTCCCTCTCCAATGCCACAGAGAACCATGGCTAGTTCAAGCCATTGTTGGGGTCAAGGTTTTTGGAGTACATGACCCCAAATTCACTGGTTGCCAGGGCATTTCTGGGTCCAATTCAAAGTGTTAGATTTCATCTTCCAAGCTCCAAAGGGCTTTGGATGTGTTATTCTATGGACCGCCTACAGCCATTTAAGCTTGCCAAGGTATTAAGAGCTGCCTCAGATACGTGTTGGCAAACTTGGGATGGCAAACTTGAGAGAGAAACATATGGGACCTTTTCTGTACTGGTCCCTAGTAGGTGGAACTCCCTCCCCACAAGGTGCATATAGCTTAGCACCACAGGTTTTTCAGTGCACCTGAAAAACCCATATTTTTCAAACTTCTTTCTCTTAAGGAAGCCTATTCTTCAAAAGCAAATTAAGGAAACTTAGGCCTGTTACCTATACTGTGGTACCTTGATTGTCAAACTTAATCCGTTCCGGGAGTCCCAGAACTGTTTGAAAACCAAGGTGTGGCTTCCCATTGGCTGCAGGAGCTTCCTGCACTCAATCCTAAGCTGCAGAAGCCGCATCAAAAACCATTCGCAAACCGGAACACTCACTTCCGGGTTTGCGGCGTTTGGGAGCCGATTTGTTCAGGAACCAAGCCATTTGACAACCAAGGTACCACTGTATTGTAATTTATATTGGTGTTTTAAATTGCTTTAACAGACCTATGTTTTAAATAAAGCACAGGGAGCCTGTGACCCTTCATTCTTTTCTCTTTTGGGGAACTCCAGCTCCCTTGAGCCTCAGGCAGTTTGACCAATGGTATGGGATAATGGGAGTTATCCATCAAACATCTGGGGGGGCCACAAGTCCCCCATCCCTGTTGTACACCTGCAGGAATTTCCATTTCATCGACTGAGATATGCAGGTTGTGCTATACAGCCTTTCCTTTGCCTGTCCTTCCAGAATAAACTAAAACTCTCCGTTTTGACATTCCACTCATGTGTTATCCCCCAGGTCCTAGCAATGCCAATTAGGTCACAGTTTCCTTCGTTCCTTACAACTTCTCACTCACAAGGGACTGTGTATCTTCATTTTGTCTCTCAGAGGGCAAAAGGACACTTGGAAAGCTAATTAGCTTGATCCTCTGTGGACTGCAACCATTTCTTGAGTTGAATCAGAGCATTTTATTAGACGTCATGTAGGAACTCCTGGTGACAGGCTGGAGCAGGGAGTTCACGCTAAGATTTGGCTGATGGAGAGTCATTGGGGTAAAAAGTCTCCATAGAGATATTCTATGTGGTTATAAAATGACCACACTGAGCAGTCTATGGGATTATGGCATATATAGTGCCTCCCATCACTATTCTGGAGGCAGTGCAGATAGTAGTGAAAGGGAATTTCACCCCCAAGCCCGCATTCTAGCTTCTTATGTTACTTCATACTTGCTTTCTCTCAGAGATGGAACTAGACACAGGCAACCACCTGAGGCACTAGACTTTGATGGGGAGCAGGGGAGCTACCATGAGCTTTCTACTCAGCCAGCTATTCAGCAGATGAAACAATGACGGCATAAATACATACACTGTCATGTGATAGACAACAATCCCATGACTGCAGACATGGGGAATGAATCTCCAACACAGAGATCCTCATCCCTGCTCAATGCAGTCCTCCTGTGGTGATGGTGGTCTGTTTGTTCTCCTGCTCCCTTTTATCCCCTTACTGAAGTAGGTATTTTTTGTGACATTGTCATATATTCAAAGGACCTGTTGTCCTGCCTTAACACAGTATGGATCAGGAAGTTCCAAATCACACAGGGTGTCTACATGAGTAGAGGCAAGATCCTTGCTGCAAATGGTCACCCTTCAATTTGGCAGTGGGGAATGACAATGGTACTAGCAGAGCTTGCACACCCATCTCCATGTGTTACATTTCCTCATTAATATAATGCTTGAATAGAGCTATAGTCAGTGCCCTATTAAACTTAGCAGCTCCATGGCATTCAATACGATTGGGTCATCAATCATTCCTTCGTACTCTTGTTCTGCAGGAAGATCCTAGGAAGCATATTTACTTTAAAATCTCACTGAGTTCAGTGGGATTTCATTCCTGTTAAGTGACCTTAAGGTTGCAGCTTCAAACACTTTTCCTGGTTATCAACATTTTCAGTATCCTCTTAATATAAGTAATTAGTCTTTCTATAAGTAAGCTATATAAGTATCTGGCCCTTATCAGCATTATTTATTTATCCTGTAGAATGCAGCAAGAGCAGAACCCTGAGTGGGTAGGAGGGTCAATCTTCCTTGCCATGTTTGCATAAAACAAACTGTCATCAAATATCTCTTGTTGCCTTCTCATACTTGCATTGCTCCCAGGGACTGCTGGCTTGTCTCTCCAAGTCAGCACTGTCCCCAACACACTGTCTAATAGCTTATCACATGCTGCAAGAGAAGAATTTTTGGCAGCCATCCATGCACAAGGGAGATCTCGCTTGCACCCCGTTATCTATGTTTTCTGGAGGTGCCACAAGGAACTGGCTCAGTTTCAGATATTCTTTATGCTGAGAATATTATCACAAGAGGCAACATTTGCAGAACTGGTGCTTTGTTCTAGCAAACCCAAAAGGTTGTTCTGCACACTCGCTTCTTGGAAGACCTGTGCAGAGGTCCAGCTGTTCCTACTAACTGGCAAACACATTTGTGCAGGCTTCATTGGTGTTAAAAAATATGACTTACTTCTGATCCAGTGAGGTTCAGGGTGCAAGTGAGGCTCAGGGTGCAGGGCTAGCCAGAGCAAGCCAAAGGTATTTTGCTACCTAAGGTAAAAGACAAGATGGTCTCCTTCATCCTCTGCAGATTCAGAAGCTACCTGTATTCACATTGGCATTGAAACCATCAAGACTGGTGATGGGAAAGCAGTCTCCACTGAACCTGAGGACAGCAGGCAATCTTCATGTCGGGGTGCAAGGCAGGTTGGGCAGCACACACAGCTCTGCCCTCCAAACAACTTGCTAGGGTGTACTATTCCCATTTGTTATTGTTGAACTGCAACTTCCATTATCCCTGACTATTGGCTATGCTAGCTAGGGCTGATGGGACTTGAACTCAGCAACATCTGGAGGGCCACAGATTCCCTATCCCTGGTGCATAATGCCTCTTTGGATATATGCCTTTCCAGACCTTGGGTTGTATCTAAAGTTAGTCGCATGCAGAGAAGACCCAGTGAATTTAATGGGCATGACTAACTTAAGTCTTCTGTCTGTTGCTTTTAGAATAAATCTATGGGGGTTTTAGTACCTGTTGTTGTTTTTACGCTTTTGTACATTTTGTATAGTATGGAAACCATGCATTCTGGTATGTGTATTAACAGGTTGGGAGGGGATTTCCCCAAAAGAGCACCATTGCAACTAAGCATGCTCAGTGGTCACAGAATGCTCAGAGGCTGTATGGTGTGTGTGTGTAGAAAGTGAAATGGGATGAGGGATGGAAGGCAGTTGCTGGAATCCTGCACAGCTGTGCTGTGCCCTGCAACAGTTTAGGCACACACACAAAATCTGCTTGAATGAACTCTCTCTCTCAGCCATGTTGCACACAGAAGTCAGAATACTCTGTTGTTTTATTTCTCAAGGTTTAGAAGCCTGACTCAGACATGACTCAGCCACTGGCAAATATTAACCATCAAAACAGATTGTGTCCACCTACTGAGAATACAACAGAAATAGCTCCCACTCTGTAAGAGACACACATGGCCAAACAGGGATTTCATCAAGGCGGGACTTTGGGGGCAACAGTCTAGGGCACTCACTCCACAGATTGAGCAGAAGGGTCATCCTCAAATGCAACAAGGCTGGCTGGCTGTGTTTTGAAGTACAGATAACTCACAGCTTACAGTAACTGCATTTAACTTGTGCACATTCAGCTTTCTGCACTTGACAAAAAGGGGGCAGGAGTATGGAAAAAAAGATTTTGGGTTCAATGGCGGGTGGGATTGCCAATGTGTTTTGTCTATAAACAATTTTGGCTTCAGGTACTATCCCTGGAACGTCACCCCAGCATAAGTTCATGCCTGTGCATGAAGCAGTAAACATTATCTGAATAGGTCCCTTTAAGACCAATGGACAGTGCCCATCAGTTCCAGGTTTTCCACTTGTAAAATGGAATTACATTCTCTTTCCTTCTCTGCATGCTCCCTGCAACCTAAATCTGCCCCAGAGGGTTGGGGAAACCCATAGAACAGATTCAGGTAGTCTGCTGGGTAAGGGGAGAAGGAAGAAGTTCTGTTGTGCAAGTACCTGTAGAAAGCTTTTTGCGGACAGAATGTGTTAGCAGGATATTGCCCATTAAGTCCAGAGCCTAAACTTCCTTAACTATGCCACTATTGCTGTGTCATGTGCCTTTAGGCTACATACCCTGGGTCCAAATGATACAATACAAATTCATGGAGCGCAGGTCTGACAATTGCTACTAGTCATGATAGGTACATGGAACCTCCAGATTCAGAGGCAGTATATTACTAAATACTAGCTGTGATGAGGCAAACAATAGAGAAAGCATATTGCTTTCATGCCTAGCTGGTGAAGCCACTGTGAGGAGGAGGATACTGAATAAAATAACCTTTTCAGCAAGGTTTCTCTTACCTTCTTATATAATTCCGTGTCAATGGGGTAAAGACTTTTCCATTTGCAATACTTGGCCCAATGGTGTGCAAATCCTCAATCCTGTACACTCATGAAACTTCAGCCATAATAGGTTATAGCTGATGCTAGTCCTACCCCAAGTAGACCTAATGAAAATACTTATATTCATTAGTTTCAGTGGGTCTACTCAGAGTAGAACTTAGTTGGACACAACTTAGTGTAGCCATGTCAGAGACACTGCTTGGGTAATATGAATTCTGTGGGTTCTGCATAAAGACAACATATTTTTCGGATGGGTTATTTTAAGAATCTGGCGTATAATTGTAGGTTATAATTTGCAATTCTTATTACCTGAAGTACTTGTAGTGCATACAGAAATTAGATTTTATATAAAAAATAAAACAAAACTGAGAAAGCTCAACCAAATTCACAAGTTTATTTTCACAGGCAGAAGATATCAAAATAGTCCTCACTTTGTTTAACAGCTGTTTTGCTGTGTGTGTGTGGTTCCTTATACTATACATTTTCTTGACAAATACATAGACACATAATGTAGTATTTAAATTGGATCATTGGTAAGACACACCCACCCACCCACACCCATTTTAAGAGGAATCTTATGATTTGGGCGCTTTATGCTTAATGCCAAAGCATTTAGCAAAGATTGTATGGCATCCAGGGCTCACAGGATACTAGCCACAGTGGCCATGTTCTACCTCCACTGTCAGAAGCAATATGCCTCTTTAGACCAGTTGCTAGGATTTACAGGTAGAGAGACTACTGCTTTTGGAACAGAATGCCATACTAGGCTGGCCTTGCCCTGATCCAGCAGGGCTGTTTGTATGTTCTCATCTGTTCTTGTTGTCTAAGGGCAGGAAGATGTATTTGACCTTGTAGGGAAAGAGTGGGAGAACCCATGTCTGAGCCCCTCTCTCCTCAACACTATGACTTCTTGAGCGCCAATGAGAGAGAGCAAGAGAGAGAGAGAGAGAGAGCACACCAATGTGGTGTAGTGGCTAGAGTGCTGGACTAAGACCTGGATAGACCAGGGCTCAGATCCCTACTTGGCCATGAAGCTCATTGGGTGCCCTTGGACCACTCACTGCCTTTCAACCTAACCTATCTCCCAGGGTTTTTATAGGGATTAAATGAGGAGGAGAACCATGTATGCCTCGTTGGAGAATAAGGTGGGATATCAATGCAATATATAAATCATGATAATAAATAAATGTTGATAGGGCCAAAGGGGGTGGGGAATGTCAGGGAAAGAGAATGTTGGGAGGAAGATTGGATACAAAGGACCTTGTCCTTTCACAGCAGCCCAAAATGCCTCTCAAATTTTGGAGAATTCCCCCCCCCCCAGCTCTGTTGATGGAATAAATCAGTCTCTTTTATAGTAATGGAAGGGGGGAAATTGTGGAGGGGGTAATGTGGCCAGGACAGAAAAGCGCTCCTATGTTGTCAATTTTGCCCTGCTGGCAGGAGAAAACTGCCTTCAAATAAATTCTTCCTACATCAGCATTGCAGTCTTAAATGTTTGGAATCATTGCAGGTGGTAAGTTTGCTTTATTGTGATAAAACCAAAGAAAATGGATATATTTTGTTTTCAATCCAGCATTTTAGCCTTGTGAACCATTATTTCTAGCACATGATGGATGGAAATGTGTGGGCTTTTAAACATGTCTTTCACGTTTGTAACTCGTTTGCTTCTTGCAATTATAAATTGGATTTGCTTGTTTTATATATAGCCATTACCTATGGCTTCTAAGCACAGAACCACACATTAGTTAGCAGGTAGAAAACATGGGAGGCCGCAACTAGCTTGTGCAATAAGCTGTAAAATAAAAGTTTACACCCAGTCATTCAAATCCAGCTCATCTGTTAGATGGCTGGCACTTGTGGGCCTGAAAATGGACCTGCCAAACAAGGCACTGGGAAAAAGGAGGTAACATGAATTCTGGGAAGGCAATGGAAGAGGAGAGCATAAACCAAGGGTTGGAAAACTAAGGCCCACGGGCTGGATCTGGCCCAATTGCCTTCTAAATCCGGCCCGCGGATGGTCCGGGAATCACCACATGGATCGGCGTGGATCTGATCGTTTGGGCTGTGCCAGCGTGCTCGTTCTTTCCCTCTCTCTCATACAACGGCAGCGGAGGTGCCTTCTCCTTCCCTCCTCCTGGCTTGTCCCTGCCCGGCCTAAAGGAGGAAGGGGGCTGGGCTTTGTTGGTGCCAGCAGCAGCACAGTGTGAGCGCTCGAGCGGCTGCCATTTTAAGCAGGCTCAGTTGGGGGTTTGTTGCTGCCAGCCCCTCTCCAGAGCCTTTTCACGCGCCGCTCCTCATCCCACTGCTGCCAGCCCCTGCTGCTCACAAGACACAGGTAAGGAGCCACCGACGCTCGTCCAGTGCTGTGGAGAAGGGAGGGGAGAGTCGTGGGGGGAATGGCTTACCTGAGTAGAATGTGTCCTTTTATTTAAAATGCATCTCTGGGTTATTTGTGGGGCCTGCCTGGTTCTCTTACATGGAATGTGTCCTTTTAAAATGCTTCTCAGTGTGCATAGAAATTCGTTCGTCTTCTTTTCAAAATATAGTCCAGCCCCCCACAAGGTCTGAGGGACAGTGGACCACCTCCTGCTGAAAAAGTCTGAGGACTCCTGGCATAAACAAAAGGAAAGGTGCTCTGTCCAGGTTACAGTGGTACCTCGGGTTAAGAACTTAATTCGTTCTGGAGGTCCGTTCTTAACCTGAAACTGTTCTTAACCTGAGGTACCACTTTAGCTAATGGGGCCTCCCACTGCTGCCGCACTGCCACCACCCAATTTCTGTTCTCATTCTGAAGCAAAGTTCTTAACCCAAGGTACTATTTCTGAGTTAGCAGAGTCTGTATCCTGAAGCGTCTGTAACCTAAAGCATATGTAACCCGAGATACCACTGTATTTGCATATTTTAGGGCCATAATACATGAAAATACAGGACACATGCTATACAGGAGTTGTAAGCAGAGACATGAAATAAAAAGACCAGTCAAAAGCTTTTGGGGTAAACAGTTGTTGGGTAGTGCCCAAAGTGAGCCTTGCCCTGACCTCATCTGCAAGCTGCAGGAACCAGCATTCACCTGTAAACGTGGCCCAAGGTGCTCATCTGCTACTCCCCCCCCCCAATCTCTGGAAAGGGATCAGGACCCAAAATCAGCCTACTTAAAGACCCAAACCCGTCTAATTAAATAATCTCCAAGGGTATCAGTATACAGTGTGTGTGTGCGGCTGTACTACAAGCCAATAGAAATGTACAGCAAGAAACTCCTGTAAACCAATTAGAAGTTTTACTGGAATCAAGCAATATATACATTTTGTTAAATAAATACAGTGGTATCTCGGGTTACATACGCTTCAGGTTACAGACTCCGCTAACCCAGAAATAGTGCTTCAGGTTAAGAACTTTGCTTCAGGATGAGAACAGAAATCGTGCTCCAGCAGTGCAGCGGCAGCAGGAGGCCCCATTAGCTAAAGTGGTGCTTCAGGTTAAGAACAGTTTCAGGTTAAGAACGGACCTCCAGAATGAATTAAGTACTTAACCTGAGGTACCACTGTAAATGAAGTGTCATCTAATCTCCCTGCAAACAAATAAAAACAAATGCGCATGGAATAGGCAACGTTGTCTAACCTCCCCATGAATGTTCTACAGACAAATCAGGATGATCAATAAATAGGTTATCAATATAAATATTTTGGATTATACCCAGAGTAGATATATTGGAATTAATGGACCAAGTTAGTGATGTGCATTAATTTCAATATGTCTACTCTGACTATATCTAACACTGTACTAATCTACACTGGTCAGTTAAAACATCAAAAATGTGTTATAGAAATGTGACACCAGAGGGATTTCCCTACAAATAGGGATGGGGAGGAAGTCTATTTAGTTCACATTTAAAGTCAAATTTATGAAATTCATACGTTCTGAAAAAAATATAAGATTGCAAACTCAACAACACTTCAAAATTCACATTTAGCTGAATTTTGCAATACAGCACTCCAATGTTTACCAAAGTTCTAGTAATAAAGTATTACTGAATATAACATAAAATGCATTATGTTAAAGTAAATTGCTTGCAAAAATGTGTACATTAGTAAAAACTGCATACAACCATGTAACTTATTGGAAGAAAATTGCACTAAAATGCTGAGGAATTTTTAAAAGAAAAAATCACAGATTGCTGCAGAAATGTGGATAAGTGAAATTAAGAATGTAAAAGAGAAACTGAGAGAACCAAAATTCACAAATCCTTCCATCGCTAGATCTAAATAATGGCAGCTCTTTTCAGGTAGATCTAAGAGGGCTCAACATTCTTCTAAATTGATGGAAACTGAACATTGTCTTACAGAGTCAGGTGATGGTTTAATCTAGCCCAGCACTGCTGACTCTGATAGTGTCAACTGTCTTCTCCTCCACTCCAGTTTAGGTTAGGGAGATGAAGGCTGGATGCCCCCCAAATCCATGGGTTCGGCCTTGAATGTACATTGTATCATATACAGGATATTCATGTAAATGTAAAAGGAACTGAGGAAAGACTGGGATAGTACACACACACACACACACACACACACACACACACACACACACACTTGAGGGCCACACTCTGAGCAATCTACCAAGGGTCAAATGCCAGTGATGGCTGGGAAGAGAGGCCAGAGTAGTAAATGTAGATTTTATCTTTGCACAGTGTGGTAGTTTCTATACATACCACACGTGAGTTCATCCAGGCAAGCAAGATGCAATATTAGGCTTTCAGCTCACATTCCACTTAGGATGCACTAAAGCAGGGCCAGAAAGGCCTGGGCAGGGTGTGTAGCCTGAGGAGGGGTCCCCAGGGAGTTTGGAAGATGGAATGTGGCCCCCAGACCTGAGGTTCCCCATCCCTGCCTCAGAGAGTCACCCCTACTCAGCACAGACACCACTGGCAGCATGGGTCAGTAGCCTGATTTAGCATAAAATTATCTTCATGCATAAACTCAGGAAATGAAAAAACCCAATTGGAGTCACATGCATTAAAAAAGCCATCTAAAAACCGTATTGAAATTATCTGCTGTTCCAACATAAATTTGACTGCAACATTGTTTGCTGGTCTCATCATTACCTCCCCAAGATGAACTGTATTTGCTATGCACCATTGCCCAGATACTCGGTTAACCTAGTCCCTGTTCCTTTGAGCTAAAGGTTGCACCATAAATAGATTTTGCATTTTGGACGCATTGCTGGTTCTGTGGCTCTTGATAATTTCAGCTCCAATTTACCCATGTAAATCCACAATAGCTCTGCTGAACCCTTACTACTTTCTATATGAGTTGAACGCATAATTTGTCTCCATGTCTCTAATGGGTTCCTTGGGTTCCTTATTCTTGTGTGCGTTTTGTTCCATTTCATAAAAGCAGTAAGACTTCAGGCAGCTCATTACTAGGTGATTATTACTGTGCTCAGCTGGCTAAAGCCATTCAGCCATTGACTTCCTGGCTTGTACCAGGATGAAGTCATGCAACAGGCCCAAACCTTTTGGACTAGAACCACACTGAACATTGGTTTCACTTGCAGTTGTTGAATTTGATCTCTATTCACAACAAAACAATTTATCCTGGAAAGCAGAACTGCCACCTTTCCCAAAAAAAGAGGGGCTGGAGAGACCCCAGTCTAGCAGCTTGCTGATATATGCATATACATAAGTTATTTACATATATTTTTTTCTCTATCACATGAAGCCTCACGGTTGAATATTTAGCTAATTTGCAATGAAAAGCGTTATGTTGGGAAAAGGTGCTTATTTTTCAAGAGTTAACATCCAAGGTTGCCTAAAAGCAATTCAATAAGTGAACCTTGAGGACCATCCTCAAGGACCAACCTTGAGGACCATCAGGCAAAATATTTGAGGGATTTCAATGGAAAACCAAACAACTGATAAGGATCCTGAAATTTTTCATGGGTAGTTCAAACACTGTCAATGCGATATGAACACACCATAAGTGTGGTATTTGATCAGAGGCTGACAGGAGCTGGAGTCCATCACAAGTCCCTCTTCCCCGCCTTTCCATGATGGGTTCCACCCAACTTATTATTAGTAGAGAAGCTTCTGATGATCAGCAACCAATATCCACATTCCAGAAAGGAAGGTACCTACTTTGAGAGATTATGGTGAAGCTTTCTGGTAGCAAAACCCTGTGTCATATTTTCCACGCTGAGTGTCCAGTCCAGAGGTTTGTGTTAAGCTTCCTACTGCTTGTATTTCAATAAAATTACCCTACAGATGAGACACTGCCAAACAATCTGTGCCAAATCAACACATGTCAACCTGATAAGAGGCAAAAAAATAACAAGAGTTTGCCTTGTTGAATGGGCACCTCCATCAACCACAGCTTTCCACACTCTCCACTTGGAATGTACTGCTAAAAACCTTTCTGCCCTCTAGCTGCTGCGAGGAGACCAGTGTGAGTGCTGAGCACAGCCTTGGAACACATATTGCAGTTCCAACTGATTCTCCAAAACTCTGTGCCATCTTCTTCCTGCAGCAGCAGGAGGTAGCAGCTGTCTAGATACTGAATGCTAATAAGGAAAACTTGCAGAGGAACAAGAAGGCTGCAATGCATCAACTTTTTTCACCTATGTTTGGAAGCTATCACCACTGACATGAGTAGGGCACCTTAATAACTTCCTGATCAGGCTGCAGAATGATAAATGCCCATTACCACTTTTCTTTTTTAATGAAAGAGGGGACATTTTCAGCTGTACATCATCTTTGGCCTGGTAACAAGGAATGCAAGGAGCTCACCGTCCAAGTCAAAGTGGGCTCTCCACCCCCACCCCATTCACTAAAAGTAAAAGATTTAAGGAGTTCAGAATTGTTCTCATAGACTCTGGCTTTATGCTGCTCCTCTTGAAGGGACTTTTATGGTTTTCATGGATTGCTAGATGTCTGTTTTTATTGGCACTTTATTGATTTTGATCTTTATGATGCTTTATGCTGTTTTTGCACACTGCTTTGAGATTGTGATGGACAATCATCCTAAAAATAGACTGCATAATAATAAAGTGAACCCCCATCACCACCACCCCCTACTGTTCTTGAACAGCACTGGGTGCCTCCATAACATGCACTGTTGATCTCAGTTGTTAATGCACCAAAGGGGAAGCAGGGACAAACTTGGCAGAGTTTGCTTCCAGATGTTCAAGAATGCAGAGATGGCAACAAGGGAAGATGGGAATGGCAACAGCAGTCCAAGTGGGAAATGAGAAGCAGCCTTGTGTTACTTTCCTCCATGGGAGTGGCAATGGACCCTGGCCTAGTTCACACAAATGGCAGATGAGGCAGCAAAACTATTCCTGGCCTGTACCATTCCAGACTGCAAATGACAGTTTCCTTGGCTGAGGTTGCCTCCAGACTGTCAGGGAGGAAATTACCATCACGTTATGTTGAACGTTCCATCAGCACAAGCTTTTCAGCTTCACAAACAGAATGACTCCAGCTCTCCTCCCCACATGTGATGTTCTGAGGATTCTCCCAACCCTGCACAAAGCCAATTTCAGGGAGTATGGGAGGGGGAAGGGGGAAAAGCTGCATTGTACAGTGAAAGTCTGTGAATGTGGTTTCCACTGACAGGTGAATCTGTCCTCAGTATTTTGCAGGAGAGAGTCAAGTACATATTGGAAATTTAGGTTTGCACAATTAAAGTGCATCAAAATGCTCTCTTGCCCTGGTGCAACACACACACACACACACACACACACACACACACTTTTTTGCAATTAGGAAAGTGATGGGGAAATGCACTGATAAGTGTGGGATGAACAAATGATTAGCCACTGCATAGCCACTGTGTGAGCAAATCAGGACGGATGCTCATGGGCATATAACCTTCCTGCAAACAAATCAGACCAAATGCTCAACAAAGACGAGACATAGTCTAGCCTCTGTGTAAGCTTTGTGCAAGCAAATCAAGATGAATGTTCAATAAACAGGCCACCTGAAGGAGTCAAGAATCATCCTCTTTGGAAAGAAAACTCCCTACAACACCAGAAAAAAAGATGACAGGAAGAAGAGTTCTAGCCTTCCCTTCCCTACATAAGCTAGTTTTGTATATGTATCTCCCATGGGAAAGCTGACCACCATGCAACTCCCCACCTGCACTCTAAAGTTGCACAATGCATAAACAATTTTACCACCTCCTTTGTTGTTTGTATAAGATAGTGCACATGCCTCAAACTGGTCCACAGTGCACATCCAGGCCCCACGAGAACGGTAGGCAATGGTGACTGCAATCTAGGGACTGAGATCTGTGTAGTAACAAGAACACATGCAATTCAAACTGAGTTTCTGGGCAGCCATTAGGGGTGGGATCCAGAAAAAAAGAGGTAGCTTTAACTTTCTTCCTCTCCTGCCATTCCCATTTCCTGGATTGAAATCTCCCCCCTGCCTGAAAGCTGCTGCCAACTGTGTACCTGTTATTGTACCCCCAAATCTACTAGCGACATGGAGGATTTAAATTAAGAAAATGGAATGAGGGAGAAGGGAGAAGGGAGAAGGGAGAAGGGAGAAGGGAGGACCCCCCCCCCCCGAGAATGGTGGCTCTCTTACAAGTCAGACACACACACACACACACACACACACACACACACACACACACACAGCTTCTAACAAAACTAAAGTATGCTTGCATAATCTCCAACACTGTGCCTAGTTTCACTATTAGAAAGCTTGTCACTTCCATGACCGAATGCAGAACCAATCGCTTGCTGTGAAAGAATCCTCACACAGGTTTTTGGACAGCAGGAGCAGTTTGTGCCGGTATACAAAATAGGAATACTGGATGAAAGCTTACAAAGAGGAAGTCCCAGGAAGTTGGGAAGCCAGAGGTGGGGTGCTTGCCAGGAAAGGCCAAAGAAGACAATGCCCGGGGGGAAAGCAGGAGCCTGGGGGAAGGGTTGGTTACAAAGGAGAGGAGAAGCAGAGGAGAAATGGTAGGCAAGCATGAGAAAACTGCGGACCCTCTGGAGAAAGAGGGGCAGACAGAAATGCTGGAGAGGCTGGCCGAGAGTTTGACGGCAACATGCAGAACGTACTTGCCTGTGCAAACAGTAAGGAATGGATTGATGTGGATATACACAGGAGGGTGAGAGGGACTCTGTGTGGGAGATAGAGGAAAAAGGATCTCTCAGGGTGGGAGGCTGGGGGAAGAAACAGAAACACCCAGGTGAGAGCTGGGAAGGCCCACTTTTCTGTAGATGAATAAAGGATATGGTATAATAATAATAATAATAATAATAATAATAATAATAATAATAATAATTTATACCCTGCCCATCTGACTGGGTTTCCCCAGCCACTCTGGGCAGCTTCCAACAAAATATTAAAAATACAATAAAACATTAGACATTGAAAACTTCCCTAAACAATTGAGATAGAGGGTTTTTATATCTATTTCTCTTCTTTATTGTTGCTTTTTCTTTTAGATTAGCTTGGTTTTTGTTGTATTGCATGTTGAAAACTTTCAATAAAAAATATTAACAAACAAATAAAACAGCAGGTAAAAGAGGCATGGAGATAAGTGTTGAGAACTTTCCCTCTTTTTTCTTTTTTTTCTTTTCACTAGTTATTCCTCTGTGACTGGGAAGCGACTGTACTATCGTTGTCAATGTCATCAGATTTATTACCCTCCCTTTGCCAGCATGGCTCAGGGTGGGTTACAACAATTTCAAAACTCAACATTAAAAACGGTTTGAACAGATCACAATCACAGAGTGGGCTCTGAAAACATGTGTCTCAGGCATCAAAGGTTAGGGTAAAGAGGTGGGTCTTCAGCATTCATTGAAAGCTGTACAGTGAAAAAGCCTCCAAAATCAGAGTACGGTATTTTTCATACCCAAGGGCCTCTGGCGGGGGCAAAAGAGACAGTCCCCACTCACCCTCCAGTGAACCATTATTCCCAATATTCTTTCTTTTCTTTTTAAAAGTGTAAGTTTCTAGCATTTGTAGAACTTGAAACATGAGACAAAATGTACAGGGGTTATTCTCATTTTTCAGTGAGAAATTAGCCTGCTTCCCTTCCTTTTCAGTGGTTTTCTTTGCTTGCCCCCTAACCCCACCACCGCAACCCACACAGAAGCTCCTGCCCACACCCTTTACAACTTGCACAGAATGAAATCTGAGGTGGCAGAAGTCTGAGTTAATTGCACTTGGGGCCTTCTTTCCAGTTTGGGTTTTTGGCGGGAAAATTGTGAGGGAACATTCTGAGGTGTTTCACTTGTGACTGCAGTGGGCAGCAGCAGACAAGATGGAGGCAGTTTCCTCACAGCAAGTCACACCACTGGTCTATCGAGGTCATTATTGTCTACACTGACTAGGCAGCATCTTTCCATGGTTTCAAAAAGGGAACATTCCCAGTCCTAGCTGTACTTGCTGGGGATTGAACCGGAGACCTTCTGTACACAGAGCAGATACTCTGCACTAGGTTATGGAAGAAGAGGGAAGGGCTAGTCTTGAAACTTGACAATTTCTAACTTTTCATTCCTCTCCCTGCTCTGTCTCAGTGGACAATTGGCACCTTTTAATTGGTTCCATGCCCCTATGTCTTTTAACAGTGGCCAGACATGTTGAAATGGAGCAGGGTGGGGTGCTTTTCGCAGCACATGCCCCTTTCGGTTCTCTGCCCCAAATAACTGCCATTTCAATGCCACATGCTGAAGCTGCTGGTTAGTTGAACCAAATTTGTGAAACATACTTTTATTCCCTGAGCCACACAATTTTTTGGCCTCCCCTTAGGATGGAATCATATACTTATCTGCCTGGGAATGAGCCCAGTCAGTGAGATTTTAAGAAATGCCTAGGACTGCACTATATAGGACTACACTATAATCTTTAAGATTATAGAAGGGAATCTTTCACAAAGGCAGTCAGTCCATCACACACCCAGCAGGATTCCCCCATTCTCTCATAAGCCCTGTCTGCCAATTGTCTGCCGCTCAGAGGGAGGAGCAAGGAAATTAAGGTTGCCACTTGCATCTTTGTGGCAATGCTCCTATGCCCTGAACTGCTGTACTAAAACCAAAAAAAGGAACAGCTTTGTGTGGTTGTTTTCCCCAACACCACCGGTCTAGGCATTCAACAGAGGAACTTCATTTTTGCTAGATTGTAAATACATGGAAATGATGGGAGGACAAGAAGGTTGTCCAGCAACAGGAAAACAAGTAAGTGGAAGGAAAAATTATTTCACCTTCTGGATGTATCATTGGGCCATCTTTGTGTCTGCGGATCCCACAAGGAAAAAGCCAGGAAGTGCATTTTTTCAAAAATCTGTTCCAACTCCCTGGCTGCTGCATACCATAAACATAAGGCACATTTAAAGCACATGACTTCGCCTCAGAATCTTGACTGCTGTAGTTTGCTAAGGGTACTGGGACTTACATCTCTGTGAGAGGTAAACTACAGTTTCCATGATTCTTTGGGAAGTCATGTGCTTTAAATGTACTGCTTGTATTCAGCCCCATTATGGGGATGGAGAACCTGTGGTTCTGCAGCTGTTGCTAGACCACCATTCCCATCACCCTTGACCATTGGCCATGCTGCCTGGGGCTGGTGAGACTTGGAGTCAGACAACCTCTGGAGAATAATAAATTCCCCTTTTCTGCTCTGCACTATTACACTGGAAAAAACATACCCATCAGCTTTTTCCTTGTCACAGGTACCCTCCCCTTTCTTAACCTGCATCAACCATCACCAGTCTTCCATATAATTTGACTACAACTTCTATCAGTACCAGCCAGCACAGTTGTAGTCTTAAACATCTGGGGGCACCAGGTTGGCGAAGCCCTCTAGAATTAGGGATGACCCACAAAAACAATTCCCAACCAAGCACTCCCTGATTAAGAACATAAAGTTAATAACTTCTCCCTGTGTTCTTTTTTATATATAAAGCCGCGCTATATTAACCGTATACATTTATGTTGATTATAAAAAGTCATTTTCCAAATTGATTTTTTGTCTGAGGAGATTTAAGTGTCTGCAAGAAAAGAACAGGCTGATTTATAATCTACAAGATGCCGAGGTGTAGGGATTAGCACACACATCAGACAGAAATGTGACCTTTACTGTTTGACAAAACCCTACCCCTCAAAACACAAATAAAATAAAATAGATAACTGCTTCTTTCCATATGTCAATCCAGGAACCCTTAAATCAAGGGATCTTGTGGCCCTGCAGATGGTGTTGGTCTCTAGCACACAACATCCTTGATCCTGACCATTGCTCATGCTAGCTAAAGAGGACAGGAGCTGAATTCAGGCAACCTCTGGAAGTTCACCACCCCTGCCTTAACTCAAAGTGGTTACTCTCTGGGTTAAATATTTTGCCCCTGCACAATTTGTGACTAGGGCATTGGCAGTCATCTAAATGTGGAAATCTTAACCGATTTACTGCATGGCTTTTAGTCAATTAACTATTTAATTAAAATTTGCATGCAAGGAAAACAACTGATCTAAAGCAGGAGTGGCCATCCAGATGCTGGATTCCAACTCCCAACATACTCGTCACCAGTGCTGGATTTACGTATAAGCTAAACAAGCTATAGCTTAGGGCCCCACTCTCTTGAGGGTTCCCCAAAAATAATTAAAGGAAAGAAGCCTGGATGCACATTTCCAAAATATAAGATAAAAAAACAAATAAAATAGCTTTAGATACCTATTAAGTCCATAAATTACCATATAGCATATATTCAACACAAAAAAACAGTGACAATTGGTTGTTGACAAAGGACAGCTGGACATATAAAGGGCCCCATTACCTCCAGTAGCTTAGGACCTCATCAAACCTAAATCCGGCTCTGCCAGTCACCATGGCCAATAGTCAGGAAGTTGGTGTCCAAGGCACTAGGTTGACTATCACTGATCTAAAGCACTCTGTCTGTGTCTGTCTCTGTCTTTCTCTCTCTCTCTCTCTGTCTCTCTCTCTCTCACACACACACACACCATCCTTTGTGCTGATGCACGTTCATCAAGTATCCTTAGGAGACTCATCCTGTTCTGCATGGGGTAGAAAGCGGAATACATATTTTAAGTTCATGCTCATTAGGTGTTTGGTTGTTTGTTAAAGTTTCTTCTAGTATACAAATTATTCCTTTTAAAAAAAATCAGCCCAGTTAATTTTTTAGCTGATCAATAGATTTCATAATTGGTTAATCTAACTAGTTACTTGATTAAGCATTGCACCACCAGCCATATACTGTGGCCTCTCATATGCTTTTGAAATCCATTTTCCTCCAGTCCTTGGCAGGCATAAAATTCAGGAGGTTGCTAGGTAGATTTTGTGGACTGGCCTAGATGGCAGATGGCATTCATTCTGACATGTCACAAATTGTGAAGGTCTGCTTTAAGGTTACATGAGAACTATGAACATCAGAAGTAATCTTATGTCAAGTCCATCCAGCTCAGTATTGTCTACTGGCTTGCAGTGGGTTTCTAGGGTTTCAGATGTGAGTCCTCCTGAACCTTACCTGGAGATGATGGGGATTGAACCTGGGACAACCTGCATGCCAAACATGGGATCTACCACAAGGCCTTTCCCCTTTCCCCGATGGATTTTGTTTTGTTGTGGCAACACTGTAGTAAGAAAACCTGCAGTGGCTGGTGAAATATCTATTAACATTATATTAGCCTTCACCAATCCGGTGCCTTCCCCCCACAGCCCGACATTTCGGACTGCAACTGCCATCAGCCCCATGCTGGTTAGAGTTGATGTGAGTTGTAGTCTAAAACATCTGGAGGGCAAAGGCTGCAGTACATGAAAGAGGAGCTCAGTTGGGTCTAGACTGAACAACTCTACTCCACAGGATCTCTCCTAATAACAACCACACACATACTGAATTATAAGAAATTGCATCTGGTGAAGATATATATATATTCCCAGCAGCTTTCCTACAACGCAGAAATTGCTTTCCTGTTGAAGCTCATCTGAGTATATTTCAGAAATAATTTTTTTGTGTGTTTTTTAAGGACATTATTTCACTTTTCTCTTACGTCTGCCAGTAGAAACAATAAAGAGAAAGGGATAAATGAGGACAAGGATTACATAAACCCTTATGTGAAAAAAATCAAATAATAATTATTTTGTTTTGAAAAACACTCTTCATTTAACAATAAGATTGCAACTCAGGTGTCAAGACTCGCTTAAGAAATCAGAACAAGCAGTACTTATATAACCATCCATATACCCTGCATAATAACAGAGAACTCCCTTAATAAGTGAACAAATTATTATTTTGCTAAAGAAAATTAATAAGTTTAGGATTTAAGTTCTGATGGTATAAAAACAATAACCAATAAAATAGAAAAAATACAGGGTGTGTACCTACCATCTACTCTCCCCCCACTCTGCCACCAAGTACTCCTATGTGTGCTGGCTTGCTCCATGGCAGGTCAGAAATTCAACGGGTAAATCTTTTTATGGCATTGAAATACCAGGATAGTGGTTAACATTATCTGTTGATTTTTTTCATCTAGTAGAGCACCTGAGATCTAGTTTTTTGTTGTTGTTTTTTTAAAAAAAAGACAGGGAGAAGCTGACAACCATACAGCCAGTAGGGCTTTGAAGGCTGGGACAAGGGTAAAATCTGATTCAGTCCACATTTAAAAGCGAACCTACCTAATTTGCAGTTTCTGAAACTACACACAAACCAAAATGCAGCCATCATTTGGAATTCTCGCTTCTCTGAATTTTACACCGCAGTTATCCAGCTAAGTAATGTGTGCAAAAATGCACGTACTAGGGTAAAATGTGCATAACAATACTGTTACAAACATTATTCTGTGTTTTTTATAGTTTATTGAAAACAACATCCACAAGGCATTATATTTAGGGGTGGGGGAACTGCTTTGCAAAAATGCATATATTAGGCAGAATTGCATACAAAAATGTGTTCATTAGGAGAAATTCATGTTAGAATGCTGAATGAATTTTCATGAGGACTTAAAAAAATCTTAACTAGTGTGGAATTGTGAAGAATTGAACCCTAAGATTGGAAAAACGAGTGACACAGAAATTGCCCAGGGAGCTTGAGCTCCAGGACCTCTTTCTCTTGTCGTTTTTTTAGTTAAACTGCTGTTACATTTTCAGGAGGAATTTTTATAAAGTATATGCAAACGTCTGCTAGGGGCCTGTGCCTTAAGCCCTTTAAATACCTCACAATAACTTTTCAGACAGCTTCCCCCCCCTCCTCCTCGGCAGCACTGCTTTCCAGGAAAGGTAATCTTCAAGAGCTCAGGTGTTAGTCTCAAGAGTAATCAAGCAGGTTATTCACCTGCCACCCTTTCCAAGAACTTGCGGCATTAAGGGACTGTAGCGCTTTGCGCTCTTGATAGCTGTTTCATTTTGAAGTCTTTCCCTTTACAACCGGAGAAAGAGAACTTCGCTTAAAAGCAAGTAAGGGGGGTTCTTTACAATGCAGGCTTATTTTACTCAGTCGCAACTATCAACCATCCTTTTCCTCTGTTTTCTGCCTGGGATCCAAACTGTAGCTCAGGAGGATTGCCAGCTTCTTTACTGGCGCGTGCTCTTCTGCTTCTTAGAACCATCTTGCATTCTATATGGAGGGAGCGAAGTTGCACCTGCTAAAACATCCTCTCTCTGTTGCGCGGTTCTGAAAGGCATAGGAGCCCCCGGCATTTGAGCCACCGTTCCCTGTCCAACCTTGTACGTACATGCATGCTTCGAGTTTTCCGTAGAAATTACTTTCCAGTATGTGTGCTCAGAATAGGAATCTCCGGGTCTTTTTTCTTTTGTGCCGGGAGCTGCGTGTCTATGCGCTTACTTGCGAGTAAGTTGGGCTCTCTGTGGAACTTTCTTCAGCGTAAACCATGTATTAGATCGGCACGGCAAGGCTGCCATCCGAAGCATATACTGTACACCTGGCAGCAAGTCTCATCGAAATCTATGGGACTTAGTTTCCAGAGCAAATAAATGCATGCATATGATCGGGCTGCAAGATTCCCTTTCAAAAACAGGCAGAGGGGGAAGGGAGCAGGGTGGGGAGATGTTAATTTCATTCCTGTAGAAGAGAAGCCTTCCTACCAACCCTTTACAGCTGCAATTCTATGCCCACTTACTAGAGAGTAATCCCATTGACCGCAGTGGGTTTACTTCTGAGAAAGCACGCCTGGAATAGTCGCGTAAGGGCCGTTTCCTCAGAAGTAAACTTCAGCGTTTTCCGCGCGAGATTCTCTCCGGCAGGTGTGCGGGTGGCACAAGCAGGCTTCCCTGAGCTTGGCGATTCATTGAATTCAGAAGGGGTTTGCTTCTTCTGAGCAAAACATGCCCAGGGATCGGGCTGTCTCAGGCTGCACTAACAGCAACAAAAAATATTACTTGAACTTGTAATAATAGCAGCACAGATTTTGTAAAGGAGGACGAGGCGAAGGAGGAAGGGGGAGAGAATAACCCCACCGCCCTCCTTCTCCCAGGTTGCTCGCAAGTCGTTCCTCTTTAAAGACTACTCCAGTCGGCGTGTCAGTCAGTCCAGGCAGCGGCTGTGGGAGGAGCTCCTCGGGAGGAGGCTGGCGAGGCTGAGAGAGCCAGGGAATGGAGCGGAGAAGAGCGCGTACATGAGCGAAGAGGAGGTAGGCGCCGGGAGAGCGAGCGAGGCTGAGCAACTAAACTCCATCTCCGCCTTAGCAGCAGAAGCAGGAGCCGCCGCCGCCGCCGCCGCCGCTATTGCTGCCAACCCAGCGAACGCTTCGCCGGTGTGTAGGAAGACGGCTCCGGCAAGAGAAGGCAGGCGAGAGCATCGGGAGGCAGATACAGCTAGCCCCCGAAACTGCTTAAGCGCGCAAGTT
Organism: Podarcis filfolensis; assembly: GCF_964270895.1. Taxonomy (NCBI): domain Eukaryota; kingdom Metazoa; phylum Chordata; class Lepidosauria; order Squamata; family Lacertidae; genus Podarcis; species Podarcis filfolensis. Next base: position 30,266,653 of record NC_139618.1, read on the forward strand.
CGTCTCTCTTATTTCCCCGCCGAACTCTTAAGGAATGAAAGCTTTTCAGACAGATCTCGTCCTCCTCTGCTTCTTCCTCTTCAGTCAAGGTAGGACCCATCTATATATGTTTCTCTCTCTATTTCTTTTTAACTTTCCAGGTGGGTTGGGGATGATGATGGTGGTGATGAAGGCATTTGCGGCCAATGTGTCTCTCGCAGCTGGGCAAAAGGAGGAGGAGGAAGGAACTCCGATGACTTTTGTTTTTGGAGCTGGTTTCCTCATCCCCCTGCTATTCCTCTCCAGCCCCCAACCGCCGCTTCTTCTTGGCGTATCGCTGTTTCAGTTGGAAGTGAAGGGTTTAAGCAGCTGGTGCATGTTTTTTGTAAATCTACCCCCACCAAAAAACAAACAAACGGGGGGATGGACGGGCGGGATGAGTTTGCTATTGTTATGCTTCAGCTACTGTTCGGGAGGGGAGATCTTGGCGTGTATTATTTATTATTATTATTATTAAAAAAGCTTCCAAATGTTTCTGTTCCTCCATATATAGCCAAACCAGGAGGGGGTGCTTTTTTTTTTGGCTTCTGGGGAGTAGGACTGAAGAGGAGGTGATGATGAGTTTTTAAAATGATGATGATGAGAGGATGATAGGCAGTCCGAGCCTGTGCGCGTTTACTCGGAAGTAAGTGCCGCTTAGACCCTCCCAGCAAGCGTGCATAGCGGCGCAGCGGGAAGGTGCGTTACCATTCTCTCTTAGGCATTAGTAATTATAGTCTCCTGATTGTTTCTGTTCAGGTATCTGTGTCCATTGGATACATAAAGGCTGCACACAGAACAGTCGTGCGTTTTTTCCTGGGGTGTCACGTTGACTTGAATTTGACTTGTCTGCTTCTACAGGAGAGGGAGCAGTAGGTACACCCAGTGAGATGATTTGGGTTTGAAGTCCATTATGTCCTATGTTGAAACACTGTGCAGACAACTGATGGGCAGGTGTGTTTTTTTCCTTTAGGGTCACCTACATGCATTGCATCTTTCCACAGCAACTGTTCCTGCATTTTTATAGATGTCTGGAGAATAGACCCATAAATTATTCTGGGTTATTATGATGTTGTTCATGGCTGCGGGCAAAAGCACTCACCTGTGGAATAAGGGGAGTGAGGATAACTCAGCTTTCCATGTGCCCTGGAAACACCCACCATCACCTTGTGCCAAAGCTGAGTGCCATCTGTGTTTTGCTCACCCACCATCCCAGCATAGCTCTTGGGGACCAGTGTGTGTGCTTTGTTTTTCAAACTGAACACAACAGGTCCATCTGTTGATTAAATTAAGAAGAAAAGTTAGTGCTTTGGTGCTTAATCGAGAAATTGCTTTTGTACCCCATCTCATTCTCTTTTTCTGAAAGCATGAGACTGTGCAGCTATCAGTTTGTTTACAACTGCTCTACTTTTGCTGCCTATGTTGTATCATAGTGCCTTTTCTCCATGCTGCTTCTCTTGCACTTAAAACAAAGAATTACTAAATTGATAAGCCTGCACCAAAGCTGATGCATTCTTTGTAGTGGAGATTCAGGTCCTTTTGCAATATAGAACTCTTCCCCCCTCCTTTAAAAGAACTAGCAGTTTCCCTTCATACCCTTAGATACCATTGGGAATGGATATGTAGGGGAGACTGGAAGTTTGAGTTTCTTTTTCTCACCTTATTTCTTCTTCTTTTTTAAAAAAAGTTGCTTTGTTAAAATAAAGATGATGGTATTTAAAAGCAGCTGCTTTGTTCAGCATGGTTGGATATGATTCTCCTGTCCAGTGTGCCTCTGATAGCTCTTTAGTGTCTGGCGAGGTGATGGCAAAGTCTCTTTTTCTCAGAGCTGCTACTGCTCCTTCCTGTAGAAGAACCTAATTTCATTGGTGTGCAGCTAGGTTTGATGGCATGAAACTGGGTTACTAGCCCACTGGAGTGTAGCTGGCTTCGATACAATTATTACATCACTGCTTAGATCAGCTTGGTGGCTAATACCAAGCCGGCACTTGAAGCCTACTTTAAAGGAGTTAGTCGGGCGAGATGTGTTCAGACAGCTTTCTCCTTTCAGCTGCTGCATACAGTCCCTACTGATGTTCATATTGACTTCTGTCCATAAGTAGATGTATATTCATAAAGGTACTATTTTTCAACACTTAGGTGGTGATGAAAATATGGATGTAATTTTCTCCTCTTACTTGCCTTGCATTATGAAGTGACTGCCACAATGTCACAACAACGGCACTTCAGTTGTTTGGTGTCCTGCTCAAACTATATGTGGCTTTTTGTGAGTCCTATGGGATCTTGTTAGAATTTCAGAGGTCTCGATTAACAAATTGCTTGGAAACAAGTACGTTTCTAGTCCTTGTAGCTACACGACAAGCTCCTAAAGTCTCGTCCCATGTGAAGATCATCCAGTATCTTGCTGACAAACACACACACACACAAACATCAGCTTGCTTCAAGAGTATGCAATTCAATGTTTGAGAATCTGGCCTGAAGCCAAATAGGTTTCCCTTCAGATCTGCAAGGAACTATTGTGTGCACACAAGAGATGTGGATAGAAGTACAACATGCAAAATGTAGTAGAGGTTCTTTATGTAGGTGTTTGAAAGGTCTGCATGATGGCTATCCTGCAGCATCTTACACTTGGCCAAACAAGTGCACCTGTTCATTTCTTTGCATTTGTGGGATGTTACGCTAGGAGAGAGTATGTCTGGTGTGTGTGTGGGGGGGGGGGAGAAACTTGGCACATAGCCCCGACCCATATTGTGGGAGTCTCTAGTCCTTTATTATTATAATTGCTTCCTAAGCATGTTATACTTTTGTGCGTTCTCAGCTCTGGCTAAACAGGTATCGGTTTGACCTGTCTCAGCTGGCGTTTCACTATGTAAAGTGCAGCTACCTTTTTGGAGAAGAGCCTGCTAATACATTTCTGCTTCCCCACCGAGCCTTTTTAAAGCCTCTTAGCAGAATAATTTTCAGACATGCTCTTCAAAGCCAGATTTCAATCGTATCTACAACATGTAAATGTCCAGTGGCAAATCCACTGTGCCAACTTCCTGGTCTCACTGCCTCCCCCCCCCCCCCCGCGCCTATGGTCTTAAGAGAGGTTATGAAATAATTAAGGATATGATCTCTAAAGACTCAGATTTAAAATGCACTGTTGTGAACAGTCGGGCTCTGGCTTCTCTTAAGATGGCACAGGGAAAGAAACCTCTTCTCTGTGACTTTGTGTGGCGTGTTGGGAGGTGGGGTTCTTGTCTCTATAGTTGGCAATGAGAAAACCAGGTCCTGGCTCAGAAATTTGACAGCTGCCAGTGTTGCGTATATTTGGTCTCTGTGTGTTCCTCCCTCCTTTCCTGCTGGTTGTTTTTCCTTGTGCTGCTGCTTTCCCTAAGCTGTCAGGGCTATAGTGCTTCACAAAAACTGGTATAATGTCACAAGGCAATTTACCTCCTGCTAGCAAGAGGCATCAACCGTGTGCCTTGGTGGAAAGAGAAGTGACCCTGTCATAGAAAAAAGCGTGAAGTCCTTGTTTGTGTATGTGTGTGTTTGCTGTAGGGTCCCCCCCCCCCATTGCCCTCTTATTTATCTCATTCTCATTCCTTGGTATGAAAGTATTTTTAGGATGGGAACAACAAAAACAGAGAGGCCCCCTGCCGTCTGTCAGATCTGGAGTGTGGTGACGTCCGGTCACAGCTGAACTACATCCTCCTTGTGCCCCTGAGTAGAACTTTGCTGTCACACACACAGGGAGCCCCTGGCACTGCTGTGGTCGATCCTTTGGGGGGTTTTCTTCTGTGACTCATGACTCTAACTCTGATAAAATGAGCATACTTGGGGGGGGGCATGGGTTAGCATTTTTCCAGTTCCACTTGAACACCAGAGAAAACAACAACCATATACTGAGAGTCGGTGGCATGGAGGTCTAAATCACACCAGGTTGCAAAACATAGGAATTCGTATAGGCATAGGTACATCACGTTCATGTCAGATATTATGGGCTGTGGTTTACCATAAGGACCTCATTATAGGTCCATTTCAGTGGTGTCTCCAGGTTTTGGAAGCCTGCCACCCTGGGTGGGTTTGGAAGCCTACCACCTCCTCCCTGCTGTTGTCTCTGCCTATTCCAGAGGTAGCCATCGTCATGCCCTCCAGATGATGCCCTCCAAAGGACAAAGGAATGGTCTACTAAGCAACTGATCAGGGATCAGGATGGAAGAAAGAGCCGCTTCTCACAAGAACTGTGATACATGCACTTTTGTTTCTCTATAAGTTGGAGTGGAGCATGGCCCTTCAATTAAGCTCTGATTATGCAGGACTTAAAGCCTACATTAAGAGCCTGATGTTTCTTAGGACTTCCTTGATAATGCTGAAGTGGAGCTAGGACTGTCAGTGTTACAGAGTTCTTATTCCTTAGCCTGCTGTTCTTGTGTTTGATACTTGGTGAGGAGGGTGTTGCAGGTCTTATAAAGTATTTTCTTTTAGTCCTTAATGGAAGACGTGCTTCCAGAAGGCATCAAACCCCCAGCGCAAAAGAGGGGATTCATTTCCGCAGTATCTGCATACTTACATCAAGTCACAGTAAGTGTAACTAAATCAAAGGGACAATGTTTTGACCCTTTCCCAGGTTTTCATATGGGAAAACTCCAGTCTCCTGTGTAGGAGAAAGTTCTAAGAATTGCAGGATAGGGGTTACATGTATGTACTGAGCATAAAAGAGTTCAAAAAGAGAAGTAATGCTAATGCTGCTCACCCCCCAACCCCCATAACTCCATGGCGTCCATGGCGGTCAATTTTTGCTGCGTGTACTGTGTTACTACAATGGAATTTCCTACAGCAAATACATGAGTGAATTGCAGCCCTGATTGAGATACATTGCCATACTAAGTACTTGGTGTGCACAGGTCAGGTACACCTGCAGCAAGCTGTAGTTACCATGCAAAATTCCAGATTGCTCCTAGGAAGCTAATGCTCTTGCAGGGCAGGCAGATGACAGAGTTAGGAAAAGGTATTTTGCATAAGACAGTGTACTGCTTTGCCCTGTCTAGCTTTAAAGTACTCTGTTAACAGGGTATACAATATGCAGAAGTCGACTTTTCTTTCCCTTTTTGTGAGATGCACTTCAGAAAAGAAGAACTTCTGAAGTGCAATCCTTCTTGACATGCTTACATTGAGCTACTGCTGCTTCATTCTTAAGCCCATTCCTAAACCCATGGAAGTAAATGCCTTTTATTTTGGGTGGAACTTACTTCCCCTTTAATTTCTTCTTGGAAGAATTCATTAATTAAAGGAAGAATCTTCATGGAATCATATCTGCTGCTTTTGTGCATCTGATTCTTTGCAAACTGGGCTATGCCTTTAATTCAGACTCTTCTAGGTTTTCTTCCTTGTCTGGTACTGGAGACAACTTGATAGCACACAGTGCAAATAAAGGGGAGAGACTTGTCCACTGGTGCAATGAGGTGAAACAAAGTTAACTTTTGAGCTTTTAAAACAATCTAATAGCAATACACCAGCTTATTCCTGGTACATTTGCTGATAGCCTTAAATGTAAACTTCGCAATATTCCTTTGAGCATGGTTGGCATCAGCATTTGACATCCTTGGGCACCTGCCAGTGCTTTGGTTCCCTGCCTTTGGGGCCCCACCATTGATACCTCACTTTGCAGCAGGGGACCTATTTTTCTGACCTAGTCACCACTTTAATGTTCACAATGTCCCTGGTATTGTGAGGAAATAAGCTGCCCTGTAAGCCTACTACTGTCCTTATTATTTACATTTATATACTTCTTTTCATTGAAAAATCAACAACCCATAACAACTACAGGCCATAAAATACAATTACAGAATTCAACAGCAACTCACTAAAACTTCTCAAAAGGGATGGGAAACTTACTCCCTCAGAAGAGGGTTGCATTCCTTTCTGGCCAACCTTCCAAGATCCAAACATCAGACATAGGTGGAGCCTGAGGCAAAATTGGGTGGAGCAATGAATGGGGAGGGGAAGCTTTTGTACACTAGGCTAGTTTCTACACATACTCAGGCACCCCTGTCTTTCCTCCATCCATGCAGCAAAGAGGCATTTTTGGATTTCAAGGATGCATCCCAGACAGGCAAAAAACACTCAAGAAGGGTGTGAAGCAGATGTAGTAGGGGTTGTGGCCCAGGGAGAGTCCTGAGGACCAGACAGAGAGGTTTGGAGGGCTGCTTTTGGCCCAGGGGCCTGTGGTTCCCAACCCTTGCCCTATAGTACAATACTGCAGGAAATACGAAGCTAGGGATCACTTACAAGGAGAGGGGTGGCACCAGCTATTTTCTCACCTTCACCCCAAGGCTGAAATCCACCTTGCTCTTGAGCTCTCTTAAGAAATCTTAAACAGAACGTTGGAAGATCTCCACAAAATTGTTAATTTCCCCCTTTGAACCCATAGGTGGGCTTTTCCTTGTGTTTGTACGTTTGGTGACAGTGCAACCTTCCCCCCGCTGCCTCTTATTGTGAGGTGCATTCTTCAACATGATTCCCCTCCTTACCATTACCCTCTTCTGCAACTTAATGCTAACATTTTCAGTTCTCTAAAGAACCAAAGAGGAAGCAAATGTTGATCCAGTATGGTTGTGCCCCTGGAGAGCAGAGACCTCCCAGGTCCTCCTTATATACCTGAAAATGTTAACATCCCTTCTGCTTGGTCAATGACTCCTTGAGAGGCTGTTGTAATGTGTCAGAACATGTCACACAGGTCTTTACATTCCCACCTAGATGCACGGTGTCCACGCACATTCAGCAGCTGGGGCTATGGAGGTGGACCAATTGACTGCAATTGTACCAACCAGCTCTTTGGATTGATGTTGGCAGCCAATTCCAGCAATTAACTCTGTATGTACTGAGGCTTGAGTTCTAAGGGTTTATCACATTTCTCATGGAAGCAACCACAGGTTTGCAATGCACGTACACTTACCAAGGAGTTGCCTGCACATTTTTGTGCTGAACACATGTTTGCCACATTTGCCCTTTACTTTGCTGTGCCTTAGAAGTTTTAAACATTTGATGCAGCGGTTAGTTTTTCAGAAGCAACTATTATGCCAGTTCCCTGTCTAAAACTTTCTGACATGTGTTAAATGTCTGCTGTGAGATCACACTTGCTAGGTTCTCATGTGAGAAGGTATTTTCCCCATTAAGTACAATCTTCCAGTTAAATACTTTTAGCGGTGCTTTTTTCCAGGGGTACTGCAGGGGTACCTGCACCTTTCTTCTTCTTCTTCTTCAGATGTTAAAAGTGTGTCACTTACTGTAACAACTTCATGGTGAGTACCGGCACCTTTCTTTCCTTAAAAAATGCACTGCTTTTAAGGCATCATTGTTCCTGAGTTGCTGAATAGCTTGCATTAATGTTAATGAATGGAATCTATGTTAATGATTTCAGAAATAAGTATTAATATGGTTTCCCCTTACTTAATTGCTTTAGTAGAGTTCATCACTCTCCAACAAATACACTCTACATGTGCGTGGTTGGGGTTTTTGCGTAGGACAAAGTCTCTACCTATTTCTAACACCAGAAGACACCCCCTCTTGTTTTGTTTTAGAAGTGAAACTCATGACTACTCACTGAAACACTGTAGTGTGTACAGACTTTAATCTTGTAGTTCGGCCTTTCCACAACTGGTGCCCTGCAGATGTTTTGAAAGATAGTTCCCACCATCCCTGGCGGTCAGTTATGTTAGCCAAGGTTGATAAGAATGGAGGTCCAACAACATCTAGAGGGCACCCAAATAGAGAAGATTGTTGTACAATGTACTAGAATCAACATATGCTGAAGTTCCACGTTTTCTATATATTACCCTATTCACATGATTATCAAAGTGTGTAGCAGTGAAAGGCAAAATATTTTGCAAGTTGGTTCTAAGTTTTGACTAGTAAGTTCTGTGCCATGCACAGGATTCATCTTCTAAAAAGCCAACATGAATACTCAGCAAGCAGTTGTTGCATGTGCTGTTTCGAAAGCAGCACATGATGGTAGATGAACACAATCCGCTCATTATGGGCTGGTAGCCAACATGCACAGGCTTTCCCAGTGTCCCCAATCCTACCCCCCGTGGCTATTCTATGCTTGGTGGGGCACATTAATATGCACTGAATAAGAGAATGAAGGAAGAAATTAATGGTGGAAGGGTGTGTTGTAAATCTCTTTGGTAAATTTAAACATGAGTACGTTCAGTGTAGTTATGTACACATCATGATGTTGATAGTGCTATTATTGGAGGCATGGTTAAAACGATCATGCAGTCTATTCAGATTTGCATTGTTGTATTCCCCAAAAACATTTTTAGGCCCAGCCACACTGATGTAATTATAGTACCTCTATCTTAGTGAAAATTGAGTGTAATCTATAAGAAGTGAGAGTTAAATTCTCTGTATCTTGATAAAATATTTGATTCTTTAAATGGAATGGCTATAATTTTGTAGTCTAGATACAACCATTTTTGCCACCTTTTTTTAGCACACCCCCTCCTCCCATGTTAGCTTTTTGAGGTACTGATTAACTTTGATTCCAAGCAAGGAAATTGGACTTTCTATCTCCATTCATGAAGAAAAGGAAAAAGAGTATATCTAAGTACCAAAACTAGCATTTCCCTCTTGTGTTATTACTGGCGCTAACTGCATCACCTTCCTTAAACTTCACTGTGATGTGAACAATGATTAACTCACAGCCACGTGTGATTGAACTTGTGCTGAAGGAAAACTAGTGACCATTTGCTTACTTGGCATTGGGTAAACAATGGGGTTGATCTACAAACTTTTACCCTGCTGCCTTACAGAAAGCCATAAAAATTGCAGGGGTCCTATCTCCTTGAACAGAAGATCCAATCCAGCTCCATGCACACTCAGCAGTTGGGGCTGTGATATATGGACCAGTTGGATGCAATCAGTTATTTGTCTTGATGTGGTGGCCAAACCCAGTCATCTGCTTCCCATTCCAAATTGCCAGTCAGTAGTATTGCAAGTATTTGCCAGGCTGTGCATATATAGCTTTGGCTGCCACATCTTGCTGGGAACCTTATTTGTGCACACGATTTTGTCCAAGTTTAAGAAATGCATGTTAATCATTCTTCCATGTACAGATGATTCTCCAAGCCCATTCCCTCCCCATATACTCCATGGAAATAGAAAGCATGTTACATTACATAAAATCTATTGAGCTCTGCCACCCTGCCCTACTATGCAGAGCCGGCTACTTCTCACTGATTGTCTTTTGCTGTTGCTCTCTAAAAAGAAATAAAAATGAAGAGCCTTGATTATTTTTTCTACCACAGACTCTTTCCAAATATATTCTATGGCACAAATGAGAACATAGACTATATACTGCCAGGAGTCAGTAAATGTCAATAATGGCTAAGTGTTTCCTTTATATCACAGCGATTTAGCATAAGCTTCTTGGAAACAAATGTCTTCCATAACTGTGCAATATTTAAGTACATAGTCAACAGTGCTATGAAGATTAAATAAATGTCAGTGCTACTTGGGTGCTCAGTAACAAGCTAGATTGACTGAACTTGCATAATGACCAGTTTGGCTGAAGCAGATTTCCTTTCGGTGGGGAGCGGGGGGAATGGGAAAGAGAACAAGGGAAAGCAGTTCATTTCATGCAATCTTCTCCAGGTTAATTTATATGGATTATCACCATCATGTTTGGATCTATATAATAGGAGATAACTCTAGAACAGCCTTTCCCAACCTGGTGCCTTCTATTATTATTATTATTATTATTATTATTATTATTATTATTATTATTATTATTATTTTCTTACAACTCCCACCATCCCTATCCATGGAGGATGCTGGCTAGGACTGATGGGAGTTGTAGTCCAACAGCATCTGCAGTGCACAGGGTTGGGGATGTCTGCTCTAGAACAGCAATTGTGAAGTGGTAGTATTTAAGCTGTCAGATGTTCATTTAGAAGAGTGGGTTGCTGCTATTAGTAGATGATGGTACTTGAGCAAGATAAGTGTGCATTCATTTGTAGTTTAAGTACTTGGACTGACAGGACAATAGTAGGTTATGTGGGTGGGACCACCTCAGACTCCTGAAAATTTGGGAAGGAAGTTTGTAAATCATGCTGTGGGGTGGGAAAAATATTTTAATTGGTGTTGTAGTGTTTGATGATTCATTTTTTGGATAGCATGAAAAGTGTGGGGTAAGAAGTTGAATGCTGCTGCCATTAAACAGTGGATGGCTTAGCATATGTTGAGCTGTTTTGAAACACACACAACATAAAGGGATTGTACTGCTGGGTGGGCCAATGTGGAATGTTCTGTATGAGCATAGAAAATACTTGTATCCCAGGTGAAAGGGATGATAGAGAAGATTGCTAAGTCATTCATGATTGTTTTTGGACAGAAGCCAACAGGCCTTAATGTTCTTGCATGAGTGCACAGGTGGTGTGTTTCAGAAGATGCCTATTTGCATCAAAACCTCATCAAGCTGAGCTGGAGGTGTATTTGATATCCTCTTCTATAGCAATTTCAGCATCTGGCCTATGTCTATATTTACAGCTCAGTCTGGGTGGGAGGGAAGAGGACTCAGCGCATGTCTATGGGAAGCCACTGGGCCATGAAGACAAGTGTCCTAATTCTGCAGTAGTTGATAAAACAATCTTTCTGGCACAGTTAATTCAGACACGTTGTTGGGAGGGGTGTTGGTTGCTGGGGAATTTCCTTTCACAAATGCCCTGGGAAGCAGCTGTTCAGATGTGAATAATAGATTTGAGATGTGTGAAAGTGTCCATGTTTCTGCCTTGCCAAAAAGTGGCATTGCATGTTCCAGACATTTATCTGCAAAAATAGTTTTTCAATTTTCTGCAATTGTAGGATTTTCCAAATGGCTAGCTAACATCCTAGCAGAAATGGGTATAATTCCCCATCCAAGTGCTGTCAGTCCGGCTATTGCATTTGGCTGCTCAGCTACAACTTTTCACCCTGTGCGGTCTGTGGTTAATTGTGCAACAAAACATGGTTTCTTTCCCCCATCCTTTCTTCAGAAAGTACAGTGTAAAGTGTTATCTTTACTAGAAGCATTTACTTGTAGTGGCAAATACATAATCTCTACATCAGGAATCAAAAATTCTGAGACTTCTGGGTATAGGGTGGTATATAAATTCAATTATTATTATTATTATTATTAACAACAACAACAACAACAACAACTATTCAAAAGGCTTCTACCAAAAAAACAGCTACCCACTCACCAGCATATAAACATCCCCTCACCCCATTTCTTTTCAATTCTGGGTCATGATGTGACAATTGTAGAGAGCAGGTGGACTGGAAGAGGAGTCTGTATTACAATAAGTTCAGATGCGTCATATAAATAGGGGAGTGTACCCTTTGCAGGGGAGGGCCAAAAGGGAATGAGTTCAATATCCATTTTGACCTGGAAGGTGGGAGGAGAATTTTTCTCAAATGGAGCAATCAATCATCCCAAGGAACCATTTCTGAGCACATCTGTGGGCTTCTACCATACATCCTGTCTCCCTCTAATTGTGGCAATTTCTGAAGTCCTCAGTACAGTTTTTCATTAAGCCCTTGACAGACAGAGATCCTTGTGCTTTAAAGGATAAATGTTGATAGCTCTATGTCATAATTGAAGCTTTAGTAACTAGTGCTCTTTGAGTGAACATCATAAAAGTCTTGTGGCTTTGCCAAAACAGATGAGAACTTCTCATTGGGCTTTTTTATTTTTGTTTCTAGCTTGTGAGCACCTTTAAAAGAAGTCCTGCATAACTTGAATCCAGCCAGTAATATAGTGTGACAACTCCTCAGACAGGTAGCTAAAGCCAAAAGTTCATTGCACCTTTGTTGGGCTTTCCTACATGGCTGGTAGACTGTGTTGTGTTTAGCCATGTGTGGTAGACTTGGTTTTTATAAATGGCTTCCTTATGTGAGGCACCCAGAAAATGTTGGTCAGAATGAGTGTTTGAGCTTCTTGTTGCTACACGGATAGAGAATTATCTGTAGTGCTTCTGTTTTTTATTTTGTTTTTTCATAACGTGACTTGGAAACTGTGTCCCCAAGTCAGGTGCTATATTGTCATATGTTCTCTGCTTTTGATTCATCTGTTTCATGGTGCAGAAGGCATATGCAATGTGACTCTTGTAGAAACCAAATGTGTCTGTGGGAAACTGCTGAAGGCCTCTGCTTAGTGGGCACTGAATGTCTGCTTTCTTCCAACAGTATTGGCAGATGATCCAATGGCTTCCAGCTTCACAGCAACTTCTTGGTTCAGAGATGGGGCACTGTGAAGGGCCTCTGGGTAAAAGGCGTGTTGCATGAATTCCCTATGCAGATATTTCACATTCCACATTATGAAGTATGTGCAATTTCCACTGTAGATTGCAGGTGTCTTGAGTTGCACTGGCTGCACATTGGATCTAGTTTTCAATTGCAGGGCAAATGTGTTGCAGATGAAGTGTTGGATTTGAACTGGGGAGACTTGGGTTCAAATCCTGCATCACCCCTGAAGTTCAGTGATTAGCTCAAGGTCACTCAGTATGTCTCACCCTAACCTAAATCACATGTCTGTTGTTAATGATAAGGACCTCATTTATTGCTGTCCAAAGTTCCATGGAAGAAGGGCAGGATGATTTACAATGCGTGGAGAACGTGCAACTACAACTCCCATCAGCCCCAGACATCATGACTAATGGCCAGAGATTATGGGAATTGTACTACAACATTATCCACAGAGCCATAGATTAGCCAGCCCTGAGACAAAAAAGATGTGGGAAAACGCCCCCTGGTTTGGCAGCATTAATGTTAGGCCATTAAGCCAAGATGCTATTTAGCAGACAAAGCCCCTAGCTTCCAGTCTCCTGCATAAGAGCCTGTAAGAATTTCATAGCTGCCCATCACTTTGCATCTCCATCAGCTGCCCTGTGGTATCATTGGTTGCTATGTCTCGGCTGGAGCTTGTCATTCATGAGCTGAGAAAAATAATGTGAGGGTTGGGGGTGGGGGAGAAAGACACACACACATAGAGAGAGGGAGGGAGGGAGAGAATGAAACCTATCAAAATGATCTTACGTTTCATTCTTGTAGATACAGAACTGCTTCTGTTCCAGCTGATTGCAGTCTTGACATCTGCTCAGCTGGGCCAGAATAGCTGCTGCCAGTGCTGTAGAGATTAGAAGTGGAAAGACCATTTTGGGCTTCCTAATAAATCGTTCCTGACTCCCAGTTGCATTAAGCCTGTTTCCTTCCAGCATGTCCTTTACTGCTGTGCTCTGTCTGCTGCAGCCCTTAGTGACTCAAAGAATGTTTCCTGATTGGGGTCTGATTGGTCACTGCCCACCATTAAGGGATTTGCAGGCGACTCAAATAGCCATTCCCCAAAACTGAGCTCGAAATGATCGGCGGCTTTTTCCCCAGCTGTGTACTTGCTGGTGCTAGAAAGGAGCCCAGATACAAATGTGGGGTGCCTTAATAATGCAGGCATATTGAAAGGAGGGAGATTGCTCTCTCCCCACCATCCCCTAAATAAAACACATGCCTTTGGAATATTAATTCAGCTTGCAAAGTGGTAGCACTGCTCTTTTAATGTTGGCCTTGTGGTGGCAGCAGCAGCGCTTCTATGGGATTGAACAAGTTGCTCTGTGTGGAGAAGGCGGGCAATGAGATGAGGCTTGTTTTCTGGCTCCTGCAAAAAGGAGGCAGTGATTTGAGCTCTTGGCAGGAAGGAGCATTGCCTCAGACCTGTGACCAAAGTTCTGGAAAGCGATCATGAGAGAGATTAATGTGGAGTGCCCCAGTATGTTTTAGTGGGTGGATTCACTGTTTATTGGGAACCCCTGAAAGTTGGAGGTTGGAATTCCTTCTTGTTGCTTGACTCAGGCTGACGGCCTTATCTCAACAATGCAGTACCGTAATTGTTGGTGATGAGTAGGGACAGGGGATAAATTGGATTCAGTTCACATTTGCAAGTGAACCTACCTAATTCACACTTCATGACACAATGTGTGAACTGAAACATAGCCATCCATGAAAATTAGCACTTCTCTGTGTGTTTCTACCAGGGTAATGTGAGCATAAGAATGTATGCATCAATGAAAAATAACATCCAGAAATACATTATATTAGGGAAAATTGCTTTGGAAAAATGTGTATAATTAGACCACATTGCATACAAAAATGTGCATAATAGGATAAATTACCTTTAAAATGCTAGTGAATTTTCATGAGGACTTTAAGAAAGGAAACTGCAATGTGATGCAGAAATGTGAAGAACTGAACTTAAGACAGGTAAAGTGAGAAATAAAAAGCGACAGATTCACCATCTAAAGTGCTGAGGCAAAAAGGAGAATAAGACTGATCAGGCTTGCAGTTTATATCCAAACTGTTTATTATTGACAATTCCATTTTCAGCTACTGCTCTGACCCTCCTGTCTTTCATTAGGGCTGTGCCTGATTTATTTAATTTATTTATTACACGCATAACCCACCTTTCCTCCAAGAAGGTGGTTCCCCCCCTCTGTTTTATTCACATAACAATCCTGTGAGGTAGGTTAGGCTGAGAGACAGCGACTGGCTGAAGGTCACCAGTGAGATTCATGGCTGAGAAGGGATTTTTAACCTTGGTCTCCCAAGTCCTAGTCCAGTACTCTGAGCTTTGAAGAAACCTGATCCATAATTGGTTCATCAAGCAGGCCAAATCTTTCTTCAGATTTTCCACATATCTGCCAAGATCAAACAAGGGGAGGACTTTGGTCTTTCAGATTTCAGTGGCACACTGTGCAAGGCCAAAATTTGACATCCCCCCTGCCTTCCATTAGTCTTCCATTCTGCATGTGCAGAATGATAGTCTTCCATTCTGCATATGCACCATGTCATAGTTGTGCAGGGGCAGAGGAAGGGTGTGGGCTGCCCTGGGTGTCACCACTGGGTGTGTGTGACAAAATGCCGGGCAGCACTCATTGCAGGGCCTGCAGCGTGCCCGGGCCACTCATCTCTCCTGGGAGTGACACAGTGGTTTGGGCGCCCGCAGGCTCCGTGCTGCCCCAAACGGTCTGCCTGCTGCCTCCCCCTCAGCTGTAGGGTGGCTGAGTGGCAGAAGGCAGGCAGACTCCTTGGAGGCCCCGCAGAGCATCCTGTCCCGGCTGGCCCCACCCCAGAGGTGGCTGGCCCCGCCCCTGGGTGCAGGGCATGTGCACCGCCCCAGGCGCCCGATCAGCTTGCACCACTGCTGATCCTGTGGTGCCTTTCTCATCTTGATGCCCAGTTGGGCTGCCCTAAATCTTCCTCTGAGCAGATTTTTGCAAGACTCCTATGGCACAGCCACAGAACAGCATAAAAAGCTCTCATGAGTGAATTAATTGGTTCACAAGCCAATCAAAATACAGGGCAAGTGAAAGTATGGGTGGCCCCTTCATCTGTTCTTCATCTGCCACATCCTTGCTGCCTTACTGATTTCTTCATTGTTATATAACTCCCCATTGCTCATTGACAGTCCATTTCCTTTCTACTCTTATCCTTGCCTTGTTGCATCTCTTCCATACAGCACCTACTACATAAATAAAGAACAGCAAGTTGTTTGCTGCGACAGGTCTGCTTCTTTGTTTTTGTTTGCTTTTTAAAAAACCAGGTTGATGCTTTGGGGTATTTCTGAAGATAAGTGTTGACCAAGGCTTGAGCTAGGCGGCCAGCTTTGCCATATCTGCTGTTTAAATTGTTCCTCCATAGTTCATGTAGTAAAATGCTGGATATTTTATAACCTTTTCTTTTTTTAACCAGTCCAGGCTGGTGCTCAAAGTTAAAGCTTCCTACTGCTTGTGAAAGGGCTGAAGTGTTGTTGGCAGCTCAGTGTCAGAAGAGCAACTCGTTTACATTTAGAAGAGAAGTCAGATGAGGCTTTCCAGGAGATCAGAAATGCTTTTGCTCTCGGGGCCCCATGATAGCTGAAATGTCATCCAATGCTGCTTTAATAGCTGTAGCACTGTTCAGTTGGGTAAGTGTCTGCATGCTGTATAACACACTCTCTCTTCCTCTCCATGCCTTCAATATTTTTTGCATGTAGGCAGCATCCATCTCCTGTGCTAGGAACAATTTCTGAAAATGTTCTCTCTCGCGCGCTCTCTCTCTCTCTCTGGTCATGCTCCAAATATTGGTTTAAGATGTACATTTAAGATAAAACTAGGTAATGTGGAGTTCTTTCAAGTCTTCAAAGCCCTCTTTGATCAAATCAGTTGTCTTAAAGGAAAATTGCTGGTCACTTGGATTTCTGCATTTGAGGTACAAAAGACCCTTCTAAATTGTCTTCATTTCTAACATCCCCTTCATCCTTTTCCTCTCTCCTCCCTCTGACAAAGCCTCACACTCTATCAGTGCTGTATCGCTTGCTATATATGGGTTCTGTATTTCCACTCTGCCTCCATTGTACCTTTTTGATCTCTAAAATGCTTATCTTTTTAATACAGTGGGATCATACCAGAGGGGAATAGGCCACCCAAACAAAATGAAAAGTATTGTGTGTGTGTGTGTGTGGTGGGGGGAAGCAGCAGTCAATGTACACCATGCGTGGGGAGAATAAAAGGCTGTGTGATTCTGCAAACTGGCTCAATGCCCTTTTGTTGCCTTTTGCAATGGTGCCTACAGCCTCCTTTCATCCTGAGACAGAACGCTGCAGTCTTTATATATATATTGTCACTTTACTCTTCTGTGGGTATTCTGGAAACATCTTAAAATGGAAAGTCAAATCATAATACAAAGTGACCTTGACCTGGATTCTTCTTACTTTGCTTTCCGCTTCCCCGTTTGTACTGCCCACTGATTTCCACTTGCCGTCCAAAACATATTGCCTACAGAAAACCAAGGATTTGTGGGTGGGTGCTATTCTTGGATACTTAGTTTGGCATAGAGATGGAAATGATGAGCTGCTGGTTATGGATATCATCATTTTCCCACTGCAGCCCTGGTTATGTATTTATTGTGCAACCTACCATGCTAAATTACTAAGCAAATCCTTCCATTGATCTACATGAAGCAATCTTTCAACACCCTTTATTTTAGCAGCTGTAAGCATATTGTAGTTTGGCAAAGGTGTCCACTTGCACATGTTTAAATATGTGCATTTAGACAGTGGCCTAAGCATAGAACTGGGATCATACTTTGAGGGGGGGGGGGAACGACACAAAAGTGGCAGAAGGGAAGTACTGTCAATTACCTCCCCTGCTGCTGCAAACTACTCCAGGGGGACATCTTCCCTCTTCTAATAATAGTGAACTCAGTTGGCAAGGGTCAACATAATTGGAGCCACTGAGACCCAAGAGGGAAGGCATCAACATGCTCAGGAGAATAATTTAAAGCCTATAAGGTGGTGGTAATAGCAAATTCCTATTACTAGCACCTCCAAAAGTTAAAAATACAGTGGTACCTTGGGTTAAGAACTTAATTCATTCTGGAGGTCTGTTCTTAACCTGAAACTGTTCTTAACTTGAGGTACCACTTTATCTAATGGGGCCTCTCGCTGCTGCCATGCCGCCGCCACACGATTTCTGTTCTCATCCTGAAGCAAAGTTCTTAACCTGAGGTACTATTTCTGGGTTAGCGGAGTCTGTAACCTGAAGCATCTGTAACCTGAGCTACCACTGTACCACTGAAGATTGAGCATGCTCAGTAGCCATTGAACATCAGTTGGAAAATGGGGTGGAGGCAGAATCCTGGAAAAGAATATGGCTGGATGGAATCCTAGTTGGAGCTCTTCTTTTAGGTGAAGATACACTGCAGGCAGTACTATTTTTCTAGAAAATGGGGTACCAGAACTCACCATGGACACTTCCCTCATTCTCTTAGAATGGCAATGGCACCCATTTTAGCAGTGTCAGAACCCACCTGAGAGGTGCCGGAACTGAGTTCCAGCTGAAAAAACAACCCTGACTGCAGGATTGTGGTTTGTTAAGTCCTACATGTCCACACTCAACGGTTCGAATCCCCGCGATGAGGTGAGCTCCCATTGCTCGGTCCCAGCTCCTTACCTTTACATGTCTGCTCCAGCTCAGCATTGCATGCTTTTCTTTTCCCTCAAAACCACTGTGGTTTTAAGAGAATTCACTTAGTCTAGGCCTTTACACCCAACTTTCCTTTGAATCCTTCTAGGCTGATAGAGACAAATGTTGAAGCCCTGTTCTTTCCTATAAGAAAATTAAGCCATTTCAACCAGCCCAGTGCACTTCATGTTTCTGGAACTATATTGTGAACAAGCTGGCAATAATGTCAGACCAGCACAAACTGCAAGATGAGTTGATGAAAGTATTTATCACTAGGCTCTATGGCACTCAAACTTTAAATTCATAGTAGATGGGTGGTAGATTGCTGTGGTAGATTGCAGTCAGCTGAAGCCAAGATACAATCTTAAATAAATATTTTGTCTAGCATCCTGTCAATTTTTTGCTGCCTTTGGATTTTTGTGTGTTTAAAAGCATATTTATTCCACCTTTAGCCAAGGTGTATTCTGTATGGTGGAGTTGGTGCAGAGAGTATATTTAAAATGAATGTGGGGCGGGTGTTGCTTTAAAGGTGGTGAGGTTCAATATGTATGTGGGGGAAGTGGATGTATGCATGGGTGGATGACGACAGAGTCCAAATTGTAAATGGGGACACTGACCTAGACTGTGGCTCAGCGCTAAGAGTACTTGCTTTTCATGCAGAAGGTGCCAGATTCAATCCCTGGCACCGTCCAAGTAGGCTTGGGAGATGTACCCATCTGAAAACCTAGAGAGCTGCTGCTACTCAAGTGTAGTGAAAGCAATACTGAGATAGGTGGACCCAATGCTCTGACTCACAGCTTCCTATGTTCCTGCAAGAGAAGTGTATTAAAATAAGGGCCATTTCTAAAATGGAGAGCAAACTTGTAGATTTAATTGCATTTCTTTAATTAAATGGTTTGATTCTCTCTCCCCTTCCCCACCTAAGCTATCTTGGAGATCCTTCTCAAACAGAAGGAGGGGTAGAAATTAAGTATTCCTACCCTTGGCTTAGGGATGTTTGTGTTTTGCCACCTGCTTTTGTTTCCTTCCATTCTGCTTTGATAGATTCATTTCTGTCAGACAATGCAAAAGGGAGGTGTGACTTGCGTTTCTCTCTCTTTGGAATGAACCCTTAATCTGCTCATAATTACATTAGAAATTCCCAATGATTAAAAAGGTGCTGCTGACATTCATTTGGCCCCCGTGCATTGAGGAAGCAAGCAGAGGTCCTGAGAGGCAATAGACCTGATTGATGGGCAGGAGTGTACAGAATAGCAATTTTTTTTTGTCTTGTGTGTTTAATAAAGTGGTGATTGATGACAAAATACGGGCCAGGGCCCCCCTGGCTAAGAGGCCAGGAGAGGCAGTTAAGCACCGAAGCTGCTTAACTTAATGAGGCCCTGCAATAAAAATGAGGCATAATGAGTGAAGTATAATAGTGCTGTTATGTTTATAACTCCGCTTCATTGGCAGAGAGCTGACTCTGTGGATATAGAGGAAGGATTTCTGTTGGGTGCAACCTCTGTGGGTGGCCAAATTCTATAAATCTTTATTCAATTGCAGTGGCAAAGAGGGTATAACAACCAATCATTGTGCTCTGCCAGTGAGGGTTTCCTTCAGATATCATCTCATCGGGAGGTCCATTTCCAATTATGTAGGAATTAGGCCTTTAGCATGGTGGCACCTAGCCTTTCACAGCTCCTTCCTAGTATATACCGTATTTTTCGCACCATAGGGCACACCGGACCATAGGGCACACCCAGTTTTTAGGGGGGGAAATCAAGAAAAAAAAATTTTTCCCCCAGCCCCAAAGAGCAGCGTACAGGCTGCGCACAACCTCTCCCTGCCGGAGGGGTTGCGCGCGGCTATGGCACAAGCCAAGGCAGCGAGCAGGATGGATCCCGCTCGCTGTTTTGGCTTCCCCTTTAGCCCCGTGCAGCCTCTCCTTGCCAGGAGAGGCTGCGTGGGGCTAAAGATTCCATAGCCCCGTGCAGCCTCTCCTTGCCGGAGGGGTTGCGCGCAGCTATGGAGCAAGCCAAAGCAGCAAGCGGGATGGATCCCGCTCACTGTTTTGGCATCCCCTTTAGCCCCGTGCAGCCTCTCCTTGCCGGGAGACGCTGCACAGGCTTTCCTGGCTTTACTGGGAGGTGGGGGGATTCACCCACCTCCCGCAAAACCGGCAGAAGCCGCGCAACTCCTTTAAAGAGATCGCGGCTTCTCCTGGCTTTTCTGGGAGGTGGGAGAAGGGACTGATGCAGCCAGTCAGTCCCTTCTCCCTCCTGTGGAAAAGCCCGCAAGAGCGCACGGAGCTTGTGTGCAGCTCTTGGGGGCTTTTCCCGCCTGCCTCCCCCCTGCATTCGCTCCATAGGACGCACACACATTTTCCCTTGCTTTTTAGGTGGGGAAAAGTGCGTCCTATGGCGCAAAAAATACGGTATTAGTCAGACACCATCTCTGTTGACATTTCGTCTCCCATTGCAAAATCCTCCTTTTTCAGCAAACCTTTTAAGTGGGGATCTTTTTCCATTCTCCCTCTGTTTTGTGTTTTGGATCTGAAGTTTATTTTAGTTGTGATGTCTTTGTTTTTATTGTTCAGATTGTTTTTATAAATGAAATGGTACAATCGTTTCTTGCTGTGAATCAGTTTGATATATTTTATGGGAAACAATTCATACATGGAAATCAATAAATAAAGGTGGGGGTTGATGGGGGAAAGTATTGGTCACAACTAGGGATAGGCAATTGTGTCAGTTTCTCTTTTTTGTTTTCCCACCCTTAGGGTATGTGCATAAAGTGAATTTGCTGCTTCTTCAAGTGCGTTTTTGGATCAGTGTATTGTAACATATTGTTAACTTTGTGTTGCTGGTATAATGTTCTTTTGGAGTTTTGAAAGCACACAGAGCAGTTATAAGCCTCCTTACATTTTGCAATGCATCCTGAAGCGCCCCTTGCCTTGGTATGGAAACTGAGAGCACATTCTCTGTGAACCTTCTATTGGGGGAGGTCTTATGATGTTCTTGGGCTGCAGGTTCCACTAATAGTTGGCTTTTTTTAAAGGGCATGCAGAAACTGCCGCCATTAACTCTCTTCTGTACTTGAAAACAATGGGAAAGGGGCTGGCTTCTGTCATAGCATTTATTATTTTTAAGTACTTCTCCCAGTTCCTCCAAATCCCAAAAAGTTTATCACCTTCCCCTCATTTCAGAAGAGAGCTAAGCCACATAACTACTTCACAGTTCACAGGCTACACCTTCAAAAGGGACATTCGGTGGTGGCAGGGGGGTGGATGGATGTCCTGCATCATGTATACTCCAGCATATCCAAGTAGGGCTGGGAGAGAACCCCTTTTGAAATCCTGGAGAGCCAGTGCCTGTCGATGTGGATAGTACCAATGGCCTAATTTGCTATAAGGCCTCTCTAGTGCAATGGTAGAAAGCTCTGCATTGCTGGAGCAGCCAAGGGGTTGTAAGGGCAAAAAGGGGGTGCATAGCTGTGCCGTTGCTTCTCTAGAGCAGATGGGGGAAAACCAATGGTCCTCCAGGTGTTATGATACTACAACCCCCACAATCCTAGGCTGTAGAACATGTTTGCTAGGACTGATGGGAATTATAGGTCAGCAACCTCTGGAGGGTCAAAGGTTCCTTGTCGCAGCTTTAAAGGCTGATGCACTTGAGGAAAAGAGGGCTGAGCAGATAAGAAAGCAAAAGATGAAACCATGATCTTAGTTCTGAGCTATGGGTAATCCAAACTATAGTTTGACATGAGTATGAACTGAGCATCAGGGGCAATCGCAAGTTAGCCTCTACGGAGTGTGAGGAATTGCCTTTAGTATTTCTAGACTAAGATATTGTACAAAGTGCTGGTTTTCTTACTGATATAGGGGAACTAGTTAATTGCATTAGAAAAGACCTAGATTGCACCTACAGTATGTCCCAAGGCTGTGTCTGAGAGGTGTTGATTCCCACATAAAACCAGTGTTCAGATAGTATCATGACAATTGCCGAGGAAACAACCCCTTGCCATATTTCATTCCCTTGGTGATAGGTAAGAGAATTTCAGATGAATGGAGAAGGGGTGTGTGTGTGTGTGTGTGTGTGCGCGCGCGCGCGCACGTGGTCGATTAGCACAGTCATCCTAAAGCAGAGTCTTTTAAAATGCTGTTAGTTAAACTTCAATGACTCCTATTCTAATAATGAGAGGAAGAGAAACTAGCACTCTAAATGATGCATGTCGCTCTTGAAATGTGTGCTAATTGAAAATAGATATTTACTTCAAATGAAAATGTAATACAATAAAAGGATGGGTTTGGGAACTCCACGCATGTAGCAGCAAGCATTTCTGAAACCTCTTCATCTGATCTGTAAATGTTTTCTCTTCATGTGTGGAGGATCAGGCACCTGCGTGTCTACCTACATCAAAGTTCTTATGGGGGAAGGATAGGAACTCTGTTGTGGAGAACATGGTTTGCATGCTAAATCTCAAGTTCAGTCCCTGGTATCTCAGGATGAAGATCTGTGGTAACAGGACTGCCTGAAGCCTTGGGAGACCAACTGGAGTGGATAGGCAGATTGCTTAACACCTCATAAGCCAATTGCATATGTTCTCCTCCATTTTTTGGGGGTTACTGCTTGAAGACCAGTTTCCACAGTACATGAGGGAGGGCTGTAGGGCTATCAAACAGCCGATCTAGCTGTGGTTAGACACTGGCCAAACATAAGTATTACATTTTAACAGTGCTTTTTTCTGAGGGGACGCAGGGGGAGACATACCCCCTAAACATTTTGTGAATCTAAGTTTGGCCTCATTGAGGGCAGTGTTTCAATATTAGTAGGGAAATGAGAGTACCCCTAAACATTTTTAAAGGAAAAAGCCACTGCATTTTAAACAGATTTTATATATGTATATCGTTTTAATTCTATCAATGTTTGGTTGTATTTTTCTGTATTTAGTCATGCTTGTTTTTATCTGTAAGCCGCTTTGAGTCCCACCAGGGGAAAAGGCAGGGTATAAATAAATATATAAAACAACAACAACAGTGCTTTGAAGAAAAGGTGGCACAGGGGAGCTACAGTCAAGTTTCTTAAGGGCACAGGGAGGGAGAGAGAGTGAAAGAAAATGCAACCAGTCTTGACAAGGAGCCCACTACCTGTTGCATTAATTGTGTGGTTTGAAGCTACATCAGGGGGGATATTTCTGTTTGGACTACAGCATATGGGAAGGGGAGGTTTTAACCCTTCCCAGGTGTGATCCAAGCACACACACCCCTCTCTGCTGTAATTAGCAATAGAATAAAGCTGTGTTCATACTGGTGACCATCCTTCTTCCTGACCAGGACTATTTTCCTAGTTTATATTTTGCCACTATAGTGTGTGTGTGTGTGTGTGTGTGTGTGTGTGAGAGAGAGAGAGAGAGAGAGAGAGAGAGAGAGAGAGAGAGAGAGAGGTGCGTATGTGTATCCTCATTTGCACTATCAATGCACATGGAACAGCTTTGCCTCTGTCCTCCCCACCTGTCAATCAGACTCCTAGAGGCGATAGCAGCAGCCTTTTCAAGCCAGTCTGCATCCAAAGCTCTCTGATTTGTGACCAGCTTCCAATAAAGGTTAAGCTGTCAATGCTCCGAAGCAAAAGGTCCCACCTTACAGAGTGTCTTCCATTGCACCCACCCTGGATTGAAACTGAGCTGATTCTAATCCCATTATTCATAACTCCCTTGTTTGTTTTCGTCTTAGGGATGCATTAGTATACATTTGCATTGATTCTGTCTGATCATATGCACAGAATTCAAATTGAAATAGGGTTGAATAGATTTGAATATTAACAAAGCATTTCTTTTTCTTCTCCTTTCTCCTTTTCCATTTGGAGTTTGAAATAGCAGGCAGCATTATGCCGGAAAGAAGTCCAGTTTCTGTCAGCAGAAGTGTCCTTCTGTCCTGCTAGAGATACTGCAGGTTCCTGCCCTGGGATATGGTTGGAAAACAACCCACACAGAGCAGGTGTCAATATTAAGTAGTAGTTTTCCATGGAGTAGATTAAGGGATGGCAATCTATTTGGGCCCTACGTTTGCAAATCAGAGAAATTGGCTACTATAAAATACTTCTTTCCAGCCTTATTTCAGCTCTGTGGGTGCCCATGGGGGCCACATCAACACTCCCTGGGACAGATGAATGAACAAGCAAAGAAATTCTATTCAAGATAAGTGGAAGCAAACCTGTAGCAGTAACACATTACTCAGTAGAGAGCCCGACCACTAAGAAACGGTTGGGATAATTTCTTCTCCTCTGAATAATTTTTGCAAATAAAAGATCCTCATAAGTTTTCTGCTCACAAACAAGATGAACAGCTTTGAGACAATTTTGTGTGCCAGCTATAGTCGAACGAAGGTTTGTCTCTCAATCTACTGCTGGTTTGTGCATGTGTTATGCTAACACTAGTATTGTGTCTCCTACTATGTCTGCTTTTGAGTTCATCATAACAACTTCTTATGCTGGCACTCTTCCTAATGAAACACATTGGTAAATGTGTTCAAGTGTTTGGAGACTTGGTCCCAATGGCTCCTGCCTTCTGGGAGTCTTCTCTGCAATTACTCTCTCTCTCTCTCTCTCTCTCTCTCTCTCTCTCTCTCTCTCTCTCTCTGTGTGTGTGTGTGTGAGTGAGTGAGAGAAATAATGATGAATCAAGTCCCAATTGTATAGTACATCTGGGGAGCTGCATCAGTAGGAGAAGCAATATTGATCTGCCTGTGTCCTTCCTAAGCCTGTCCAGTGCAGACATTCTCAAAGCACGTTGAAGAGTTTGTCTACCATATCCTGATGTTCTTTAGCCTCTTTCAGCTGTAGGACTGCAGCTGAGCTCATTATTAGGCAGTTTTCCATCACTCGTTCTTCAGCTGTTTCAAAGATCCATTGGGACTAATATGAGGTGTCCTTGTCTTGGGAGCTCTCCTTTCAGTAAGCACTGAAGAATGCACCTATTTGTGCCATAAGAAACTTGCAGAAAGCCCCTTGGTGTGATAGGTGACACATTTGTGTGGGTAAGAGAGAGTTTATAGATAGCAGTGACCTCTTCTTCCAGAGGTCCCTGCTATTTCACTGTTCTCTCTTCCCGTCCTCCCCTCTCCCAAGGACAGCACTCTTACATTCTATGTAGGAATAAATGGCAATCATTCACTTGTATAAGAAAGTGGGGAAATGTATTTGGATGCCATTGGGGTTAGGATACCTCTGGTGACCTGGGTGTTGCTAATAACAATCAAGGGAACGAATGGTGCTGTGGCCTCTTGGACTTGCCGATCGGAAGGTCAGCGGATCGAATCTGCACAATGGGATGAACTCCTGTTGCTCTGTCCCAGCTCCTGCCAACCTAGCAGTTAGAAAGCATACCAGCATGAGTAGATAAATAGGTACCGCTGTGGCGGGAAGGTAAACGGCATTTCCGTGCACTCTGGCTTCTGTCATGGTGTCCTGTTGCACCAGAAGCAGTTTAGTCATGCTGGTCACATGTTCCAAAAAGCTGCCTGCAGACAAATGTCAGCTCCCTCAGCCTGAAGTGAGATGAGCGCTGCACCCCATAGTTGCCATTGACTGGACTTAACCATCCAGGGATCATTTACCTTTACCTTACCTAATAACAATCACATGAATTAAGCAAGGAGCTTAATTCTTATTTGGCTCTTCCTGGGAACTGTTTTTTTGAGAACTATTTACCTGGATGTTGTAAGCTGATACACCATTATGTAGTGCTTATTGCTAATGCAAAAATTGCATGCATTGCTTTCTTTTTGAAATGGTAAAAGCTGCCTTTCCTTTTTTAGTATGCAATTTAAAAAACTAACTTCTTGGCTTTTATCTATGGATCAATAAATCACTCTTAGTCTTGCTTGATCTCTTCCCCCCCTCCCATTTCTTTTGTGCCCAGAGATGCACATGATCTGAACTTGGGTACAAACACCTAAAAGTCAAGGGAAATGTTGCATACTGGAAAAAAAAGTTTGTTTAAATTCTCCATTTTATTCTAGAGGAAGTTCTTCTTTACAGGCTTTGTTAAGAACACCTATAGGAGTTGAGGTCTTTGTTCAAGACTCTCTAGCTTGTCTGCCAGCTTTAAGTTTTATCCCCCTGACAGAAAATTACATTTTCTGGGTTGGTTTTTCTTCTCATTGTTCATCACATTTTCCCCTAATGTAGCTGCAGAAACCATCTGCGGCTGCATTTATAGTCTGCTCTGCAGCATTCTTGCTGCTTGTCTTCTCCCTTTTGCACACAATAGGCATACCAAGGACAAAGTGCATTTTGCAACTTGATGCTGACAAAGTACCATGGATCTTACTTCTGCCAACTTTTGAGGCAAGGATAAAAAAGCCATGCTGAACAAGAAAACCAAATGTCTCACTGTTGGAAGCCTTGAGCCAAAGTGTCTTTTTCTCATCAGTGAGAAAAGAAATAGCATGGAATTCAAAAGGGAAGAGGAAATGGTGAAATTCTGGTGCATGGGTGAAATTCCCATTTTTGAGAATTTTTGTTGCATTCATAAAAACAAGACAAGCCTGGTGGATCAGGCCAATGGTCCATCTTGTCCAACATCCTGTTCTCACAGTGGCCAACCTGATACCTGTGTGAAGCTTGCAAGCTGGACATGAGCACAACAGCACTTTGCCCACCTATGATTCCCAGCTACTGATATATTGGCTGGACTTTCCAAAGTTCAGGAAGCACAGAAGCTGCCTAATGTGCACCTAAGACCTGTTAATTGTTTTTAAGCAATGTACAGTGGTACCTCTAGTTGTGGACTCAATCCATTCCAGGGTGCCGTTTGCAACTAGAGCACCGCTCCTGCGCATGTGCGTGGCGTGGTAGAGCGCTTTGCCATGTCTGTAACCCGAAAAGATGCAACATGAAGCAGATGCAACACAAGGTATGACTGTATTTTTACCATTAAAGAAAACAGTGCATAAAAAATAATGCAAAATCACTGATGTTTTACATATCCTTTAAGGGTAGTCCCCATGCACAATGCAGTTTAGTAAGGAAGTCTGGATGTTATCAGGGCATGGATGGCTGTGGTGTGGCTATCTCTGCATAAAATAGGCTACAGGTGACACGTCAACCTAAGATGGAGAAAGCCATTTCATTCATTACAGAAGCAGAAGTTATTCTTATACTCATAGGTCTGATTCACCCATATTTAAATGTCATTCCATGGAGCAATCCCACAGGTATGCCCCAAAGCATATGGACCAACATTACCATTGGAACATAAGAAGAGCCATGTTGAATTAGCCAAAAGGCCCATCTAGTCCAGCATCCTGTTCTTACAGTAGCCATCCAGATGCCCATGGGAAGCCTGCAAGGTGTACATGACCATAACATATGTCATTTATGATTGGAGGACTCTTCCACATGGAAGATTTTAGCAGCCTATTGACCAGGTGAAGGAATTAAGCATGGTGATAGGTATGGCAATGACATATCTGCATCCACCCTTCTTTCCCCTTTTGCTTAACTACCATTAAGACCCACTTTCCTTCTGTGAATTAATCCAGATCTGGAAATGCCACTGACCTCAATCACAATCCAAACAAATGACAGCCCTCCTCTGAGATTGAAGGGCCATTAAAAAAAAGAAAAGTCACAGGTCTTGGCGTTTCAAGAGAGAATGCTGTACAGCAAGCCAGATAAGCTCATTTGTTTTACATTTTGCAACTTAATGAGACAGAAATCGCAAGACAGTTGTCATACGTAACAGAGATTGCTGGCTTGTGTCTAAATAAAGTATGAGCACTCCTGCAGCAGTTGACACCATTCACAATAACAAGAGAAGGGAATGTGACATCTATTGCCAGGTCTTTAAAATGCTGTGATTGGGTAATACTGCATGGACAAGTGCTCCCTATTACTGCTGATTAGCACAGATGGGCCACAGCACCCAGTCAACATGCTGTGCTATCATGGAGGAGTAAATGTTGCTGTGTTCCATTACTTTCCCTGGGTTCATATTGGACATTAGAAATGGCAACCTTCAGAAATGAGATGGGGAACCTCTCAGTCTTCTTGAACTGTGACTGGACTTAAACTCACCATAGTTTAAAGTCAGAGGGGAACTTGAGCATGAAGTCGCCCAGGTCAATAATACATTAGCAAATCAATATTGTAATGCAGTAACTAATGTTGTGTTGGCGGATTGGCTCAGCTGCCCTAAAACCATAAAAAATGTCTGCATGGGGACAAATGTGCTTAGAAATGCAAATGATCAACCTCTGTTATATCATTCAGATACAGGCGAAGATCGCTGAACCCATGAACCCTTTCTTAGGCAGAGCTGGGTCATTGGTACCTCTAACCCAGTATTTGGCCATGTGGCTGGCCACCGTGACAATAGAGTGCTGAACTAGATGGGCCTTTGGCATGATCCAGCAGGGCTCTTCTTAGATTCTGAGTTACTTAGGAGTAGACATCTGGTCCTTAGTGTTTTCCCATCTGGTCATAACATCACACCTGAACCTTCTCTTGGATGTTGTTTTAGCCAGTAGTCCTGGATGGAGCATCATGTACTGTATGCCTGTTTTTACATACATCTCTGTGCTACTAAACAAAGAAAATGAAGTTTTCTGAGTGTTGCACATAAAAACCAACATGAAATCAAAAGTAAAAACATAAAAAGGCAAAGCTCCAAAGAACATAGAAGCTAGGTGTCATGGCAGGGTAACTTGTGTAAATAAAAGCATTTTAAACTGGCATCTAAAACTAAACACAGCAAAGATGCTTGCCTAAATACTGAGAGGGGAATTTCCCCAAATATAGATGCTGCGGTGCTAAATGGTCCACTACTTTTGGCTGCCAAACAGATGTCACAAGGGTGAGCCATTCCCAATGTTCCTCCATTTTGAAATCTGGGCAAAAATGGAGGGAATAATCATTTCCTAAAAGGCCCTTTAATTATTGTCATTTTACAGTCAGTTTCCTGCAATTTGTTTCCTTCTCTTCTGCTTCAGTGCCATTTCCCCCCTCTGGTTAGAACTTTCAAGTCCTTACAGGTTAGTCCATCCCAAAATGCTCCCAGCCAATTAAGGAGCATGAAGGCTCCAAAGGGCTATGTAAGCCATCAGGTTTAGCAACATTAAGTTGCTGAGGGAAACCTAAACTACCAGTAATTTGGAGTGAGTGCAGGGCTTCTTTAACTGGTCATATGTGTTTGTAGAAGGGGGTGTCCATCCAGTATAGAAGCTTCTTTATTCAAAGTCAGACCATTGATTCATCCAGCTCAGTATTGTCTACACACTGACTGACCAGCAAGTTTTCCAGGTTTTTAGGCAGAATTCTTTCCCAGCCATAGCTGGAGATACCCAGAATTGAGTCTGGGGCCTTCGTATGGAAACCACTAGGCTACAGCCATTTTCCTTTCTCTGCATGTGTCAAGTTCTGCCTGCAGTCTCTCCATGACCCTACAAACTGAAACTTAAGAATGGGAAGCCAGTCTTTTAGCTCTCATTAGTATGGTTGCTATTCAAAGCTTTGCTGAAGAACTCTCTATAGGGTTGTTCAGTTTAACTTTATACTACCTATATTGTAATGTCCCAGTATCTGGAACATAATCATTTTTATTTCCATCAGCTCATTTGCCAGCAATATTCAAAATGAATATAGGAAAAAAACATGTAACAGGGCTGTTTGTTACCACCATTCCCTTAACAGCTTTCCTTTTGTCTTCACTGGGTATTTAACAATTCTTTAGCTTTGCTAGTCCAGGAAAGACAGCTGTATTGTTCCATGATGTGATATTTATGGAGCCATTCTCTGTTTGCTTTTTTCCCTTTTAAAATTCCCATCTTCACTTTGGCCATATGCAAGGATGTAATACAAATTGCTGCTTTAGTTGAACAATATCCTGTTGCATTCCCTTGCTGAAAACTAGTGCTTTTTGGTGGCTTGTTTTCAGGCTTTGCTAGCAATTGGATATTCTTTCAGAAGTGGGCATAAAGGGCTTGAGTTTGTCTTTTGGCAGTCTTCCTGCTCCCTTGGGTTCACTCCAAAGGCAGGTACTTAAAGAGAACACATTGCAATAAGGAATGGGCAGCATACTGTGTAAAAAAAAAAACGACAAACCATTAAGATAAAGTGGGCAATATTATGATGCAATATGGTGAACCACGCAATAAGTTTGCGTGTGAATTTCACTTAGCTTAGTTTCTGCAACTGTATAATATTTCTGCTTCTGGATTTCAGCAAGGTTTAAAATGATGGTACCATGTGTTGAGTGGAATATAGACCCTTCTGATTTATCTTTTTGTTTAATTTCTAGATTCACCCTTCACCAATTCTTGATCCCAAGGGTGGGTTACAACATAAACGTACAATACCAATTTCATTAAAGCAACCAGAATGAAACAGTATTACAATTAAAACATAAGAATAAAAAATATACAATCTTAACTAAGCAACAAAGAGACTCCCATTATTCTGAGTCAACTTCCAGCAAAGGCCTAGCTGAACAGGTGTGTCGTCAACCAGTGTTCACACATAAACTGTGATGGGGCCAGCTGCACCTCTAAGGAAAGGAGGCTCCATAAATTGGGTGTCACCACATGGGACACCATGTCACCTCACAATGAAGGACTTCCTCTGCAGATCCTAATACATTAGCAGCCTATTATAGTAGGAGGCACTTCAAGTAATCTGAAGTATTTTTAAACCTCCCCCATGCACTGGGAATCTTTCTCACATTGTCTTGTGTGCTGAGGGAACCCTGCATGTCTGTGGACACCCCAAGTGTGTTGCATATTCTGTGACAACAGTTTCTTTGGTACATCAACAAAGCCTTTTGAACCTGTGAACCTGCAGTATACATGGAATTATCCCAGCAGTTTCAAGGAGAAACTGCTTGTGGAAGACAAGCTGTCTCATTTTTTCAGTGAAGTTTGGCCACATATTTATGATCTCTTCATTGAGGAGCCTCAATCCACAACTTGAAAACCACAGATGTATAAATCCTAAGCATCTAACAACACTCGATGCAGGTTGCATGTGTATGGTCTGAAGGAACCTTGTGTTAATGTTTGGGTGAACATGCTTACAAGCCTTCATGCATTTAGGAGCCCTGATAACAGAGGGCACTGAATCATGTGGGGATTTCTTAAGTGTGTTTGACTGAGTGCACTTAGAACTTCCCACCCTTCAGACTTTCCCACTTAGTGCATGAAAGTTTGCTGGAGTTCACAGTGGGGAATGCAGGGAGTTGAATTGTGAACAACTTCCTGCATCCCCTGCCCTCAGTTGCCTGAATAGGCCTTGAAACTAATGGGATTTGCTCAGTTAACAGGATTCTCTTATTAAATTTTAAGTGTTTGTGCCAACATTGAAATCCCTTGTTGAGCTGATTCCTTGATTTCTATTGTCCTATTAGCCAGTATTATTTTACCTGTATGACTGTTTATCATCATATGACTATGCAATTGGATATCCCTTTAGCTCCGGAACATCCATTTGTTCCAAAGCTTGCACAATGAGAAACAGCTCTGGCCTGGATATAGGAGAAATTCATCTGGTTGAAATCGTGATCTGTTGTTGGTTTAATTGCTTAGCAGAGGTGGCTAACCATTAGTAGTACAGCAACATCTGGTGGACCAAGCCTTGTCATTCAAATTGATTGGACAGACTGGCTGCAGCTGATGGGAGTTTGAATCCAGCAACATATAGCAGGCTAAAGGTTAACTGCCCCTGTTGTACAGTAGAAGGAGAAGTTCAAAGCAGACCATCTGAATAATGCTGTAGGAGACAGCTCATACATCTGCAGTGTTTTCTATACTAAGCAGCATGGTAATGCAGTTAATTCTGCACAGATGGAATGATGTAAGAAAAGGTGATTTTTGCAAGTAGTTTTTCTAATAAAAAATAGACTTTCAAAGTGAAGTGCCTATGCCCCTACTTAAGGCACATCTTAGAGTGAAATCTGATATCCTCTGTTCCTGCTTAGAGATAATGGATCCCCCTCATCCAGGTTCAGAAATAGTTCAGACTACTAAATTATTTGCACAGCTGAACTAAATGCAAATTGGCACTGTGAATATGTGAAATAATATTTTAGACATCAGAAATAACAAATATGAAAGTGGACAGCTTTACAAGGGGAGCAGACAAACTTATGGATTCTAATAGAGCCTAATGCTCCATGGCTGCCATGATGACTATATTACCTCCTCTGTCAGAAGTACATGATAACTCTGGTTGGTGGAGACATAAACAGGAAAGTGCTGCTGTTCTCATGCCTTCCTTGCAGGCTTCCCACAGGCATCTGGCATATTCATCCATTCCTAATTCCTGAAACAACATATAAATAAAAAGGCAGCTATCCTTTGACATTTGCACTTATCTGAATTTGGTGATTTGGTTCTCCAGCCAAACAATGTGAACAAAATTGTATAGGATAAGGAAAATGTGCGCAAATGCTGAAGAATGTTTATGAGTACTTAAAAAAGAAGGAGCAAACCATTAGCCCACTAGTTTTAACTACCCATTAACAAACCATTAGACCATTAGCTGTAACCACCCATTAGCTTTAACTACAAAGTTGTCAATCTGGCTGAAACATTGTATAATCAGCCCATTATTTCAGCAGCGACCTGCATGTTAATCAGTCTTTGTCATTTGTCACTGATTGCACGTTATTGGGCATGTTGACTGACTACCAGTTGCTCCTGGTATGTTGGTTTTGGCCTGTGCGTTTTGTAACTCTTCCTGTACATGTGCATCTTCTCAATGCATGTAGAAGATTGTGTGTGGATGCACCATTAAGTACCAGCTGAGTAGATTCCTGAGTTTCTGCAAAGTTTCCCACCCCCTCCAAATCCTTAACATGAATTTGTTCCTACTGGATGCCTAAATTATTATTATTTATTATTTTATTTTGCATTTTGTGCTATCCCCACTGTAGAATACAGCAGGGTCTCTACGCTCAGCTCACTGTGCTTTATATCTATTTGAGAGCTCATACTATATGAATTATAGCTATCCTGCACATCAGTTCTATTGGGGGACTATGAGTGCTCATATTTTACCTGTAAGATGAAAATTAGAGGGAGGCAATATGCTGAGGTTGGGAGAACCTGACAGTGTTGCACACAAATCAATATTTTCAGTCTGACAATTCCCCTCCCCGCAAGTAGTAACCCTGGCTTATTAAGATCTCTGAGAGCTGTGAGATGCTGTGTGTGGCACCACAGAGCAGCTGATAGGATGTGAAACTGGTATCTGCTCACTAGTTTTTCAACACACTTTTTCTTTTCTTTTTTTGCAATTTTTACTTTACACAATTTAGATATTTAAACTTTCAAAAACTATTCCTCCCTCCCCCACATGGCATTGTCAATCAAACTAATGTCTTGCACTGACATATGTGTGTGTCAAGTAGATTTGTATCAGGGTTTTCAACTGCATGTGAATCAGGGCTGTGCTTTCCTCTTAGTGCATGGATTGATTGATTGATTGATTGATTGATTCAACTAACATCCGGCTTATACAGAAATCCCTGGATTTTGTATAGTAAAAATTAAAAACATAAAAACCCTACAACTTAACCACTACTTAGGAACTTTTAAAGCTACCTTATACAGTGGTACCTAGGGTTAAGAACTTAATTCATTCTGGAGGTCCGTTCTTAACCTGAAACTGTTCTTAACCTAAGGTACCACTTTAGCTAATGGGGCCTCCCACTGCCACCGCACCGCCGCCGCCCAATTTCTGTTCTCATCCTGAAGCAAAGCTCTTAACCTGAGGTACTACTTCTGGGTTAGCGGAGTCTGTAACCTGAAGTGTCTGTAACCTGAAGCATCTGTAACCCGAGGTACCACTGTACTGAATCAGACCTACAGCCCATCTAGCCCAGAAAATGGGATGGGATAAAATGGAATGAAAATAAATAAACAGATAATAATCTTTGTATTCCTTCTTCCAAACTCTTAATAAAATTTATGCTTAAAAAAAGGAGGATGGAGAGAGAGAGAGAGAGAGAGAGAGAGAGAGAGAGAGAGAAGGGATGGGATGGGGTACCTAGATCTTTTCTAAAGCAGCCTAAACATTTCAGTCGAAAAAATGCTCACCCCACCACTATTGATCATCTGGTGCCTCACAATCATTTTTAAGATGGCAAAAGCAAGAGATGGCTAAAAGTCAACCAGCATGCTCATAATAAGAAGTCACCATCCCTTAAGATTAAACAGGGAATCTGCTTTTGTGGCTGTGATAAATATATTCTTTTGTACATGGAGAAAAAGCAAAGGTAGGCTGAAGGATAATGCTTTCCATATGTGTATAGATCAGGCATGTGGGTTCAACAGGCCTCTTACTATGTGTGGCAATTAACAAAATACCCATAAAAACCATAAGTGTTATTAAGGCATTGCCGTTTTCAACCTGTACTGTGTGACTGGGACGGAATGCATCAGCCTCAGTTTTTCCCACCAATCTTTCTGCATTTGAATGGTAAGGTCTGAAGGGGATTTGTAAGCATGTTTACTCAGAAACACCCTTCAGACCCTCCTAATCAATGTAAGAAGGCTAGACTAGAGCGGGCGGAGCTCATGTGTAGCTCCTACTCATGTTTGGATTCCATGTTCAGGATTAATGTCTCAATGGAGTGTTGGGTTTGCTGATGTCCCATAATAGAGTTCAGGTTTTCTTAGAATGGAAAGCCAAATGTCAGGCCAGCCACAACATAGCTGCCATGGCCAGTAAAATTCAGCTCGTCACAGAATCAACAAGCAGGTTCAAGGAAGAGGCAACATTCTACAGGAAGGATCTGAATACCAAGGTATGGTAACTATGATGCAGTTTGACTGCTAGCATGTTAGGGATAGTATACCATTATTGTTTAAAGCATTGGCCAGATATGTAATATCATATCTAGATTGACTCTTTCTGTTCACCATTAAGATTTATTATCCCTTAGGATGATATTGAGCAAGCCTTCACGTCACTCAATATTCCTCGCTCTGGACAATAAATCATGATGTTGTCCTTGGCAAAAATCAATAGCTCCTTAGAACCCCAGAGTCTCAAACTGTGACAGATCCCTTATGGGTCCATCACTGTTTCGGCTATAAATCTTTGCCTGCTAGAATTTAAACCCATGGCTCCAGAACTTTCCTAGGGAATAAGCTGGTATGCCTGACTTTCTTTTTCTTTTTCTTTTAGCAAACTGTTTTATTTCAAGAAAATGTGCAAAAGCCAAGCATAAATATAGCTCTACATACAAACACCAACAATATTTCTTTCCAAATAAATTAAGCAATTCCCTTTTTGGATGCAGCCAACATAGGGACAGTTCTATATCCACACTTATACTCTGTGCTATTCCAAAGGTTCTTCCACCAACCTTTCTACAGCTCCAGGACAGTTTCCCATTTAGGCAGGTAAGAGATTTGCCAGCAATGACATCACATGGGCAACGATTCCTGCGTTGCAGGGGGTTAGACTCATGTCCCTCATGGTCCCTTCAAACTCTACAATTCTATGATTCTATGAAATCTAGCTATATAACATTCTGATGTCTCACTGTCCTGGACCCTGATTGACTGGGATCACCCCTGTGATTAATGCAAAAAAGAAGAAATTGGGAGCAGGAGGAAGTACCGAAGCAGAAAAAGGCAGGAGAAATACTTACTCTTTGAGCATTTGGGGAAAATATTTCTGTACATACCCACCCCTGGAAATTGGACTGAAAATAACAAATACCTAATGGGATAAAGTTCAATGCAGCCTTAGTTCCCATCACCAAGTGAGCTGCATAGCTTGTGACAACAGTTGCCATGTTATAGTGGGTTGCATTGTATATAATGTAAGTAACCAAACGAAACCTATGACTCAAGTTAGTTATGACTGATTTCAGTGGGTTCACTCTGCATATGACTCAGATGTGTTTCTTTTTATATAGTGCCACCAGGCTTACACAGATAATTACGGAAGTGTTAATGTATCTCTGGTGATTTGTGATTTTAATTTTACGGCTTGCAACCAATGCTATGCTCAGAGTAGATCCATTGAAATTAACAGACATGGCTAAATTAGGTCATTTCAGTGAGTGTACTCTGAGTGCATGTTAGTTGGATACAAACCTATGCATTTGTTATTGTGTATATATATATATATATAACTGCAGTAAACTGCTTTGATTTTTTTGGTGAAATTGTGGTATAGAAGAATTTATAAAATAAATAAATACGAAAGATATAATTTGGATGCAGCCCAATCAAATTATTATCTGTGAGATGGATGTAACATTTTAAAAGCTGTTGCTGATTCAAATAAACTGTTCTGGGGCAGATAAGGCCAATTTCAACCTATGTGCTCAAACTTTTATACGTATGGGCTTGCTTGTGGCAAAATGGTGGCTTGGGAAACATTACCCTGGTTTTTTAGTAGAAATACCCCAACACTGCTTAACCTTAGAACTGCTATCTTGATTCTCCACCATGATTTGATTGTCATCTTCCTGCAACTTGAGAAATCTGCATAGCGTAAAATAAGGCACTCCCTTTGGCATTTTCACTGAAGTGATTTATCAGCTGAACTGGTAGGGAGTTTGATGAAGGAAGCCTGAGTTGGTGTCTGTTCAGTGCACCAGGGAGGAATTTGCAGTCTGTTGGATGAGAGAGAGAGAATTCTGTGACCACCTGTGGCTCTTCAAGACTCTATGTGTTGGAACAGAGAATTCCATCTGTTCTTTCAAGCATATGTTTGTATTTTTCTTCTCCACCTTCTTTTGGAAAGCATCCATTGACAGGAACTCCAGGGTGCTCCAAGCTGTCATTCATATTATAGGTATATGTCCATAGCCCTGAAAATCTTTAAGAAATCAGGGCAACCTTTTGCAATTTTTGATAATTGCATGAGATAAATTGTTTGGATTTGAAAATATTTCCTACTTTATCTTTGATGAGCAAGGGAATGACACTGGGAAGCTTGGGATCAGTAGCAGTTAAGATGGTGTATATACAACAGCTTATGAGACAATCACTCAATAGTGTTGAATTAATATATTTCTTTATCCGATGATTACATTCTACAATGAAACAGGGCTTCACTGGCCTTCCTTTTTGCCTTCCTGTAGCAGTCTTTCTCTTCTATTTCACCAGAGGTTCTTGCTTCTAACATCAACTTTTCATCATTGTCTGTTCTCTCCCCATCCCACATCTTTCAACTGAACAAAGGTTTAAATGGGAAGACATTTTGATTAAGCATTATGAGTCATTCCCTTCTGATCAAAAACAAACAACAAAGGGCTCATTCACTCACCTCCTATGGGCAAATATCAAAAGAGAGTTGGGCAGAATCTTCCCAGTATTAAGCATTACCTCTGCTTGCTTCAATTTTGCACGTGCCTTTAATATATGCATT
Source organism: Podarcis filfolensis (assembly GCF_964270895.1). Taxonomy (NCBI): domain Eukaryota; kingdom Metazoa; phylum Chordata; class Lepidosauria; order Squamata; family Lacertidae; genus Podarcis; species Podarcis filfolensis. The sequence continues at coordinate 30,304,049 of NC_139618.1, forward strand.
TTTGTACATACTGCTTGGCTGGAAAACAGCATTTTAACAATAGAGGTGGGAGGCAGATAGTTATTGGGCTATGTTTGCTTTTCCTAACAAAGTTTTTTGTGGTTCTTAAAACAAAATAAAAAAAAACCCCTCTGGTCAACTCACATAGAAAGACAAGAGTAGGCATGGGTCCCTGGCATAATGGTGCAATTTTTGTTTTGTAGAACATGGAATAAGTAGCATGCTTATAGGAGGAACATAAGATCCTGCTGGAGCACCCAGTGGCCCATCTAACTAATAGTCCTGTTCTCACAGTGGCCAACAAGATGCAAGCAGAATTTAAGCACTTTCTCCTCCTGTGGTTTCAAGCTATTTACTTCCTCCAGCTATGGAGGCAGAGCCTAGCCATCATGACCAGTAGCTCCTTCCTCCATGAATTTGTCTAATTCTCCTTTGAAGTCAACTAGGTTGGTGACCATCACTACCTGCTGTGAATATGAGTTCCATAGTTTAACTATGAGCTGCATGAAGAAGAACTTTCTTTTATCAGCCCCAAATCTTCCAGCATTCAGCTTTACTGGATATTGAAGAGTTCTAGTGTTGCGAGAGCAAGAGAAGAACTTTTCTCTATCTACTTTCTCCATGCCATGCATAATTTTATAAACTTTTATCCTGTCACCAGTTACTTTTCTCTTAATTTAAAGGTCCCAGACACTGCAACCTTTCTTCACAGGCAAGTTGCTCAATCCCCTTGATTATTTTAGTTACCCTTACCCTTTTCTGAAACTTAGATAAAGTTTCTATATCCTTTTTGAAGTGAGGCAACTAGAATGATATACAGTATTCCCAATATCTTCTAAGATCTGAGGTCTCATTCCTGGTCAATCATTACCAGCTCAGATCCCTGAGCATATATATGAAAGCAGGCAAGATTATGAACTTTACATTTTGCTTCTTCTTTTTTTAAGTTGTTGTCATATCTTTAGAAAGTGGCACAAGTTTTGGGGGGCCAGACAGAACCGAATTCATTAGGTGAATTTTGCTGTGTTGCTACTGAATACCAAAGTAGTATTAGGTCGTGGTAGAAAATAAGTGGAATAATTTTTAATATTTTGCATGATTTTTGTCTACCCCATGCTAAGATGAAAAAGTATTTTTGTTTGTTAGAAATGGGAATAGCATGAAATTCAAAATATAAAATAAAATCATGTCTTTATTAAACATATAGAGAGAGTTTCTCATGAAGGCAGATTTATGCCCCACCCCTCAATCCTGTATAATTCAGAAGTTGTTGGACTCTAATTCCTATCAACCTTACCCAAGATGGCCAGTGGTTAGGGATGGTGGGAATTGTAGTTCAGAACATCTGGGGGCACCAGCTCTGGAAGTCTGGCATAAAGGAACAAGGGAAATGCCTGCTTTAGTTGCTCAGTATTTGTGGCAGCAATCCAATGCACATTTAGGAGTAAGCCCTATTGAACATAGTGTGATTTATTTCTGGGTAAAGATGGCATCGTGAATGTCCTTTTCATTTGGAGTTAGCCATCTTGGATGAAGTTGCTTGATCTGTGCATTCTGGAACCCTGGCATATATCCTCCAAGGGGGAAAAAGCAAGGCTGAAAAGAAAAAGAGCCAGCCTAACTATTCAGTAGCTGCCAGAATTGGGCAAACGACTCACACCCACTCTTGGCATGTGAGCCAAACAATATCCGGGGAAAAAGAAAGAGGCAAAGCTTGTGAAAATACTGTTGCAATCCACCCCAGTTTCTGGGTGGTGTGAGATTCCAGGGGTTCCAGGTGCCTTATCTAGGGTTTGTATTTCCTTTCGGAAATAAGGCTCAGCACAGACTGTGTTGTCTTTGTGATATATGGCTTATTTACACATATTCAACTTGAGCTTATGATGGAGGAGTTCACAGCATCAACATCCCAAAAGGGTCTTGCTTCTCCCATAGCCACAGCCCTGGATTCAAACGGACCACAACCATTGCTTTCAATTATTATTCTGGTTTCTCCGTCACATCACTGTTTCCTAACCTAACCTTCTAACTCACATTGCTTCTAACTATGTACTCTAACCTCTGGCTTTAACTGTTAAGGGAAGGGCCTCACTTATCTGATGTCTTCCACCAAGTCCCTTTGATCCTCTCTTCACTTAATGGTCCATCTCCCAGGGTATCATCTCAAAATGAAACTAGCCTGTCTTAATTAGCTTTAAAAGAGGTCTAGCACATAACTTAGCACCCCAGGGTAGCCTGGCTATTTCCCCGGAATTAGAAGACTTTGATTAAATTCTAACACCATCTATGTCAGGGGATTATAGTGGTCTGGCACCCACAAACTCATAACAGTAGAAAATACATATGCTACATAAGAAGTTTCTGTTCTCCATGCTATTGATGCTAAACATTTCATCTCAATCCATTTGGTAGATCAGGAATCACATAATTCCTGTTTGATGTTTCTCTAAGATTGGCAGACTAGGAATGTGGGAAGGACCCCTAGAAGGGATGGAACACCTGGTGCTCTCCAGATGTTTCTGGACTATAACTCCCTAATCTGCTCCTTGTAAATCTAAAAAAAACTAAGATCAAAGGCAGAAAAGAGTTTTGTTGGAGTTTCTTAGGAATTTGGTTGTTTTGTAATGCCACAATGTATTCTTGAAGTTATGGATAGAATACAAGGATAAATGAATCTGTTGATTTCACTTTATCTCAGTTTCTCATCTTTCCAATCTTGAATTCAGTTTTCAACATTTTTGCATCAGTTTCTGCATTTTTTTTAAAGGCCTTGTGAAAATGCACAATTTTATGCACCCTTTACCCTAATATATGCATTTTATATGCATTATTTAGTGGGAGAATTGAACTGCATCACAAATTTCAGAGAAGTGTGAATTTTAAAGGATAGCTGTATTTCAGTTTGTATAGGTTTTTTTTGGAAACTGTGACTTAGGTAGGTTTGCACTAAAATCCAAACTGAGAGCTGAATTCCTACCAATTCCTAATGGAATATATCTCAGTTGAGATGCCAGATAAGACTGGGCAGAGAAGGCTTATGATTTGTCATAATGAGGCAGAAACTACTCTGCTTCAGTATTGGATTCCACTCCTATGGAGATTCACAAGCTAAACCAAAATTCTGTAGCCATTAAGCTATCTCTCCCTTTTTGCCGCTTTGCTGGAAGACAGCCAACTTAATGTAAGTATTTTTATTCTTTTGTAGTTGACGGTTCAGATGCTTCTTACAAAAGAGGGGGAGAAAGAGAAACCCTCTGGCATTGCCTTGTATCTTTCTTATCATTCGTCCCTCTTCTCCTGATTTCTGCCTTCCAGAAATAAGCACTTTCTGGCTGGCTGGATAAACATCCATCTGCCATCCTTCCCGCCATGGCCAATAAATCAGCAGTAAAAAACAAAACTATATCAGTCGTCCTGTTTTCACCTGTATTCTGCTTTCAATGAAGTACACCAATATTCCACATTCTGCCAGTGGTTTATTTTATTTATAGACTAGAAGGATTCCAATTAAATACTCATGAGCAGCACTTTTCCCCTCTTCAGACACTGAGTTAGGGTAGCCTTTTCATATAGTACATGTCCACTATATATTCACTATACGTGAATCACTGGACTAGTTCCTCACCTGTCTGCATTGTGAAACAGTATGAGTAAGTGTCAGTATGATGTAGTGGTTAGAGAGTTGGACTGGTGCCTGGGAGACCAAGGTTCAAATCCCCTCTCACCAGTGAAACTCACTGAGTGACCTTGGGCTAGTCACAGCCTCTCAGTCTAACCTACCTCTCAGGGTTGTTGTGAGGATAAAATGGGGAGGAAGAGGAAAGTTGGGATATAAATGCATTACATAAATAAAACAGAAAGGATGTTGGGAGTGGGCAGTAGCTTTTGTGTGATCCATCAATCTATTGCTTTCTAATTGGAGGCTTCCCATGTTGTTAAAACCGTGTTTATGGAAGACAATCTTACTCGGCTATGAGTGATCACCAAAGAAGAAGAAGAAAGAAGAAGACACCTATTATAATTATAATGCATCTATTTACGCACAGACATTCTTGTGTCATCAATGTAGCATGCAGGTCAAGAGCATGAGTTCTGAGTTGGGTAATTGCATCCCCTCCCACACAATTTTAGTTTAACTATGAAGTTGCTGAGTGTCATGTTCTCTTACACAAGTAGAGAGCTATGATTTGAATTCATCTCTTTAAAAACAAAACAAATGTTAAATTAGGTGTAGGGGTCTCCATTTTTCCATCAGAACCATGGTTTTGGGAGAAGAGGAGCTTAAACATTTCCCACTATGACTACTCAAAGCTGCTACAAATCCCAGTGCGGGAATTTGGGGTAGTACAGGATGCATTATGTTGAAAATATAAGGCTGCACCTTCTTGCCCCTACCTGACCTATTTATCTAGTAGAGGAATGGATAACCTGTGGCTCTTGAATATTTGTTTGACTCCTGTCAGCCCCAGCCAGCATGCTAAATGATAGGGGATGATGGGCATTCTAGTCTAGCAATGTCTGGAGGGCCACAAGTTCCCCAACCCTGATCCAGTACACAACAAAAATTCATAATGGAGATGAACTCATTCTCCCCCCATTACAAAGTTCTGTATATGCCTTATATCTCACCTTCTCCAGATGATATCTGAATACTTGAGTATTTTCTGAGTATCCGATACTCAACTTTGACATCTGATGACATTTGATTTTGGTATTTGATAGCTGGCATACAATATTACTTAGAATTTCACTGTTCTAAACCTGTCTGAAAACCCACATTCTGAAAGAATATGTAACTTAGATATGACTTAGAAATTTCACGTTCAATACTTGAATTGTGAAATTCAGCCAAATTTCTAATAACTGTGAACATTTGTTTTAGATTCCACATGGTGGAACTTTCATAGCTGATATAAATGCAAAGGATTAATATTGAACTGCCTTTGTAAAAGTAAACTGTCTGATTTGCTTCGGACATCTCTTGGAGCTCAGGTTTTGATTCATAACAGAATTAAACATTTAATTGTCAAGCTACAGCTTGAGAGAGACGTGCATGTATTGCTACGGGCTCTAATTCGCGCCAGTAAAAATAACATCCTACAAATGAAATGTAGTAATCAATTTCAATGTTTCCTGTGATGAAACTCTCTCTGCCTTGATAGCTGATGGATTGATTTCTCCCCCTTCCCACCCCATGCGCTCTCATAGCAACAACCAGAAGGAGGAGAGCAAAGGTAGGGGAGAGAAACAAGAAGAACATTTCTTTTTTAAAAAAAATAGTTTCTCATTTTTTAAGGATGCATGAAGGAGCTGGATATATGATCAAAGATACCTGCAAAACAGAAAAAAATTGCAAATAGGAAATTGAGCTGGCACACTGGAAAGAGCTGAAAAATAAACAAATTAGTGATTTGATGTATTGAAGGAAGAGAGTGAAAGAAGCCACAGCCACTGTACTCTTAAAAACAAACATTGATTTCTGCCATCACTTGTAAGCATTACTACAACAATGGTGCTCCAGGAAGGTGTCCAAAATTTGTCCTTACAATAGTTCAGTGGGTGTTATTTTATTTCTTTTGTTGTTCCCAAATTGAATGAAGAATCTCCATTACAGTAAACACACACACTCCATGTTCGCATCCGCATTCTCTCTCTCTCTCTCTCTCTCTCATTCTTACACTCCCCCATCCTGAAACCATATGTCATTAAAATGCTTAGATGAGTGGAAAAGGGACTGATGGAAATCTGGGGAGACAAGGGAGATGCCAGCAAGCTGAGACTTTGTCAGATGGAATGATTTTGACATTCTAAACACTAACACAAAGAGAAAGATACAGAGATAAGGAAGGGGATGAATGGGTAGGTAGACATAAAGCAACAGAAGAGTTGAGAGGAGCAACACAAGGCGGAGGGACCACAGCATAGAGATGGAAATTGTTCTTAATGGCCTAATAAGGCAAAAGATTGCAAAGATCTTCAAGTCATTGAGAGCAACAGGGGTCTGAGAGAAAGGATGCACAAATCTGTCCATTTCAGTTTTTCTCATCTTATATTCAGTTCACTACATTTCTGCATACATTTGTGATTTTTTTTAAAAAAAAATCAAATGTCCAAATAAAACTTTATATTTTCTCCTAATATATATTTTTGGATGCAATTTTGCCTAGTATATTCCTTTTTTCAAGTAATTTCCCCTTAATATATGCATTTTCGTACACATTATTTGGTTGGAGAACTGCATCATCAAATTCAGAGAACTGTGAATTATAAAGGAGAGATCTAGGTTTTTGTTCCCATATTGGTTTGGGAAGTTCATATCTGGCAAGATCGCATTAAAAAGAACTGAGCAAATGTCTCCCACATCATTATTTGAGAGTTGTGCTTAAATTGAAGCTAACTCTCTTGTGTGGTTTCCCATAAATCATCTGTACTTTTCACTTGATTACTCTCCCTCTTTTGCTCTTTAGGCCCGTTTTCTCCCATTTGTTATTGCTTAGGGGTATTGTTTTAAACCAGTGTACCTCAGACTTCTGATCTATGAGATACAGGCACCTTTTTTGGATTAAAATCCAAAGCCTGCTTCATCATTACACCAAGAGATACCATATTCTCTGTTGGCCCCCCCCCCTCTCTCTCTCTCTCTCTCTGTGTGTGTGTGTGTGTGTGTGTGTGTGTGAGAGAGAGAGAGAGAGAGAGAGAGAGAGAGGGAGAGGGAGAGAGAAAGAGATTTCAGCACTTCCAAAACTGTTTTAAGAAGACGGCAGTTTGTACAAATGAAAGTCGAGAATCTAGAACACATTTTTCATATTCCCCAGAAACACTTGGTGTGGAAAACCAGGAAAAGGGGTTTAATGTGAAGTTAGAACAACAGTGTGTAAATCAAGCAGTTACTCTCTCTCTCTCTCTCTCTCTCTCTCTCTCGCACACACACACACAAACACAAATACAAACAAACTGACAGTATAAAAGCAGAACAAAAATCCCCAGTTTGCTTCAAAATACCAACAAAACATAGCTCTTTTATTGAAACAACAGTAGGCAAATCCCAACTGCAGTTATGTCAGGGAAGGGAAGATCTGACACTGGATAACATGCAGAAAAAGATAGGAAACAGAAAGTAAAAGCAGCCTTTGATACACAGCAAAATGTTCTGTTTTCTTATCAATTGTTTCAAAGTCTTTTGGGGGAAGAGAAGATTAATGCCAAACTAGAAGTTCAAGTAAGCAACACAAAACCCATGAGTGTATTGTTCCTGATTGTGTCTGGGGTTTTTCTTCTTTAAAAAAACCCAAACAATTTGGGGAGGTGTTGAGTTGGAATGGGAGAATTTCTTGAAGGAGAATGTTTTCTTAAACTACTTGATACTGCCTATTCTTCTAGTCAGAATACAGATTTATGCTTCCTCAGCTGCTCTTTCAACCATGGAAAGATGGGACTCCCCAAAAGTGTTTCTGGGAGTGATTGAATGAGAAATTGATTTGATTGGAGTTGGGTGGGCTGGCATGTCTAATGGGGTTGCCTTGCTCTGCCTTCTACTAGGTTCAGCTTTTGAGTAGCAGCTCCTGCATTCTGTGAATACAGTATCTCTTAGTTTTTGGAAACTGGAGCTCAAACATTGGGAGCCTTTGAAATTAGATTGCTGTATGATGGCAAAGCAAGACATCACAAGGCAATATAAACTGGCATCTGCAAAAAAAAAAGTTAAGGAAAGGCATTTATTTGTAAGGGGATTACTTCAAGCAGCAGTGAACATAAGGGCCATTATCAAGAAGTGAAGTGTTGTTGTTTTTTTTATTTAAAAATGCTAACATCAATCTGGTAAAAGTTCATATGCAATGACAAAAATATGAATTGACTACATTCCCCTGTGCCCCAGGTACAGATACAAATCCAGATATGTTATTGATATTTCTTGTCTCTTTTTGGGGTTTTTTTTGAAAAAATGCCTTCATTTTTGTTTTGTTTTTTGAAAAATTGCCTTCATTTTTGCTCTGGTAAACCAGCCTGTCATCTTAAAAAGCCAATGCATTTCTAAGCCTAAGAAAACACACTGTAGATCAAAATAGGTTTGTCGATGTGCAAAAAATGGGGCGGGGGAATGAAAATGGAATGGCCTGACAAAGCGAAAGACAGGAAGGCTGGAGGGAGGAGGGAGGAGAGATAGTATGGAAAATGAGACTGAGAAGCTGTGAAGGTGTCAGAGTTGGTTTGTCACATCCTGGATCAACTCAAAGTGAAAGAGTAATGGAGAACCAGAGGCAGACAGTGTCTGTCAGGGTGATTTAATTTGTCTTGGAACTGAACCTCAGTTACAAGAGGCTGCTGTGGATGGAGGAGATAGTGACGAGGGCGGGGGAGCAGGGGGAAGGCTGGACACACTGGCATTTTGGAATGATCCAACTTGGTTTGGCTTTGGGGGGAAACAACGGAGGAGAAGACTTGATGCATCCATCATTCTCACTTTCAATAAATTGGAGAGAGTGGAGGGGAAAAGGGCACACAGAATATTATAACAGCTCCACAACAGTGTCCAGGTACCTTGCATGGATTCATCCTACAGTTCTTGCATTGCAAACCGCACAGTAGTGTGCTCTCTGTGTGTGGCTGTTTAGTAATAGCCATGAAGGGCTGCAGCTTGGTGATAGAGCAACTGTTCTGTGTGCAGGAGGGTCCCCGGTTCATTCCCTGGTGTCTTCAGGTAGGACTGGGAGAACCTCTTTCTGAAACTCCAGAAGAGCAGCTGCCAGTTAGTGTAGTCAGTATTGAGCTAGATGAGCCAATAATCTGACTCAGTCTAAGGCAGCTTCCTGTGTTCCTGTGTAAAATGCCCTACTCAAACTTTTCTCCCCTGAAGAGGGTGCATAATTTTGTGCACAACCATGGATAAAACACATTATTGTTGAATAAAGTAATAGTGTTCTCCTCCTCTCTTAGCCCACTGTTTACTTCGTCCACCATTATCAGCTTGAGTTGTTAGTATTAACTGCCCTGAAATTCCTCAGAATACTGTCACCTCAGTGGCTGCTCCAGTTTCACTGCCCACAAATACTGTGGACAATTTTGGGAAGCCATTTTTTTTTTACTCAAATAAATACCTATCAAAGACTTAGAATTGACTGTAGTTGCCTGTTGAGTGTGTACCGCTGCTGTACATATTTCTTAAAAGCCCCCTGAAATTATTGCATAACATACTTGTTGAACTTTCATGGGGGCGCACCATTCAAACCTAAATAAATAAATAAAAACCTTGATAGTCTAATTCCTCATGACTAATTTAACACCAAGATGCTTTCTCTCCCCTTCAGTACACTTGCTTCTGCCTGGATAAAAACAATACAAGGGTTTCCCTCCCCCCCCCCTTTCTCTCTCCAGCAGGGTTTCAAATAAAAAGATTTATAATTAAGCGAGTAGATTTTCTTTTGCCACACTGTCCTAGATTATGAGAGAGTATATTTATATGCAATTATGAAATGAACAGTATTTCTTACCCAAGTGAAGCTTTAAAAGTCATTATGAATCCATTAACTCAGCAGACCTTACAAAAGGCTTTTTTTCTTCATCTATTGAATTTATTTTAATTTGAATCAGATAAGAAACTTTCACCCATCTTATACTTTAATGCTCCCATGCTGTGTTAGGAAGGGGCCACGTAGATCATTCCGCAGATGGTTTAATGTGCCACGTTTGCTGCTGATGTCAATGGCCACACAAGAAGGTTGGGGCACTGCACTGTGGTAAAACATTTTCCATTATAAATATCAGTTATGAACATTCATTATATAAATTTCTTCTGTAGTTTGGCTTTTAAAATTTGCTTTTATGTCTTCCTATAACCTCCCTGTGAAGACATCTTAATGTCCACCTTTCTTTTCGGGAAAAGAGGGGCTTGTTTTGCTGAATACATCGGTAGCATTCTGATTCATACCAGCTGAAGACGTAGGGAAGTTAGTTCTTGATGGGAAGCCCCACCCCCACCCCATAATGTTAACAACAACTGTCCCATTTAACAAATCCAATGTGCTTTTCAAAACACAAATGTGATATGGGGGGGGGGAATTTGTTGTTAGCATCCTTCCGTCTCGAAAGACAAGAGAGTGCTCCTCTGGGGGTGAAGTGAAATTGCTGCATTAGCAACACCAAAGTGACCTCCCTGTGGCACAAGCCTGGGCAGTGTGCAAGCAGGTCGTAAGCTGCAGAGATGACAAGACTGCCCACTCGGCCTCATTGATGTGGACTGAAGAAAGGCAGAGCAATATGTTTGGCATGAGCTTGGCTTCAGGGGTTGCTGGAATGTGCCAAACAAGGTGCCATCCAACCGCCTTAGGGACTCTGCTTCGGATTTGTGTAGGGCTTATTCCTTAGCCTTTTCCTCTCCCAAAGATATCCCGCAAGGTAGCAGAGGTCAGAGTTTTCCTTCTCCTAGATGAGCTTCCTTCCCAGGTTGGTGAGCCCCACCTGCCCCTTACCTTCCTCTATAGCACGTGCAGAAACCACCTTCTTGACCACTGTACCCACTATTTGTCCGCTCAATCCACCAGAGCCTGTCTTTGCATACAGGGGCGATATGTGGAGTTATTATTGGAAGCTTAAAGTCTGCTCTATTTTAATATCCCCACCCCCTTTTACAACTGCATTAAAAAAAATACAATCTCAATGAGTACAAAGGAAAATAAGACAATGGCATTGCCATCAGCATTATCCATTGAACAGATGGTGCATTTGTCCTGAGTACTTGCTTTGAAGTGAGCATATAGAAGGTAGCTACTGGGTGTTCTCCACTTCTGTGCTTTCTCATAGAGGCTGTTCTATATTCCTGGCAGGAGTAGATTGGGACTCACTGACTTGTTACATTGATGTAGGTTTTCTTCTTTTTTTAATGGTTGTATGTCTTCCTTTGTTCTTATACTTTGGAACGCCTTGCCTATTGATACATTAGGCAGACACTTTCATTCTGATGTTTTTGACACTTGTTAAAAATGTCTTTGTTTAGGCAAGCCTACCGAGACATGTAATTTTATTAGGTAGAATTGGCTTTTAAAATCTGTTGATTTTTCTCTGGTTTTTCATCTACTATTTTTAAAGACTGTTTTGATTGCTACATTTAATGACTGTTTTAAACAATTTTAGATAAACTGCTTGGAGTTTTTGTTGATTAATTGGTATGTGAAATATTGCTTAATAAAAAAAAGAAACAAAATTTGTAGTTCAGTTGGGTTCTATTTCACTTACTTGCATAACGGAGTAGCATATAAATGTCATAAATAATTATTTTTCTGATGTCACAAAGTGCGGAAAGAAATGGCATTCAGAGAAAGGCCAGTTCAAAATCTCCCTCCTCGGTTTCCCAAAGATATTTATTTCCTGTGAAAAGAAGCGGGCAGTTTTCTGGGCCGGTTGAAAAGTATAAAAAAGGAAAATTCCCTGACATTTTTGAGAAGGAGTTGTTTGGTTACCTTACTGGGTCTCATCAATAAGTGTTGCCTGTTGGAAGCTATGGAGAGAGCCTTGTGCTGCTTCACTCCAGCCACATTTCCCAGAATGCCTTGGGAGTGTTGTGATGTGCTGTGATGTAACCTTGTTCAGTTTCAAAGTCGAGGCACTACAGCGGAGAAGGCTGTGCTGTGCATTGTTGCCCACTGTTCCTCTGAATTGAGAGACAGATCTTAATGACTGAACAAGCCTGCATGGGAGTGAGCAGTCTTCCAAGTTATCTAAGCCTATTGTTGCATTTAGGATTATTCAGATTTTTGGAGTCTCATTGATAGACTATCTATTATGTTATGATTGAACATGGCTGTAGATCGTGGCTATCTAGGAGCTACAGTTTACTTCAGTGGAACCTATAGGTTCAGGGGAACCTATGGCCCTTCAAATGTTGTTCGATTTCCATCAGCCCAGTCAACATAGCCGATGTTTAGGGATTATGAGAATTGTAGTCCGGCAAAATCTAGAAGGCAATAGGGTCTTTAGCCTAGGTTAATATCTTGTGCCTGCCACTAGTCAAATGTTTGCAGTCATTCAGAAAAGGAATCAAACTCCATTTTGCCTTCCTTTAATCAGTATAAACCCGAAGTGAACAGGGCTTCTATTGTATATGAACATTTGATTATTTTCATGAACATTCTTAGCAGTATTCCCTCTCCCTTAAATATCTAATGGGTTTTGTTGTATGCAGACCTCATTTTAGTGTCACCCCCCCAAGTGTGCTCCACACCCATTCATTGAAGAAACTAATTATACTCTTAATGGTTGGACAGCTTATTTGTGCCTGATGGAGATGAATTATGCTTCCTTCTTTGGTCTGGGATGTAAGCAATTTCTTCTCTTGTTTTCCTAACATCAGTGTGCAGTCAATGGCTTGCTCCAAGCTCTGCAACATAAACTCCTATAACCTGCTGTCTGTTCTTCTGCTTCTCCCCACCCCAATCTTTACATTAAGGAAATTGGCATTCGCTACAGTAGAACCAGATAGTTGAGGGCTGGAGACCCTGCAGCCCTCCTAATGTTGTTGGACTCCAACTCCTGTCACCTACAGCCAGCATGGCCAATGGTTGATTAAAATGAGAGTAGTAGCTCTACAACATCTGGTTTTCCCCTTACCTGTGCTTGGTAAAGTGCTTTGTGTAGCTCACCACATATATAACAAGTCAATCAGCAATGCTACATGATGCATCTACCCTGCACTATAAAGCTGCACACTTCAGGGGGGAATTGAATTTTTGAATTCCTCCACACATTTAAGAGAGAGAGAGGACATTCCTTTCATGCACATAACCTGCATGTTGGAGGAGCAGAGTGTAGAACCTTTTCTCTAATAGTGTGTGAGTGCGGGCTTTTCTCCCCATTAAACACTCCCCACTTTTTTGCACGAAGGAAGCATTCACATTTTCAGACCTCTGTAGCCTCTGTGATAAAGTGCAACAACTTCTGGAGGGTCACCAGTTCCCTGTTCCTGATTTTACTGATATTTAAAATATGCCAGCATATGCTAACATGTTGAACTTCATCTTTGAGAAATAGAGAACTCAGGTATGGCAAAAGCAATTCTGGTTTGGATGGGTATCTGCCTACAAAGATTAACTTTGTCATGGTGGGGAAGTGTATTGAGGCAGAAGCAGAGAACACAGGCTAACAGTGGCTATAGAAACACACTGTAGCAATTAATGGCCTCGCTGCATATCTACAGTACAAATTTATAGTGCAGGTGTAGGGACTTGTGTATTGTGCCGAAAGTTTGTTCTAGGTGTGCTTTTGATCACTCTTCATGCATTAATGGGAAAAGACATCAACATTTGAAAATTATCAAAGGGGAGAGAAATATTTGGTAAAATCCTTGTGGCTCGGGTGCATTTTTTTAAAAATATTTACCTTGCTTTGGAGGTGGCTGTGGAATGTTTGTGAGTGTCCTTTCTTTCATTCTACAAAGTATCTTGCAGCCTCCCTGGGTGATTGCACTTCACAGTCTAAGTCCAGAACAAGACATCCTTCTGTAGCTCCTCCCATGGGATTCCCCCCCCCCCACAAAAGGATGGGGAGGAAGCATGAGCATGGGCATGGGGTGAAAACAGGTGCAATGCAAGGTGCAGAATATAAGAGAGAGGTGGTTGCAGAAATGGGATTGGGAGGATGAAGACAATTTGGTAGTTGCTTGGGGTGAGAAGGGGAAGCTCTAGGGCAGCCTTGGTCCCCCAGGTGTTATTGAACTACAACTTCCATCATCCCTGACCACTGAGCATGTTGGCTAGGAATGGTGGGAGTTGCATTTCAACAACATCTGGAAACCCAAAGTTGAGAAAGGCTGCTGTAGGGGATTAATATGGGGAGGAATGGCAGCAGGGTTGGTGAGAGGCGAGGAGCCCTTAGTACTTTCATAATGTTTTGGAATGCCTGTGTTCCAGCCCCTTAAACCAACCCTACTGAAACTCATACAAGTTGGAAGAACTCAGCATCTTTTTTTTTTTAAAGGATCAGGCCTGTCATCCTGCGGACTCTTTTCTTCCAGAAGCATAGTGAAATGTGACAGTGGGTTTGAGAAACAGAAGAATCTAATTTCCTTGCTCATCACTCTTTGCACACATAGATGCTTAGGAACACATACTACATTGGTAGGCCACTGGCGCGCACCTCAGCTATCAGTTTTGCTTAGCAGTCAATTAATAAGAAATTAATAGGGGACAGTGTGATTTATTACTTGGGTTCTTAATTATTATGAAAGGCCAGTATCGTAAGAGAGGAAGCTTTGAAAGGATAACCGCTAGCATCTGTCTCTGAACCTCTTTCCGCTCCAAAACTTTTGAATAGCATTGGGGGGGGGGTGGAGAAATAATTTCATTAAAAATGGATTAGAAGCATTGAGCTCCCCCCACTTTTTTTAAAGAGAGAAGTAGAGGCTGATGTTGTTTGTGCAGCATGAATCTAGCCTAAGTAGTATGACACGTTTGTCTGTTTTTGCTATGCTGTGTGTTGGTTGCAATTTCATTTTAATAGTTTAGGACTTCGAATATAGAGTTAGAAGGGACCATGATTGTCATCTAGTCCAACCCCTGCTCAATACATAATTTACAACACAGCAGAACACCTCCAGCATCGTTGTCAGATGGCTGTCCATCGTCCGCTTAAATCCCTCCAGCAACTTCTTCCTGAGACAGTCAACAGTGCTTACTGTGAGGAGGTTTCTCCAGGTGGTTAGTCATAACCTGCCCTGTAACTTCCACCTCTCACTTAGGACTCAGCTACATTGTTTAAGGAAAAAAATATTTTATATGCGTTATAACACTGTGACACCAGATGATGCTATGGGGTCCTGTCTTTCGCCAACGGGATTTCCATTTATGACGTTTACAATGCGTTTAACTGAATCACTTTTTTGATGTGTCTGGATCCAGCCTTAGTGGTGGAGCATCTGCTCTGCCTGCACATGGTCCCAGGCTCAGCCCCAGCATCTTCAAATGGGGCTTGCAACCCTGCAGAGCTACTGCCGGTCACAGTAGGCAGTACTGAGCTAGATGAACCCAATGGTCTGATTTGATATAAGGCAGCTTCCTATGTTGCTGACATTGTGCTTGGCTTTGCACTTATATCACACTGGCAAATCATACTCAGCTGTAAAGGCTTTTAGGATCAAGACACCAGTGTGTGAAACTCCTGTCATGCATGCCCTTCCCAGATCTGATCAGGTTTAGCTTTAAATGTTAAGCAACATCTGTTCCTTCCATCCTTGCAATGTTTCTGGTGTGTTTTTGGCACTCAGAAGGCTGTGCGGGGGAGGGTGGGGATGGGGGTAAGGAGATAACTCAATAGATAATTTGCCTTGTGCATGTTTTTTAAAGCTCCTGTTTCAATTGATTCAATCTCCCAAGGTTTTAACCACTCTTAATCTAGACTAAATTCTCTGCCTTTGGCTGCAGACTCTCTTAGCCCTTATCACGAAGATGCAAATGTTGAGAGGGGAGTAAAAGATGGAGATTCAAGAGCAGCCTACGATGACGAGACAGCTGGCTACTCTCTGCATATTTGCTTCATTTTCTCAGATGAACACTTATTTAAATATTTATGCAGAATTAAACCTGCACCTCTTGAAATGCCTTTTGGCTCAGACCCTTTTCCCTCGTCACCCCACCCACTAAAACACTGTCTTCCTCACTATTCAAAAGCCTCTAAAGTACCAGCCTGTTTCTTAGCAGGAGAGATGTGCCTAGCATCCAAACAATGCAATGTCAGTGTTGTAGAAAAATTTCCACTGAGGGCTGTTACAGGTTGAAGTAAAGCTAATCTATGAGGCCTTCCATTCCACTATCAGGAATGGGTTGTGCAGATTGTATATAATATTTCCCTATTGTATAAGCAGCTTATGCCACCTTCCCCCTCATGCATTGTGTATTTAGAGCAAAACTGCTACCGGGTGGATTGCAAGCTCATTGCATTTTTACATTCTGGACCCTAAAATCATAGATGGGAGCCACTGGAAAAACAGACAATAAGCAGGTGAGCTTGAAATTCAGTGTTGTGTGGATGTTTATTTCCTTGTTTTTAAAGCAAGCATCTATTATGGCTGAGAAGATACTGTTATATGATTATTGACCAACCATTGCTTTGTTAAGCAGTTCACTGTCCAATACATAGCTCAGGGTGTGCAGCTGATGTTTCATAAACAGAAGTTAATGGGTAAACAGAAGATCTCAAGACAACTGGAAAGATACCTGTTTTTGAATGAGATACCCCACTCTCAATCAAAGCTTGGAAAAGCTACCCCCATCCAGCTGAGGGGGAGAGTCAGGCTTGGGAGCACAGAGGCTTGGGAGCACAGAGACATCCTGCAAAGCAGAAGCCACCCCCTCCCTGGGAGAAATTGGGAAGTCCAACAAAAATGTATCCCAATTGAAGAGAAGTCCAGCTAAAAGATCTCAACTCCCATTCTTTACTTGTATGTTTATAAGCAAGCTGAATGGAGCATGGAGGTACGTGTGTGCATAAAAATCTCTGTTTTTGTCTCTGACATGTGGCCCCTGGAAGTTTCACCACAAGAGAATGTGGCCCTCACTCTGAACACTTTTCATTTCCCCTCTTTACAACCAGAAGAATATTCCTGGATCGATGGGATGCTGCTCAGTGTGTTGTTGTTGTTTAGTCGTTTAGTCGTGTCCGACTCTTCATGACCCCATGGACCAGAGCACGCCAGGCACTCCTGTCTTCCACTGCTTCCCGCAGTTTGGTCAAACTCATGCTGGTAGCTTCGAGAACATTGTCCAACCATCTCGTCCTCTGTCGTCCCCTTCTCCTTGTGCCCTCCATCTTTCCCAACATCAGGGTCTTTTCCAGGGAGTCTTCTCTTCTCATGAGGTGGCCAAAGTATTGGAGCCTCAGCTTCACGATCTGTCCTCCCATTGAGCACTCAGGGCTGATTTCCTTAAGAATGGATAGGTTTGATCTTCTTGCAGTCCATGGGACTCTCAAGAGTCTCCTCCAGCACCATAATTCAAAAGCATCAATTCTTCGGCGATCGGCCTTCTTTATGGTGCTGCTCAGTGTACTAACCCACAAAAATAGTCTAGGAAGGGTGTTCTGCAGTTTTTAATCATCGGGTTCCATGCATTGCACCCAAGAGAAACTTATTTGTGAGGTTAAAAGTGAAGGGTAAAGGATGGGCTGTGTGGGAATGATGAAGAGTGTCTGTGACATGCAAGGCGCATGAAAGAAATGGGGGAAGGCAGCCAGATAGACACCTTTAATCTTTCACATTAACTGTGTTTTCTGGCTGTGGATTTGGGATGTGGCTGGTGCCAGTGTAGTTCAGACTGCAAATGAAAAAGGGGGAAGGATTGGGGGGAGATCATCAGTGTTCTGAGTGGATAATGCTTGTGTTGGGTGTGGGGAGGGAAGCAAGGAAATCACTGACATCTGCTCTCCAATTCAATCTTCGCACTGATCTCTGCTTGAACCTGACAATCCTTTCTCGCTCATCCCTAAATCCCACCAATCTGCCATAGTCGGCCACCCTTAAACTACATATCCACATAATCTGCCTATCTACTGAAGTCACCACGCAAGCACACACATGCACACACACACACACGCACACACAAACACCCCACCTCCCAACAGCAGGCAGGCTTGTTGGCTTACTCCAGGCAGCTCAGAGGCTTTGACATCTGCTTTTGTGTGTCATTGCTCCAATGGGACGTGGTGTAGCAGACAATATTGATGGCATTCAGGTTGGATCATGCATGCACGTGCTAATCAGAATAAGCAAGGGCCAGTGGGAGGGGGAGACATTCAATTACACCATTTGAATTATGATGAGTGATTGTGTTGCTGGGAGGTAAATAATACATTTGTGAGCTGACCTTCTGTACAGACCGCTCTGGCTGCGAGAACAGAATGTTCTCAGCAGGCAGAGTAAAACAGGAGTGGAAGATGCAGATTACATGTATTGCTGTCTCCTCTTTTGCCAAGCTTGCTTGACCTTCTGATAAAAGTACTGAGCTGATATACGCAACCAAGATTTTGTGGCATGTCTTGGTCTAAGAAGCATTTGTATTCAACTACTGTCCTATCATGACAGCCAAATCTGGATACGTTTATGGACTTCTGCTGTCAGAATTCCAGGGATTTCAAGTAAGGATAAATCAACCCAACCATTTACAGCCCAATGGTCACATCCCTTCTGGTCAATATTCAAAGGACCACCCACCCCATGGTGGCTGGAGCAAGAGACGAAAGTAAGCATTTCGCCTTTGTACAGTAGGTGAGTTTTTTCACACTCAAACATCCTTCTACATCCTCCCTCCAGGCAAGCAAGAAGTATTATCTGACTTCACAGACACATTTTTCTTCCAGCAAAACCACCCAGGCATATGATTTTAGTAGGTATAGGGTTTTAAAATTACAGTTTAAGAATTCTTTTTATAGGGTTTTTTATGCAACTTGTTTTCAGTGTTTATTTTTTATTGGCATTTTAAATGAATATTTTAGACTGTCTTGAAAACTGCTTAGAGGTCTTTTGTTCCAGAAAGCAGCACATCAGTTTCGTTAAATAAATAAAAATAAAATAAATAACATTGAAAGCCAAGGTAGCTCATATGGTGTTTTCAGGCAATTTTCTTCAAGGCTACTTAGTCAAAGCGCACTTTCCACACAGCCAAGATCAGCCTAGATTGACTACTGGGACTACTACTACTATTGGGGCTACTGCTCTACTTGTATTCATTAATTGTTGCTCACACTTCAGGCCCAAGTGGACTAGGTTCCACTCATTCACCTCTGGGCTTCACGCCAAAGCACATTGTCTTTCCTGGAAGACATAATTTTGTATTTTAAGAATTATGAACCTAAGGCTAACATGTACATTAGGGTTGTTCAACTTTGGGTCCTTAGTTATTGTTGGACTACAACACCAATCATCCCTAGCCAGCTTAGGCAGTGGTCATGAATTATGGAAATTTTAGTGCAGCAACACCCGGGGACCTGAGTTGAACAATGCCGATGTAAAATACTCTCTGGAGCACTGGAGGAGCCTCCTTGCCCAAGGCGCCTGAAAACTGGAGAAACGTGATATGAACTCATCATAAGAGGTATTTGGTGTTGCCCACCCCCACTTCTTGAATACTATGTGTAAAATCTTCTGCTGCACTTTTTAATTATGTTGGAGAAATGTAAGTCACAATAAAATAAATGTTGTCCCCTTGTTGGGCATAAGAACCTAACAGGGTGGTTGTCTTGGCAATATCTTCAGTCTTATTAATTCGTTCCAGTCATCTTCTCTTCCACGCCGCCACATTCTTTGCAGCTGTAATCACTGCAAAATTGTTTAAACCTCCTTTTTGTAAAGGTAACCTTTGCAAATCTTATGTACAAGCCCAGCAAGTAAGAGAGTGCATGTGGGGCCGGGGGGGGGGGGGAGAGGACGATGACAGAAAGATTCATTACTTATTAACTCATAAAAGTAGTAATATTCAAAGCTACTTTAGTACCAAAGTCGTGTTCTCTTCAGTTATTCTGCATAATTAATTATAAAGTGATAATTTGTACACCATGATATTTTCATTCCAACATGAAAGTGAAATACTCCAACTTGTAACAGCCTTGGGCAGGAGAGGAGATGAGAAGGAAGGGGGGTAGAGAAAGAGAACTCCAGAGCTGTCTCACCATTGAACGAAAACCTGCATTAGAGGCTGGTCTGTTCAGGGCGGTGGGGCACTGCTCCACCAGCCTCGGTTAACCTCCACCTGACAACCTTCTAACAGCCAGTTGTGTTACAACCAGGGAGGAGACATTGGCTGTCAGCCTCCTCTTCCCCCTACTTAGTCTCAGCATTCTCCCCTTGTAAAACTGCAGGGAGATGGATGGGGACACAACTAGAAATAGCAGGCTCTGCCTGCAATTGGCTCTGGATCTACATCCCTGTCTTCTGCCCTGCTGGTCCCAGTCAGCACCAACGACCACTGCAAACCTGGCTCCAGTGCCCAGGTATTCAAGGAAGGAAGCGGGGGCTCAAAGTCTCTGCTCAGATTATTAAGGCTGCAATCCTATACTCACTTAACCCAGGAGTAAGCTCCATTGAACGTAACAGGGCTTGCTTCATAACGGACATGGGGGGGATAGGATGGCCCTGGAAGATAGTCAGCCATGAAGTCCCTGGTGCAAATGCTAACCTTGTGAATTGCTGGGTGGCCTGAAGGAAGCCTCAATCACTCAGTGATATAATTTGAGGGCAGTATACGTCTACCTTCCATAGCTGATGTTGAGATTAGTGGGAATGCATGTGAAGTGCTTTGAGCATGCAGAAAATCAGTATATAAATGGTTGGTGGTGATTAGGTTCATGATCCCATTGTGGCAGAGACTCCTTGGTTAGAGAGAGCATAAAACCCCCCAGGGTTAGCACTCTGAGCCTGAGGGAGGAAATCCAAGGCCACCTTCCTTTCACTTTTTTTTCTAAAGCAGAGAACACAACAAATTGCAGTTAATGCTTTGCCAGCATTTTGATATAACTGGCAGTGCCCACTGATAACAATAAAATGCACTTTGCTAAGTAGGTGGTTCAGAGTGTCCCAATCTAGAGTTCAGTGTGCTAAGATGGATCTTTGCTTCTTACTCGATTGATTGCCCTTTGCCCCCTTAGTCACTGGAGGACAATACCATGTCTGGTATTCCATTTGCAGTGCAGACTGTCTGTAAGTTACTTCAGTGTGATCTTCTCAATACCCAAGATTTATATGTGCCCTCAAAAGAAATTCAGGGGCTGTAATTGATTAGAGGGATCCTAGAAGTGTGTATAGATAATAAAGAGGGTTGTGTAGAAACTTGCAACCATCAGTGTGTATTTTCAGCTGAAAAAGCCTCCCTTGTTTGACTTTTCTTTTGCACTCCTTGTAGACTTGTTCTCTTTGCCCTCACTTTTCTTAAGACACGTCAAAGATAACCAAATCTGATTGGATATTGTAGTATCATGATGTCATCCTGACTAATCCCTGAATGAGGTTGACCTGCCATGTGATGAATCCTAGAAGCAGCCAAGGGAAGAGTGTTGATGAACAGTGTGCAAACACATGTGTTTAATTGCTTTTTTAGAAGAAATTTCCATCCTGACATGACTTGTAGCTTTAACCCTAAATATCGAAAGTGGAGCCCTTTCGGCACAGCACTAATAAGTGTTCTCCAGCAGACTTTTAATCTGAGTTGCTGACTGTTGCCCCAGATCTTGCTATCCCACATTCGAGGCTGGCCTGTTATCATGATAAAATAGGATTTGCAATTATGATAACGAATGGGCCTGTGGCAGCAAGCCCTTTTATCACCATGATCTGTTATCGCACCAAGTCCCAATGGACTCTACTTCAGAGCAGGGTGACAACAGGAGCTAAAAGAGAGAGTGTGATAATTAGGCTGCTGGTAAGGTTGGGGATGGGGACGGGGGGGGGAGGGGAAATGCTTTACAAGAGTGCATGCTTTCTATCCAGCTTTCTATCCTGCTTTGTATAATCGACTAGATAGCAAAGGAAACTACAACTAATCCAGAATGCGGCAGCTAGACTGGTGACTGGGGGCGGCTGCCGAGACCACATAACACCGGTCTTGAAAGACCTACATTGGCTCCCAGTACGTTTCCGAGCACAATTCAAAGTGCTGGTGTTGACCTTTAAAGCCCTAAACGGCCTCGGCCCAGTATACCTGAAGGAGCGTCTCCACCCCCATCGTTCTGCCCGGATGCTGAGGTCCAGCGCCGAGGGCCTTCTGGCGGTTCCCTCATTGCGAGAAGCAAAGCTACAGGGAACCAGGCAGAGGGCCTTCTCGGTAGTGGCGCCTGCCCTGTGGAACGCCCTCCCATCGGATGTCAAAGCGATAAATAACTACCTGACATTCAGAAGACATCTTAAGGCAGCCCTGTTTAGGGAAGTTTTTAATCTGTGATAT
The DNA here is from genome assembly GCF_964270895.1 of Podarcis filfolensis. Taxonomy (NCBI): domain Eukaryota; kingdom Metazoa; phylum Chordata; class Lepidosauria; order Squamata; family Lacertidae; genus Podarcis; species Podarcis filfolensis. The sequence continues at coordinate 30,325,960 of NC_139618.1, forward strand.
TTTAGTTTATTTTTGGTTTTCTATGGAAGCCCCCCAGAGTGGCTGGGGAAACCCAGCCAGATGGGCGGGGTACAAATAAATTATTATTATTATTATTATTATTATTATTATTATTATTATTATTAGGAGAAGTCTTTGCATGTGCTACTTCAGACAGAATAGGGAATATGTTTGTTTTCTTAATTTTGGAGCTATGTCTCCACTCCAGATTTGTGTAGGGTTTTCTTCTCCCAAAGATATATGTATAAATAAACCTTATATCATAAAGACACCACAATCTCTGCTGTGCCTTATTCCAAGAGGAAACACAAACCCTGGGTAAGTGCCTGGACCCTGGGAGTGTCGCATCGCTCAGAGACTGGGGTGGTAGGTACCAGTATGTTGCTGAACTTAACAAGTGCTAAATTGTTGGTCTCTTATTGAGCATGTAGCATCTTTTCTGATGTGCAAAATATGTTCTGACAAAATATGGTACTGGGACTGATTGCTGCTGCTATAAGGTGACACATTACCCTTTGCCACCAGGTGAAAGTTGATGCTGTGTGCAAACAGGTAAATCTAAAAAAACAACATCCATGCCAAGGAAACACTGCCTGGAGACAGAAAATAATATTTAGAGAGATTTGAGAGAAGCACTATTCCCCACTATTTTTATCCTCTGGTTAAACAGGTTCTGGAAAAAGAATGAAACCCTGTGGGAAATCTGTTTGCCAGAGGTAAAAGTGGAACAGAGTATGCACATTACATGAAATGCTCCTCCTCTTACATATAATCTTCAGCTTCATTTATTGTTTATTTTCTTTATTTATGGTAGTTCACAACATTTATACACCACTTGTTTTGTAGAGTGGTTTGCAAAAATAATCTACATCAGGAACAAGTGGGAGTGGGAACAGAAAGATCATCGTCAGGATTTGCTGCCCTGGTGGACCCTGCTGTCCGAGGGACCTTGCCAACCCTGTTTCTTTGGCGCCCCCCTCTCAGGCAACAAAACTTGTGCTAAACTTTCAAAAGTTCAGCAAAGGCCTAAGCTGGCAGGGGAGGGGGAAACTGTCTGCAACCACTGGTGGTGAGAGTTCACTAAAACATCTAATTGGTGTAATCTGGGTGCTTGCCTTGTTCCTTTCCTGGAACAGCACACATACAGCCTGCTGGCTCATACAAACTTCTGACGGCCAAAGCATTGGTTGTGGCAGTGTGTGTGTGTGTGCATGTGTGTGTATACACTCACATATATGGTGTGTGCGCACGTCTGTGTGTGTGTGTGTGTACACACATACACACACACACGGTACTGTATTAGATTTGCTTTTAATTAGACTATATAATTGTTTCCTTCATTCACTGAAGTTGTTTCTCCTGGTGTTTATCACTGTCCCATTTTAATGTGGAATCTGCCTGGGGCAGCTGTGAAAGCATGTTAGATATTTAATGAACCTCTTTAGAGTGTGTTTCCTTTTTTTCTCTTTTTGAAGGTAAGGGAGTTCATGTTTCCATCAAAGGCAATTGCTGCTTTCCTTGTTCAGGGATGGTAGTAGTGGGGACTAACCCTCGTGAAAATGATTTCCTTTGAACCACAGTGATTAATTGTGTGACTTCTAATTGTCCTGGCATTTTTCCGGAATTTCAGGATTGCAATCCCCATTGATGGTTGCCTTCCAGAATGTCTAGGGAAAATCATGTATTTGGAGTAGGAGGTGGTGGTTCCTGGAATTACCAGTGACAAAAAAGAGGGAGAAAGATTGTTTCCATAATTGTTAAACTTCCCCAATGGTTTCACTACCCTCCTCTGGAATTTGATACGTGAATGTCACCTGTCTTACAACTGCAGGCCAAACTGCATTACTGATAACTTCCAGCTCTTCATCTTAGCCTTACTGTACTTACAAAGTCCAATTCTGCCCATGGATTGGCTATTTTGCAATTGGCCTTTTGTGCAACATTCTCAAGGATAAGGTGCCATTTTAGGATGCCTTTTAGCTGTGCTACAGGGTGTCCTGCTTGATTCAGATATACAGCCCATGACACAATGAGGTGGCACTACTTTAATTAAAACAATATGTTTCCTAGATCCTAACGGACTATTCATTTAAAAGGATCAGTGAGAGAGGAGGAAAGCTGGCAATTTGTTAGAGCCATGATGTCGCTTAGAGACCACAAAGCAGCACAGATTTAGTGCTCCTATGCCTAACCTCTAATATTCAAGGAGAGCTCACAGGAGCAACAGATTCTACAGCCACCTCATATGGTACTTTAATTGACATAAAGAACTGCCTTGAACTATGGTAAAGTTTTCTTAGAAACTCTGCTTCATCTGCAGAACTTCGCTCTTTAGTTCAGAGAGTCATCAGTGTTTCCTGTCCATTCGTCTACTACATAATGAGCCTATGCATATATTATATTGAGTTAAATGGATTTACTCCCAGGAAAGTGTGTACAGTGGTCCCTCGGGTTAAGAACTGGAAGTCCATTCTTAACCTGAAACTGTTCTTAACTTGAGGTACAACTTTAGCTAATGGGGCCTCCCGCTGCCACCACGCAATTTCTGTTCTCATCCTGAAGCAAAGTTCTTAACCCCGAGGTACTATTTCTGGGTTAGTGGAGTCTGAAACCTGAAGCGTCTGTAACCCAAGGTACCACTGTATGTTGTTGCAACCTTGATGTTCAATCTTGAAGAGCTGCTGCCAATCAATGTGTACACCAGTGTGGTCCCCTCCAGTCGATGATGGACTACGGTGCCTGTAATCCTTTATAACTGCCCATGCTGGCTGGGGCTGATGGGAGTTAGAGTCCAACAGCATCTGCAGGGCACAACATTGGCTACCCCTAACACACTAAGCTATACGGAGCAATTTATTGTAAGGCAGTTTCCTATACACACTACTGAAATATTTCTTTTCAGCCAAATAAAGATGGCCATAGAAATAATAGGAAAGGTTTCACACATCCATAGAAGCAAGGAAAGAGCAAATGGCCAAATTGTAAGTATGCTCCAAGCAAGCTCCAGGTGAGGTGAGGTAATCTGTGGTGTTGAGATGTCCCATGTCTCATATCTGAGTTGAGCATTTCTCTCTTTAGTCTTTCTTTTATACTCCTCCAACTTTTCTCTTTCTAATCAAAAAGCTGAGGCTTTGTGTATCTGTTAGGCCTATAAGCTAAGGGTGGAGGTTCTCTTCCCAAAGAGCTACTTGGTATTGCTTTGAGGGACCTTTCTGTTGTCAAGGGGAAATGTCAGCCACCTCACAGACAAGTCTGAGTGGGCAGTTGCTTTGAAAAGAAAAGGTGCTTGAGGAGCGCAGTCAGTGTGGGAGGTTGCTAATTAAAGCTGTTTGGGGAGTGGAGTCCAAAAGACTGAAATGAGAGAGAAGGGAAATAACTGCCCATCAACATGCATTTCTAAGCTTCTTTTTGTTCTTCTCCCATGGAGGTGCCATGCAGTTGGATTTTTAAACAATGTGTTTAAATGTAGGATGTCTACAGGGAGTGGGGCTAGGGTGACAGAATGCCAGGAACCATGTTAATGCTCTTTTTCTTTATCTTAAGCTTGCCACAGCAAGAAGGCAACTAGGCTTGAGTTTTCTATGTCTGCATTTGTGCTGCAATGCATGGGGGAAACCTAAAAAAATCTGTGGGGCATTTACCAAGCATCAAGCAAACAATGTGATTCCCAATGTGCCCTGTATTCTGTCTCCAGTAAAGGATTAGGCTGCTCTCTGCTAGAGGCACAGGACTTTTGAGCCAACAAGTACACAAGTACACAGCTAGGCTTAACTGAGATAGGGAAGAAGAGAAAACATGGAGCATCAACCTAATTTACTTACATTATGTCATCATTCCAGTAGATGCATAGGAAACTGTCTTATACTGAATCAGGCCATTGATCCATCTAGGTCAGTGTTGTCTACACTGACTGGCAGTAGCTCTCACAGCTTTCAGACTGGCTTTCTGCCCTACCTGGAGAGGCTGTTGATGCCTCCCATTTATGTCTCAGTAGAGTTAGCTGCTGGATTGCTATAGTCAGTCCTTGGCATAGCCTAGTATTACAAGCACTCTTCAGGTATGAAGGCAAAACACATGAAAGCATGAACTGTGTAGAGCATTCAGGGCTACCTATGCTGCCCCTGCCCCCAATATCCCCAAATGAAGCAGCGTCTTCAACTCCAGTCCTTCCCATGTCACACAGTGAGGTCTAGAGGGATTTTCAAGAACGTATGGCTGAATGTTTTTAGAAGCTTCTTGACAATCAGGAATCCCTATAATGCAGGGTTCCCAATAATGGGAAGACTGAGTGTATTCAGTTGAATGCATCCCTTACACCAAGTATGGGAAACCTATGGTCCTTAAGATGTTATTGGACTCCCATTCCCATCAACCTGTAGCCTGTTATGCACTGCTATACAGAATGACCCCACCATGCTATACAGAATACACCCACACACTATTTGACTTGGGAGGGAAGCTCCTGAATAGTGGGGTGTGGGATTTTCATTCAGGACCACAGCACATCAGAAAAGGCTTTAACTCCCCTCCCTGCATACCTGAATTGTGATTACCCCCTCTGTGCATGTATACATGCACTCACACCTACCTGCCACTTCAGAGTCATGTGTAGTTTGGTACAAAATGCATGGAATTCACCATGTTGCTCTAATCCAGCACAACAGTCCCAGCATTCTAGTTCCTCTGTGTCTTTCTACAATGTGTGTGAAATTAAGTGCACAGCAAAGATGCTTTTACAATAGCAAGCTGCTAAACTCCTTTCTGGTTTTATCCTGGTGATTAAACTACAGTCCTAGCGTGGCTTTTGAACTGGTGACCCTGAAGCTTAGCAGCAAGTCCATGTCCATTGATCCATCCTGACATCTGATCATTACAATAAATGACCATTAACGTGACTTTGGGAAGCTGCTTTCTCTGTGTCTAGTGGTGACGGATTGTCTGTGATTTTTGTTTTGTGTTTTTTCCCCCCTTTGGAGGGACAAGGCTATGATACGCTGACAGTAATTATCAGGTGCCCACAGGGGCATGAAACAATGTGAGCCTTTAGAGATGTCAGACCTTGAAGGCTGAAAACAAAATGAAGGTTAGCGTTTTGTGAGCAGCTTTAAAAATCGACCAACTCCTATTTCAGTGGTGCATTGGATACAACCATGAAATCAGGAAGTAAATTCAGTGGGACTTTCTCCTGAGTAGATCCTGGTTAAGATGCAATTGTCATTTTTTTGTTTAATAGGGAGAGATGTTAAACTTGCTGCTATTTGATGCCAACTTTCAAACTGAGGAAGAATCCCACTGCAAGTTTCTTTACTCAGCAATTTTTTTGTGAAAATACTATATTCCTTCTCAAACTTTGGGCAAAGTCCTGCTAACCCTCTATAGTTGCTGGCTCCCTTGAGCTCTGGGTGCCTGAGCACCCACAAAATTCCTCATGAAGGGGCTGGGCACCCACAAATTTTGGTGCCAGGGCCATGCATGCTGCATGGCACCCACAGCCCTGGGCACCTGTGGTGAAGAGGCCAAGCTGGCACTCCTGTAATCCCTTTCTGTGTAATTTCAGTAACATGGAGAGAAACAACTGAAGGAATGTGTGATGGCTACAACCCAACCACTCTGGATCCCAGGCCACCTGGGGAAGGGAGCCCTGGCCACAACAGATAGTACTTCTCTCATATACCCTGCCTTTCTCCATTTGAAGTACTTTTTGCCATCAGATAGGATATTGATTATTTACCAGGCTGCCCCTTATCAAGAAGCCTCCAAAAGTTCCATCAGGTTTCTCTGAAGCCTCCTGAGGTAGCATAACATCACAGCAACAGGCATGAGAGCGTTTAGAATAAGCTGAGGCCGCACAAGTTTATGAAACAAGAAATAAGTTTATGAAGATAAAAAAGAGACATGTAAAAGTTTAAGAGAAAGAAACAGAATATCCCCCATTTCCCTTTGGAGCAAAAAGCAAATTAAAATTAGTTAAAAACATCTGCTTGCCCTAGCCTAGAGCATCACTAAATTTTAAGGCTTTTAACAGGATTTCTTGCTCACAAGTAGGCCTTTGTTCCTTGAAACTTTTCTGCTAGGCTTCCCCCATACTTTGTACATCAAGTGATATCCCCTCAATCTGCCCGTGTCCTGTCTGTTTTTATAGACCTCCCCTGTCAATCATGGGATACCTGCTTAAGGAACTTTAGTGCTTTTAAATTCTCCATCCTCGGAGAGAGGTGTGTGGTTAGACTCACCAGCTTATGCCTTGATGCTATATTAGGCTCTGGGCACCTGACAGAACTTCAAGCTGTTCCTATGCTCCCTAAATAAGATCCAACAAGGTGGTTGTTGGCATCCATCTGTCTTGAGAGAGAATGGAGTGCACCTCCAGGGGTGAATTCAAACTGCTGTGTTAGCAGCACCAACGTGACCTCCCCGGGGTTCAAGCCTGACCAGTGTGTATGGAGGTCCAGGGCTGCCCATACAACAAGACACCCCCCCTCAACTTTGCTGATGTGGTCCAAAGGAAAGCAGAGCAATACGTTTAGCACCAGCTTGGCTGCAGGAGTTGTCAGAAGGAGGCGTACAAGGTGCCATCCAACCGTCTTAGGGAATCCACTCTGGATTTGTGTAGGGTTTACTCCTTATCCTTTTCTTCTTTCAAGGATGTCCCACAAGGCAGCAGAGGTTTAGGGCCAGAGTTTTCCTTCCCCTAGATAGGCTGCCTTCCCAGGGATACCTTCTGGCAAGGTATGAATTCTCATAATATATGCAAGCAATCCATGGCAGTAAAGTCCATTTCTATCACAGGGAGCTTTAGTGTGCAGCGGATCCACCACAAAGTGGATTTTAATTAAATCTACTTCTGAATTCAGACCACATTTTCTCCCTTTGACAGAACCCAAAAAGTTGTCCCAAATTCTGTTTTAGGCTGTAACATCCTTACTTCAAGAACCATCTGGGACCTCAACTGTTTTCAACCAAATGTGTTCATTAGAAGCATAGCTCCAGCAGCAAAGCAAGAGATTTCTTTAAATCTTGAAGCATGTGTCCTCTCACAGCTGTTACGTCTTGCTTTGCTAATTTCAATTCCTGTAGCAATTGTTCAAGGGAGTGGCACTCATGGAATCAAAGGATGCGTTCCAGGTACAATCTACTGTTGCACTGCCTCTGTAGCAGGGATAGCTATATAAAACTCTTTCCTATAAGATGGGTTTGAGGTCTTTTGCTGATCTCTTTTCATGTGTCCAGCTATGAAATCCTTCTTTAGTTTTTTAATGATATGATCTTCTTGGTCTATGTTAAGTTATATTTTGCTGGAAAATCCAAATTCTTTCTGGTATGCTTTGACTAGGAAGGATGGTTAAGGAATTCAATAGGTGTGAATTCCAGTAAAAACTGGCCTGATCCACGGTAGGGTTTTTTTTTTTGGGGGGGGGGGATTGTTCAATTACATATTAGTGCAAACTTACCAAATTTTTGCTTTCCAATTTGTGTACAGAGACACAGTTGTCCTTTTAAATTTGCACTTCTTCAAGTTTTGCGGTGCAGATTCTCAACCAAAGCATGTATACCAAAAGGAATACAGTGGTACCTCAATTTTCAACATAATCTGTTCCAGAAGACCATTCAAGTTCTGAAACATTCAAAAACTGAAAACTCAATAGCCGACAGCTAGGCCTCAGGATCTTGTACTCAGTGGAAGCCACGTGGCATGTTCGACTTCCGAGGCGTGTTCAAAAACCAAAGCATTTGCTTCCAGGTTTATGACGTTTGAAAACCGAAATGTTAGCGAAAACTGGATATAAACACTAGTGGAAATAGCATATAAAAGCACATTCTCTTGGGGGGAAATGGCTTGCAAAATTGCATATATGTGGCAAATGTAAGTATTTTAAGATAAATGAGCATGGAAATGCATACCAGTTTTGTGTGGATTTTAAATGAACAAGCAAGTCTCAAATGTATGCAGAAATTGAAAAAAATCAGAAACTGAGAGAAACTGAAATTGATGGTTTTGTCCATCCCTAATCCACATCTGCTGGACTAATGTACAGATCCAAACATAGTTATCCAGCAGCTTTCTCAGCTCTCAGAATGATCCAACTTGGCTTAAAAAAAGAAAAGTTTCAGAATATAGTTTTAAACATTTTTTCTCAAAATGTACATTTCTAAACATTTGCCCTCCTAATACACATTTTTAAAATGTGTGAGGCACAAAGTAAGTATTAAATTATTGTGGCTTAAAAAAAGAATTGCAGATTAATTCAGAAATGGGATTGAGAACACAAGTGAAAGAGAAAAAGACAGGAAATCAGTCATCTCTGCTTTTTCATATTTGCAATTCAAGTCTGAAATAGTTATGTAATAGAGCTATGTGTTGCTAGGGTTTTACTTTGGAGGGAAGTGGGTTTCTGAGGTGTTCTAGAATTTGACCTAAAAACAAGCTAATAAGGGATGAACTTCACGGGGGGGGGGGAGTTTACAGAAGCTCACACCTTGTAACAGAAACAAACACTGAATGACAACCTGCAAGCACAGACTATTAAAATATATCAGGCATGTATGGTAAAGTAACGCAAACAATGACACTGAGTAAAATGATATCAACATTCTAATAGGTGTCACAATGTGGGGAAATGCAAAAATGTCACAGAAGATCACAGAAACCTAGTATAAGGACAGTCCCATGAACTCAAATACAATAAAGCCCAGGCCCAAAAATGGGTTGGGGGCTTATCTGGAACAAACTTGTAACATGCCCCTCTGCTTGCCTATCTTGCAGACTTGACAAGGAAGATTCTGCATGTTTTGAAACTGAAGGATTGATTGGCAGCAGGGTATGAAAATGCATGTAGAAGTTGCCCATTAGGTCATAGGTAGTCAAGGCTGTAGAACTTGTTGATTTTTTTTATTAAATAGATATATTGTTGTTGTTAATATTAGTAGTAAATAGCAGCTTTATTGAAAATGTGCATCACACCAACAAAGAGGCACATTGGGGTAGCCATTGTGGTGCACCTTAGATGTTTTACAACACCTCATATGATCCCTATTGGCCATATTGTGTGGGAATGACGTGAGTTGTAGTCCACACCCTCTAGAGGGCACCTTGTTGGCTGTCCCTGTTACAGAGGCTTGTTCAGTTCTCAGTGACTCGTTTTACCAGACAAAATCAATGGGCTGCAAATCTTAGATACACTCATAGGAGGCAAAACCAGCACTCACCCAAGTTACTGGGTTCACTTTTGACCCACTCAACCAAAATCGTCCCGTAGCTATATAATAACCCACTTATGTTTATTCAGACCCAGACAGAAAAATTGGGAAGAGGTATTGAGCTCTTTGGGTTCTTGCTGCCTGTGGCTCTTCAGATGTTCCTGAACTCCTAACTTCCAACAGCCCCTGCCACCAACATAGTATATGGTTGAGGCTGGTGGGAGCTAAAGTCCAACATTATCCAGAGGGCCCAAGGCTACAATGTTTTGCTACTACAAAGTTGATCAAAACATTTTCTTTCTTTTTTAAGTGACTTGTTTCAACTTGGAAGTGGAGGGATGGAAAGCTTTATGTTAACCTCCAGGGGGAAATGGGACATAATGAAGAGAAAACTCTCAGAAAAATGTTAATAAAACTTCTGCAGGGCAGACATAAAAAAGTAAAAGGATCTTCTTTTTTTGTCTCTCCTTTCACAGCTACATGCTAATAACTAAGAAGCAAGTGTCAAGGGATGTTCACTGCATTATTGGGCACCTTAAAATACATCTGCCTTGAAGTCTGCCAGGCGTTTTGTTCTACAAAGCATATGGTTTAGCAGATAAAATGATTTTTGACCTGGAGACCTGAACTGACAACTTTGAAGGCACACAAAAAAACAGGATGGCTCTGTCTGTCAGTCCCATTTCATCTCTGTGCTGCTTACTGACATTTACGTGCTTGCATTGGGGAAAATTCTGCATCAGTGCCCCAGCCCCTTTGCAACACTCTCTTGGCTCACTGAGGTTGTATGTGCCGTGTACGGCAGCTTGGCAAGAAACCTGTTCTGATCTCTTGATTTCTGGCTAGCTGCTGTCCATTGGATGTAGAGAAGCTGCCTCCTGTATTGCTTGCATCCCTTGTGTGGGGGCCTCGTGAAATGGCTGCATGCTGCTTTAATGGATGCAAAAGAGATGCCTGCTGCTGTATACATAAAGGGCCACAGCTCAGTAGTAGAGCATCTGTTTTTCATGCAGAAGGTCCCCAGTTCAATCCCGGGCATCTCCAGGTAGGAAACTCCTGGTGAGCTACTGCCAGTCAGTGTTAGACATTACTGTACAGTACTGAGCTAAATGGACCGATGATCTGGCTCTGCATAAAGCGGATTCTTATGTTCTTGTGCTCCTTTGTGGCCACAACCACCCCATACATTAAAAGCACTCTTATGCCCCTTTAATAGTCATTTGTCATCTGCCCCCTGTCCCAATAATCCTGGGATTATGCCAATTAGCTACTGAGCTAAATTGAAGGTGCTGGTTTTGGTATATAAAGCCCTATGTACCTTGGGACCAGGATATCTGAAGTATCATCTCACTCCTTATATATCCAATCAGTCATTGTGCAGGTGAGGCCCTCACTGGACAGGTGTGATCTATGTTGTCTTTTTAGTGCCTTCTGAAGACCTTTTTCTTCCAACAAGCCTTTCAAGATGAGATCCTTCGGAGTCTGCATCTGTGTTGCAATTGTTTTAAAGATTTTTTTTAAACAAATGTTTTAATATTTGTTGTTTGCCACCCTACACTCCTTTTGGGAGGAAGGGTGGTGTATAACCATAATAAATAGATAAATAAGAGTTTGTTAATGGTACTGAGCACTGTTAGGAGACTCCCTCACAGAGCTGCAGTTCCCAGCGTCCTTAACAAACTACAGTTCCCAGGATTCTTTTGGGGAGGCAAGTGGTATAAGAGTGCTTTCAATGTATGGTGTGGATGTGACCTCTTGCTGAGATGACAGGTTCCACCTGAACTCTTGTGGTGAGGCATGACTACACCAGCATTCTTGGGCACATCCGCTGTCCACCTACACGTGTATGCAGTGCTCCATGTAAGGGATAGCATTGTGGTTTTGTTTGTTTTGTTTGTGTTCCTATAGTAGGGTGGATGGCATGCAGTTATACTGGACCCAAATCAGAAATGATAAAATAAAGCAATCCACTTTATAGTGTTCCCTTTATCGTGCAAAAATATGTACATGCCTGTGCACACAAAAGCCCTAAAAACTTAATAGCAGCAATAGCAGCCAAGTAATAACAATAAATCTGCATTACTTGCCAGACAGTTCCCGCTTCTCTCTGGTTTTTTGGCATTGTCTTATTGTTGACATGCCCCCACAAGGCTTAAACCATTATTACAGCACTACAGTTCTCCTCCTCCTCCTCAGTGGCTGCTTCCAGGGAGGTAGTAGGGCCATCCCCACCTTCAGGATTATATAAAACTGATTCAAAACCAGACACCTCCTTAACAAGCTGTTCTCTGATAAGTAAAAGGGCTAATTATACTATGCCACAGTTACTAGTGTTAAATGATGCCTTTGTGCATATAGACATATATGTCCAGGCACATTGCAGATGTACCTGTGAACATTTGTACAGCTGGAATGTGTATACAGCTGGAGATGGATAGTTACATAATTGTATTATTTAGCATTTCATAAAATATTTACACTTTTATGGGGGAGGCTAGTAATGCACAGGCAAGGTGTGGCATGAGTAATATGGGAAGTGCTTAGCTGAGGGAGTGAATACGGAGATGGAGGAAAGGGTTGTTTCCTCATGTTCTTTCCTGTCCACAAATGGGAAGTAGCCAGGCAGAAGTTGTGGAGGAGTGGAGAGAAAATATGGGCTGCAAATGAATTAGGAGGTGGACATTTGGAGTCAAGGACATTTCAGAAGGACAGTCAAAGTTCTCAGCAGGGCAAAGCAAGATTCACAGCAAGGATCAAAGGTCTGCCCTTGGATGTGTTAAAAACTAAATTGCAAAAAGCTAGTCTGTGTTGGATTTTTCTTAATGCCCCAAATAATTCAAGTAATGTATATTTGCAACACAAGCACCTCTTTTTTAAAAAGTGGAAAATTTGTCCTTATTGCATATAGTCTAGAACACCAGGTGTGGTTGGGAAGGGGAGCGGACTCTTTTAACTGGTACATCTGGCTCTCAAGCCTTTCAAAAATTTGCACCATGTGAACCATGGCATAGTGGCCCATATTGTGAGCCACCCATAGGACACAGTTGATTGGGCAGCATAGAAATACCTAAATAAATATGTGCAAGATGATTACTTGCAAGGGGTGATTACTCCTAGTGCCATCATTGGTTTGCCCACAGATTATGCCCTGTGCTCCCACATTCCCATTTGGGGGTGCATATATGCAACTGAAAACTCCTATTGTGCAGAACTGCTGATTATGCATAGAGGAGTCTGCACATGTAGAGAATTGTGTTTATAGGCTCCCTCTTCAAACCTTTCTCTGAATGCATGGAAGCCAAGGGGTGGAATGAAAAGGGATGTTCATGTTGGGAGTAGGGACTGCTGGCTTTATATTTTCCTTGAATATGTGGTGCAGGGATGGGCCATGGGTCTCCTAGATGCTGTTGGACTCCATCTCTTATCAGTCCTAGCCAACATGTCCAGGTGGGCTGGGAGTGATGGAAGTTGTAGACTGAACAGTATCTAGAAGGCCACACATGTGCGGTCCATGAAGTAGTGCGTGGGTGGCTAAATTGAAGCTTTCCAGTTGTTGTTGGACATCTGGAACTCCCATGAGCTGTAGTCAGCATGATCAGTAGTCCAGCAACAACTAGAGGGCCACTGATTAGCCACCCCTGATACAAAGAGTTCTTCTGAAGAGGGCATCAATCTTGTCTAAAACCATATACATATTCAGTGGGTGCCATTTCAGAATTTTAGGCTAGAGTAAGATGGGAAAAAAATCAACACATTTTCTTGTATGCATTCAATCTGCATCCATTTTGTGTGGTGTGTGTGTGGGGTGTGTGTGTGGTGTGCATTAAACCCTCAAAACTACACGGTGTTGTCAACATATGTCAAACAGGCATCCTGTTTTGAGCAAAAGGAAATGTTAGTCCACCGTCATCTTTTAGCTGTTTACAACATGAGTCATTCAATGGGTATAATGAGTATGTTGGCAAAGAGATACAAATGCTGCTGCAGAATAATCATTTTTGGTCTGAAACGTGGAGTTTGGGGTGGGCCTCCGCTTTGGCAAAATCACTGGCTTCTGACAGCCATAATGCAAAAGGTATTTCCTACACTGCATTCTAAACCTGGCTAGAAATGTCTGGTGTGTGGCTTTTGAAATTATATTACAAACATCAATACACAGGAGGTAATACATATGCATACCTTACCGTAAAGCGGAAAACAAATAATAATGGTTAAAGATTTCAATGCTGTTTCCGCAGGGGAAACAAATACAGTAAGCCCGCAACTTACATGCAGTTAACAGGTTTATGCACATCACATTAAAATAATAATAATGATGAAATGGGTGTGGGGTTCCAGGAAAAATGACTTTGGCAATCTTGCCCACCATTGAACCCAATGGGTTTGGACTATAAGCATTTTAGCTTCAGGTACGATCCCTGAAACGTAACTCCTGCAGAAGTTGTGGCTGTAGTGTATTGCAATCTGACCCCCCTCTTCTCTTTATTACAACTGCCAAATCAGGAAGCAGAAGAACATGAGAAGCCTCCTGTGACTTCCAAGGACAATCTGGGTCCTGTATACCTGAAGGAGCGTCTCCACCCCCATCGTTCAGCCCGGACACTGAGATCCAGCGCCGAGGGCCTTCTGGCGGTTTCCTCACTGTGAGAAGTGAGGTTACAGGGAACCAGGCAGAGGGCCTTCTCGGTAGTGGCGCCCGCCCGCCCTGTGGAACACCCTCCCTTCAGATGTGAAGGAAATAAGCAGCTATCCTATCTTTAAAAGACATCTGAAGGCAGCCCTGTTTAGGGAAGTTTTTAATATTTAATGCTGTACTGTTTTTAACACTTGATTGGGAGTCACCCAGAGTGGCTGGGGAAACTCAGCCAGATGGGCGGGGTATAAATAATATAAATTATTATTATTATTATTATTATTATTATTATTATTATTATTATTATCTGTAGCTCAATGCCAGGCCATGTGTTTTGCATATGGAATGCCCCGTCTGAAGAACTGGGGAAACTGCCCCCCCCAATGTTGTTAGATTACATCTGCCATCACCTCTGAGTCCAACACCAACTGTAATGTCACTGATTCCCCAGTCCTGATTCAAGCAATTTCATTAGCAGGCCTGATATAAGCCTCCCTTTCTCTGTCTTAAACGCTTTAGATCTGCTGCCAGTCAGAGTAGACAGTACTGAGCTCAATAGACTAATAGCATGATTTAGTGCATACAGAGAGAGGTGGGTGGAAATAAGCATGCTCTCCCCCCATTTATTTATTTTTTATCTACACCAGGGGTAGTCAACCTTTTTATACCTACCACCCACTAATGCATCTTTCTTGATGGTAAAATTTCCTTACCGCCCACCAGTGCTTGATGGAAGGAGGATTCAGCTTGTGCCATAGAACCCCCTACCGCCCACCTAGAATCCTGAAATGCACACTAGTGGGCAGGAGGGACCAGGCTGACAACCCCTGATCTACACCTTTCAGCTTTCTATATTCATCCTGCATTGCCTTTGTTAGTAGAACCTTGTACTGTATCACTATAGAGTTTACACATAATAAATGTCTGACATATTGGATGCTTTTAATAATTGTTTGGAGTCAGAGAAAAATATATTTAATAGGCTGCTATTTATTTATTTATTTATTTATTTATTTATTTATCAATCAATCAGCATAGCCACTGTACTATCTAAACACTACACGTGTTTCCTTGTCTCTTTTCCTAGCTAGTGTTGTATCCATCTGCCATTGGAACATCATTTTTCAGGACATGTTACCAAAGCTGTGTCTAGCTGATTTATAGCTTATTGCTTGTCAAAGAATAAGCCTATATTTTTTGCCCAAGTGGGATGCACATTAAGGACAGACATTGACAATGGTTTGAAGCTCTGGGTGATAAGCCCACCCCACCCCACCCCAACCCCTTACTGCTTCCCAGAATAAATTCCCTTCACCCAGATGTCCAGCCTTCATTATCCCTCTGATATGCACCAATCTCTGTATGGGAGTGTTTGATAAGTTCAGTCATTGAGCAGATGATAGCTTTAAGGGGGGGGGGGCGGTGGTGGTGGTGAGGAATTACTCACACATCCCTCCCACCCCCCTTATGACAGGCATACTGTATTTATTTAAATCTACACCCATAAAGCCAGTGGTATCAGAGAACAGAAGCTTTGCTAAGAACTTTTAAGCAAATGTTATTAGATATGACCTCTTATTTATGAAAGGCTTTGCATCTAAAAATCTGCTAGACTGCAATTGCTGTAGCAAAAGACCTGCATTTCACGGCTGCAAATATCTCAGCTAGCCATTTGTCTGATTAGACCTTAGGGTGACAGCAGTAAGTATCCAAAAGCTCGTTTTAACCAAATAGCACAAAATCAAATAATAAGTTTCAGGCTGGGGGTGTGAGAGGAACAAGATGGAATGGCCATAAAAAGGCAGAGCTTTTTTTACTTTCAATATTGTCTTAAGCCGTTGCAGTTTCTGCAAACTGAGCTTTGAAATTCATCATCCAGTGTGCAATGTCCGCCAGATATTGCTTGATATAAACATCCTGGGGTATTTTACTGTTTGCAAAAAAATATTTATATGGGTCAGGAAAGGAGGGGGGAGAATGGAGCAACTTTTCTTTTCTTTCAAAATCAGAAACAGATTCTGCAGTCTGCTCCCTCCCCACATCCAACACAGACTTTGCCAACCTGGTGCCCTTCAGATGATTTCAGGCTACAACTTGCATCAGCACCAGCCAGCGTGGTCAGTGGTGAGGGATGATGAAATTTAGACTTTCACAGCATCTGGAGGACTGCAGGCTTATTGGTTTGGATGAATCATTGGTGGCACGTTCTTAACAGACATTGTCAGTATCTGCTCCTCAGATCTGGAGTACTCAACACATGTACTCCACCACAGATTACTCCCTGCATACGCATACCCCAGTCATGTGATATTTTGTCAACTCCAACCAACCAACCAATGAACTCGTTGCAGGGAGAAATAAATCAGATGCAGCAACACAGATGGAAGGCACCCACCCATTGTCGAGTGGGTGGAAGCATTCATCATCTTTGTTGAGCTTTCAAATTCATTAGCAGTTTTGGTTACTCAATGCTTAGGCCTTAATCTTTAATTAAACACACAACCAACATTCTATCTGGGCTAGGCTGAAAAGAAGTGGTCTCTTCTTAATAAGTACGTAACTATGTCCCCTGCATTGTTAACAGAAAATACGTTAGACTTCAAAAGTTTGTAGCAAGTGTTAATTGCAAAAGAGACTTTGTGTTGGTTTTTTCTTCCTCTTGTAAATGCACAGTAGAAGGCTGTAAGGCTTTTCTTTTTTAAGATAATAATGTCTTAAACCAGAAGCATATTTATAGTGCCCAAATGACACTTATTCTATGTTTGCTAATTAGTCTACGTTGGGGACAGAGTATTAGAAAGTTTACTCTACTGAATGAAAAGCTCTGTGCGGGGCTTTAGACTTTATATAGCTCCACAACTTTTTGTGGAGCAGTTTTAACATATTTTACAGGGTTAACGGTAACGGGACCTCTGACCATTAGATCCAGTCATGGCCAACTCGGGGGTTGCGGCGCTCATCTCGCTTTATTGGCCGAGGGAGCCGGCGTACAGCTTCTGGGTCATGTGGCCACCATGACTATGCCGCTTCTGGTGAACCAGAGCAGTGCACGGAAACACCATTTACCTTCCCGCCATAGCAGTACCTATTTATCTACTTGCACTTTGACATGCTTTCGAACTGCTAGGTTGGCAGGAGCAGGGACCGAGCAATGGGAGCTCACCCCGTTGCGGGGATTCAAACCGCCGACCTTCTGATCAGCAAGTCCTAGGCTCTGTGGTTTAACCCACAGCGCCACCCGCATCCCTGGGTTAGCTAATAGCAATTTGGGGAAGGGCCATAGTTCAGTGGTAGAGCATCTGCTCTCCATGCAGAAGTTCCTGGGTTCAATTTCCATCATCTCCAGGTAGGGCTGGAGACACCCCTGCCTGGAATACTGGAGAGCTGCTGTTAGTATAGACAGTACTGAGCAAGATGGACAAATGATCAGACTCAGTGCAAGGCAGCTTCCTATATGCATAATTATATAATCCTTTTTGGAGATCTTTTACTGTGGGGCCAGGAGCCGGTGTCTGCCAAAACGAGCTGAGCTGTCCTCTGAAAAGGTTCAGGAAAAAAGGGTTATGGAGATTCTCAAAGATTCAGGTCTGATAAAAGAAAGTACTTCTTCACTCCCACAGGAGGCAGTGATGGTCACCAATTTGAATGGCTTTGTTAAAAAAAAATTGGGCAAATTCAGGGAGGATACGATGGCCATGCTATTTCCTGCTTTCACAGGGCTGGCTCACCTATTCACCAAGTGGCTGCGGTAGAGGCAGCAAGGGGGAGGGCTGACAAGGAGGTGGCAGATCTGCCCTCCAAGGAATGCACTGCAGCCATTGCTGCCGCCTCGGTGGTGGCCGCGGCAGCTGCAGCAGCAGGGAATGCACATCTTGGAGTCAGGAACTATTGCCCCTGTGAACCTGCCACCCCTGACGGTCTTCTCACCTTGCCTTATGGATGGATTGGCCTTGCTTCTAAGTACCAGTTGCTGGAAACCAAAGAAGGGGTATGTGGAGAGTGTTCTTGTGTTCGAGTCCTGCTTGCAGGTTTGCTACAGGCAGGTGATAGTTGAGGAAGAGGAGGCCTGACAGAACTGAACTTTCAGTAGAGCAACTGATGGAAGTTGATATTATTATTTATTAGATTTGTGACCTGCCCTTTGTCGTATAGCCCCAGGGTGGGTTACAACAATATTAAAATCAGTCAAAACAATTTACAGTTAGAATAATAGGGTGAATCTATCCACTGGCCTAACTTTCTATCTACATAGCAGCTGTCAAAGGCCATGGTGAAGAGGTTTGTGTTTAGCATATTACAAAAGCTATGCAATGAAGGTACCAGGTACATCTCTGTGAGGAGGGGATTCCACAGTTTAGGGGCTGATACAGAGAATACCCTATCCTGGACCACCACCTCCCAAGTTTTTGAGGGCAACAGAACTAGGAAGGCCCCCTCTGCTGATCCTAGGGAAGGAGATGGCCTTCAATATATTTGAGGGCTGCTTGCAGTATCTTTACTTAGCAAATTTTGCTTTTCTCTACCACCACCCAAATTCCTTGGAATGGTGCTTTAGGAACGGTGAGGCAACTCCACTGATTACCCCTCTACACACACACACACACACACACACACACACAAGTATCACACTGTCAAGAATAATTAATATTATAAATCATGGGTAGGCAACCTAAGGCCCGGGGCCCAGATGCGGCCCAATCGCCTTCTAAATCCGGCCCGCAGACAGTCTGGGAATCAGTGTGTTTTTACATGAGTAGAATGTGTCCTTTTATTTAAAATGCATCTCTGGGTTATTTGTGGGGCTTGCCTGGTGTTCTTGCATAGGAATTCGTTCATTCCCCCCCCCAAAAAAATATAGTGCGGCCCCCCACAAGCTCTGAGGGACAGTGGACTGGCCCCCTGCTGAAAACATTTGCTGACCCCTGTTATAAATGAATGAATGACAGCCACATTTATCATGCAAGCAATGACTAGAGGACCCCTCTCCCTCCCTCCCCCCCTCTCTGTGTGTGTCTTTTTTTTTTTTAAGGGAAGCGAGTTTTCAACATTCTCAAAAGCTACCTCGCTGTGCCTTTAGAAGTCGCAAAAAGCCTTTTTCTTTTAAAGATGGTTTTTTCCTTTGTCAGCTTTTCTCTTGCAGAAAGAGAAAAGTGAGTTTGAAAGGAATATTAAATGGAATGCAGGAAGCATGAGCTGACTGTGTGGGGTGGGGGCAGCTCTCCCCATCACCCGTTAGGGCTCTGTGTCCCATATTTCTCTCCTTAAGGCACATCCTTTCCCCACCCTGAGTTGATTTACTTCCTCCCTGCTTCTTCCCCCCTTTCTTTAAACTGTCACGACTTCCCAGAATAATTAGTTCTTTGCTCCCCTTTCCCCCCTTTAAAGTTTCTTTTTAAAGCCTGTTGTACGCATTTCTTCCACCAGAAGTGCTCTGATGGGGCTCAGTATCCCTAAAGGTATGTAATCAATACAAAGCCTGAACCCATTGATACATATTTCTGTCACTTAAATATCATTACAGGAAAGATTTCAACAAGATCACTGCACATTATGCTTTAAAGTTTGGCTTTAGAAGAATGCCTGGTCTTTGCTGAAAGGCACCAGTAATGGGTTTCACTATCTTCTTGAGCTTAATTTATTCTAAAGAATTTGGGGCCATTATCTTAAATCTCTTCTCATGCCCCCAACTCCAAACTGGGGGGGGGGGACGACAAAGACGACAAAATAACAGCCTTCTGAAGTCCGGAGCTTCTGAAGAACATGCCATTTAATTACTTTTTTAAAAAAAGAAAGAAATACAGGTTACTGGAAGTTTTAAAAGTTTAAGTTCTGTATTTAAACTGTATCCTGTACTGATGCTTTATCTCTCCCCCCCCCCGCCGTTTTCCATTTTTTGTTCTTCCCTGTATAAGTCTATAACCAAAACTTGATATGATTACAGTGGTACCTCGGGTTAAGAACTTAATTTGTTCCGGAGGTCTGTTCTTAACCTGAAACTGTTCTTAACCTGAAGCACCACTTTAGCTAATGGGGCTCCTGCTGCCGCTGCGCTGCCGGAGCACAATTTCTGTTCTCATCTTGAAGCAAAGTTCTTAACCCAAGGTAATATTTCTGGGTTAGTGGAGTCTGTAACCTGAAGCGTATGGAACCTGAAGCGTATGTAACCCGAGGTACTATTTTTGGGCTGGTCTCCTCAAGCAAACTTGCGTTATTTGGCAAACCTGTTTCCGAACTGCACCTCTTCAAACCACTTCAATTTTGTTGCATGTTTGCTCCCCACAACATTTCCTCCCAGTACCTAGAAAGCTAGCACGTCAGGGAGAAGTCTTTGCTAAAAGTCTTCTTCCCGGCACGTAGTTTATACTTGAAGGAGTGTTGCATGTGGTAAAGTTTGGTCCTCCAATCACAACACCTGCTGTCTGAAGTGATCAGTTGTGTCACAAGATCTGCCTGTTATATTAATGCTATTTAAAAACAAGTTCCCTGCAAAAGAGGCTTCCATTGTCCTTCTTCACTCTATGGGCACTTAAAGCTTACCTTTGAATTTCAGTCTCTGCAGTGTTTTGATCTTACCACATCATTGTGATGTGACCAAGGATGTTGTGTGAGTGTGTATGTTCCCAGGTAATATTTTTCCGGCACTCTGCAGCTTTCCCAGCTTCCTGCATTTCCTGATTTGACAAAGTCCAATGGGGCAATTTGCATTGTGATGCCTTCTCCTGGGCTTTGATTGAAATTCAGGCACACAGGAAGGCTGAGACCACTGGTGAGATAATTTGTGGAATGGCAGGAAAATACACACATAGATTGCAACCTTTAGCAACCTGGAAAGTAAGGTAAGCACGGCAAAATCCCTGCAACTCACCCATGAGAATTTCACTGAAATATTCTCTCCTCTTTGATAATTTTTGAATGCAATTTATTTTCTCATTAATTGACAGAGAATGGTCAGTGGGGGAAATGCAGAAAAAATATTTCAGTACAACACTTAATTTGTAAAGACTAGCCATCCGCGTGTCAGGAATAGGGAATGTGTTCTTTCCCTTTTTGCTATTTAGTCTAATCTGACTTAGGGTAGACTGTTTTGAGATGCCTTCACTGTGTGCCTCACTCATACCTCAACCCATATTAAAAATTAATTTGAACCAAAGTTCCCACCACACACACACACACAGCCTCAATGCAGAATCTCAGATCTGGAATATATGAAATAATTGTAACAAAAATTGCCTCTGAACATTTGCAGAGTGTGTTTCCCTTGCCCCTGAAGAATTCTGGCGGCATCAATGACATGGAAGCAGTGTGTGTATGTGTGCACCCAATGGCAGCAGCTTTGTGATAACTTCCATTTGTGGAACAGCCATCACCAGCGTTCTCCTGCTGCCTCAGATACAATGCACTGAAACTGCCTTCACTGTAAAGTAAATAGTGGGGTGACGCAGATGCATGTGTGAATCAGAGTTTTATTAACTGGTTCAGGAGCAGACAATTGTTCCTAACCTGCACTCAGCTGCTTTTTGACTCCACTGAAATAGCTGATGCTATTTATACAGTGTGACATGCAGGATATATTTTTTTGGAGTTCCAGGTTATACATTTGAAACTCAAAGTTTAAGGGTGGTCAAGATGTTTAAAAGATACTTAAGAATTACCATATTTTTCTGTGTATAACACGCATCCTGTGTATAAGATGCCCCCTGTTTTTGGGGACTCCAAATTAAGAAAATGGGGGGGGGGGAGAGATTGTCAAGAATTGTAGAGTTGTTAAGCTTTTTGGGGGGAGGGGATTGCCCAAAATCAATCACCCGACTGACCAATGCTTAAAATCACAGGCGCCGCAAAAGCTGACAATCGTCCGCCCAATCTACAACCGCTGCAGTTGCCAATCAACTGCCCAATAGCCACTGGCAATCTCCTGCTTGCAGCTGCAACAAATCACCCGTTCCCCCTCTGCACTATCCATATATAAGACGACCCCCAATTTTAAACATTTTTTAAAAAGAAAAAAACTAATCTTATTCAAGAAAATCTACAGTATGTCTGGCCCAAGAGGATAGAACCAGCAGAAGAGCTAATGAGATGTTTATAACTTCAGCCAACTTAAAGGCTTTAAGCAGTAAGTTTAGTTAGAGTTAGACACAGACCTGAAGTTATGGTTCCAAACTGGAGGATCCATTTGGATGCAAGCTTCATGATGCAGATAGTGGGGTTTGCTCTATCTCCACATCTCAATGGTGCAAGTTCTGCGGAAGTGCCAGTGACTTATTTGACTTTGGTCACCACCTAAATGTCCCTACATATTTGCAAGCAGTGTTATCCAAATTGGATTTGGGCTGTGAGCTCCTTGGGTTTAGGTTTGCATGTGTGCGTGGTGCCTTAGTATTTGATAGTTTGCTCAAAGGGCCATAGTTCAATGCTGGAACATTTGCTTTACTTGCAGGATTTCCCAGGTTCAGTCCATGGCATCTCTGGGTCAGGGATGCCAACTTGAATAAAATATTTTTTGGGTGGGGGGCAAACTAAATGCCACTAGGGATTATAGGAGTTCAACACATCCAGAGGGCACCATATTGGCAAACTTTAGATGGACTGGTGGTAAAAAGGTAAAGGTAAAGGACCCCTGACAGTTAAGTCCAGTCACAAACGACTCTGGGGTTGCAGCGCTCATCTTGCTTTACTGGCCGAGGGAGCTGGCGTTTGTCCGCAGACAGTTTTTCTGGGTCATGTGGCCAGCATGACTAAGCTGCTTCTGGTGAAACCAGAGCAGCGCATAGAAACACTGTTTACCTTCCCGCCGGAGCCCTACCTATTTATCTACTTGCACTTTGACGTGATTTTGAACTGCTAGGTTGGCAGGAGCAGGGACTGAGCAATGGGAGCTCACCCCATCGCGGGGATTCGAACCACCAACCTTCCGATCAGCAAGCCCTAGGCTCAGTGGTTTAGACCACAGTGCCACCCATGTCACCATGCCACCACCATGCCACCTGGTGGTATGGCTTGATAAAAGGCTGTTTCCTAGCTAAGCGTTGGAAGGTTATATCTGCCAAAGGTTATAATCCCTCTTGGTTTCTTTGAAATTCTTTAGCAAATGCAATTGACAATCCATTCTCACCTAGTAATAATTAAATAAATATGGTGAAGATTTTGCTAGGGCTGAAGAACGATTCCTCCCATTTTTTGTGCTTGGGTTTTAAAGTTGAGCAATTCAAGGCTGCTGTTTTGTCAAAAGGAACTCGCTTCCTCTCCTCTGTTCTGGGTAGATTATAGCCGTAAAATGTACAGGGAAGAATGGGAAAATACCCCCAGCCAAACTTGCTTTCATTGTCCCAGTCACATTTTTGATATTTGCTGTAAGCCATGTGCTCTTCTGGGAGAGGGAGGGGAGAAAAAGCATTTGCAAGATAAGTAAAGGGAAAATGTAATCCCTGGGTGGAATGAAGGGTGCTTTGAAATGAATGGGGGATAATCCTTTTTGTTGTCGGTTACAAATGCACTTTATTTCTGCATTATCTGAGCGGTTAGAATACCCTGTTCACCGAATCTGTCGCAGCGTTTTCTCTTTGGTATTTTACAAAACTCAAGTAACATAACAGTGTTATGGACCTGTGAACTCCTCATTGGTGTGACGCCAAGAGGGTCCTTTCATTTCTTTTTAAAAATAAACAAACTAGTGAAATGGATTGCAGCCATAACCAGGAAAATAAGCAGAGAGAAGACAGGTGAACAAGATAGAACATGGACCACATTTATTGTATTTGTCTACAAAGCTCTTCGGGGTGACAAATCTGTGTGGGTGTAATAAAATTCTGTTAACTCAGCCAGACTTGTCCATGTCCCAGGACAGTGGTAAGATTTGCTCCTTCCCATAGTGCCATCCTTTCTGTTGGGTAGGGATGCTTTGCCGATTTATCCTCTCTTGGGGCCCCCACAACTCTAAGCAGGTGGTAAAAGTTAGCCCCAGTGCCAATCCTTACCCTTCCAACAGGCCTCCTAGCCCAGAAACCAAATCTTGTGACAAATCTTTCACTGTAAAAATTGCCTAATGGTTTTCAGCTTAACTGTAACTTGCCAAAATGTACTCAGATAAACCTCGTGAAAGGTTGTTACCGCTAAGGATGCTCACCAACCCCCAACAATTTAGCGCTGGGTAGGTGAAAGACTAGCCAGTTGTGACAATCTGCAGATAGGTTAAAAAAAAAATCAACCCTACTCATCTCCAAAGGCAACTGACTAACACTGCATTGCATAAAGGAAGGGAAGAGTACAAAAACTGCTAAGACACCAGAGCTGGTTGGGGGGCATTCTCTCGCTGATGGGACAGATCATTATTTCCCCACCCCTGGTTGGCCAAATTTGTCAGGTGGGATTGTTCTCCACTCAACCAGTTAGTAAGCAGAGAGTGCAATCCTGCTGACTGCAAGGGGTCTGCTTTGCCAGCATGTTCCCCAGGGGAAATGTACTGGGAAAACAGACACCAGCAAGTCTGAATAATGTCTTCCAGCCCATCAGTTGGCTTTACTCAGTGATCTCAGCTGATGAACAGGTAGGCATGGTTTGGGGAAAAAGGCCTGGCAGGCCCCCTTGTAGGCCAAGACTGACACATGGGCTGGAAGTTCCCCACCCCTAAACCAAAGACAGCCCATGCCTCTGATAGTGCTGTACCATATGCCTTATATGCCAACTTCAGTTGCCCTTCCTACTCTTCCCCAGAAGGGCCGAAAAGCTGGCCCCTGCTGGCCCCAACAGGAGAAGCCACAGAATGCATCTGCTGTTATGGTAGGTGATGTGGGCAAGGACAGCAAAAATAAAACAGGAGGGTGGGGCAGAGAAAGCTGAAATAATTCCAAAGGAGAAATTAGTTCTCAAAAGTTCCAGCCAACTGTTAACATTGTGTGTTAACAGTGTGTTTCAGAAACAATGTAAAGATAATTAAAAATGGGTAGAAACCTTGGACATCTAAGTGAAATACTATATAAACTGGTTGAAAATTTTGAGACATCAGTTATGACTAGTCTTCCCTCAACCTAGTGACCTGCAGATGTTTTGGATATTTCACCATAAAATTGTTTTGGGGCAGAAAGTGATAGGTAGAGGAGAAAGGGAGGGTGGGAGGAGTGAAAAGTTTTTTTGCTTGGATTCCCAGAAGATATATCATCTTCACCACTGTTGTGGGAGCATTTGATTTGATGTTTGAAAAGCTGTTTGATAGCTTTTCACAAGTTGAGCATCGTTAAGCAGGCTTGATTGTCAAGAAATAAAAAAGGGTGACAGAAGGAAGCAGCTTCATGGTGTGAACCCTAGGAACAACTTCAGAGAGTCTGCAGGCGCTAAAAAGGAAGTTCCGTTTTTCAAACTTCAACCATCTCAAGAGGATCCGATTTTGCGTGACACCAACTCACATGTCTTAAAAGTAAGGGCCATGCTATAGTAATTTTTTTTCAGATCCTCTCTCCAAAGCAGGTGTTAGATAATTCAGTAATTAGTATGCACATCTAACTCCATCACAGCCTCTGTTGATCTCTCAATTATAGTTAGCTGGGTCCTCTGCCGTTTGCGGTAGTTAATTAGAGCATTATTGAACAGCCAGGCTTTGCAGCCAAGCTTTGCAATCAACTGACAGCTCAGTCCTGTGTACTTAGAAACAGTTTAGTCCTTGACCTGTGCATATCAGGTTTGAATTGCAGATCCTAGAGGGAGCGACTCACATCTCTCCCTGCAAAATAAACCCAAAATGTAATGCTTCCATGAAGAAAGAGCAAGAGTATATTTTTTGAAAGCAATTTTCAGGGCAATCCCATTGGATGCTTTCATCCTTGACTTTGCAGGATGCATCACATGCTTAAGAAGACGAGGCAGCATGAATGTTAAAAAGCAATGCGAAAATGACAGCTTAACCTGGTCTCTTTGGGCCTGGAAAACTTATTCACTTGGCACGATCTGCAGCACACATTGAAGGTGATTTCCAACACTGGATATGCCCACAGAAGACCTATTGAAGTCAGTAGACTTAAGTGTAATAATTTCAGTGGACCCACTCTGTGTAGGACTACGGATTGCACCCAATTTTAATCCTACCAGAGGAAATGCATTGAAATTAATGGACTTGACCAACTTAGGTTCATTAATCTTCATGGATCTGCTCTGAGTAGAACTCAGTTAGATGCAACCCTAATATTGGCTGTCACTCAATATACCGTATGTGTGGGAGGGGTGCTCCTGGATGTCATGGACTGGTTGGATGCAGAGGAATGGTGGGAGGCACCAGCTGGGGAACCCCCAGGAGAAGAAGGCTCAGAGCCAGGGGATTGGTGTTGGGACAACTATGAGTGGTCAGAGGGAGAAGAAAGAGAAGACTGGAAGGAGGAGGTGTCAGAAGCTGGAGGGGCAACAGGGGTTAGTGAGCAGGAAGAGTCTGTGTCAGAGTCGGGTGCAGACTCTGAGGCTGAAGCAGAAGCTGGAGAGAAAGGGGGTCAAGAGGCTGCTGCAGAATCCAAGGAGTCTCCCCCACCTGCTGTGACCAGCTCCCCTCCCCCTGGTATCCAAGAATGCACAGAGAAATGAAAAAAGCAGAACAGAGATTAGCTGTGTGCAGTCTCTGTTTGAGACTGCGTGGGGAAAACCCTGGAGAGGAGGAGACTTAGAGAGGGGTGGAAAGGCAGGGACTTTCAGTCCTCAGAACTGTTTCATTGGGTCAAGGCTTACCAGGATGAGTTGCTGAGACCACTAGGCCTGAGTTTATTTTTGTTTCCTTGAATAAAGAGCTAACTTCATTGGCACTGGTGACTGATTGCTTTAATGCTGACCCGCGCCTGACTCCAACCCTAACATTGTGCCTCAGATCACAAGTGATTATCACTCAGATATGGCTTTGAGATTAGTTTTGCTCAACTAACCAGCTCTCTCTCTATGTATAGAGAGAATTTTTTTTTCTCTAACATTGATGCTGCTGGAAGTATGGGTTTAAGGCAGGAGTGGGGAAACTGAGGCCCAGGAGCCAATGTGGCCCTCTAGCCCTCTCTGTCTGGCCCATGGGACTCTCCACAGGCAACACAAATTCTCCAGCAACACTGTCTTGAGGAAATGTAGACCTGGGGTAGTCCTGAGGGCCAGATCAAGAAGTCTGGAGGGTACTTCATTCCTGACACCCCTCCTCGCCTGAGGTTCCCCACCCCTATTCTAGTGAGAAAGATTCTCACCCACGTTGCCACATTTTAAGAAGACTGTGAAGCCTTGAGGAAATATAAGTAAAAGAAGATAAAGAAAAATAAAACTGGTGAAGATTAATATAGTACGGTTGAAGTATCTAGTCTAGACATAAGCTGCAGGAAGGTGGTGGTTGATTTCTACATCATCCCACAATGCCTCTAGCTGAGAATGCATTCAAATCAAGTTACTCTTCTACCCTGCCGAGGCCCTCGAAAGAGCGCTAAAGAGTGACAGAGGAGGCACGCAGAGAATTAGGGCTTTGACGTCTTGCATCAAAAGGGCGTCAATTTCAAGTAGTTTTATCACTGACCCACACATGGAAGTAGCTGCTATTACACACTGGAAGCAGAGCTCGGGGAAAGAAATAAACAAAGAGTGAAGATTTAAGAAATTAAGAAAGCAATTTAGAAGAGGATAATTAGATCTCCCTTTTGCACCACATTGGGAAAATTAAATTACATTTTTATGAAGGTGTATGTATCCTCTCAGAGAAGTATTGTGGAGAGATTATATTTTTTAATATTCGTTTTCCTTCTACTATCCCATCTTTCTCTTTTCCTTTGGCTTCCAAGGAAGTGGCACTTTTTAGCCTTCAGCTGTTGCAGGCGTTCATCTTCAATAATTGCATTTGCTGCATAAATTGCGAACAAATGCGGAGAATAAAATTAGTTTTAAAAAACGAGCCCAAACGGCAAGCCTCTAACAAATATCAGATGGAAGGAACCATTTGCTTTCATTTCAGAAACAGATAAAAAAGGCAGGGAACAAGCCAATTTTATATTTTGAATTGCTGAATGTAGTTGGAGGTACCCTGGAAAGGCAGGGCCATTTTGGGCGGAAGGGATGCACCAAATCTACACTCAGTCATAACCCAAAGTGCAACATGATGAGCCATATTCCATATTGTCATCTTCAGAAGTGGCATCCAATGTTCCTGAGTCATTGTTACACAATGCAATTCTATGCACATGCACTCAGAAATCAGACCTACTGTGTTTTATGGGACTTAGCTCCTGGTAGATGCAAATAGGGTTGTAACCTTCGTTTCCCAGAACCTACTTATGGCTCACTCTTTCCCCAGGGTAAACCTAGGCAGACAGCAGACATTTAACACTTGGATAGGCCAAACTCCACATTTTTGCTTCCCTTGGAGCTACTTTAATAAAACCAACCCTTTGAATGCTGTCATCATCACACTCTCATCCCAAAACACAACAATAGCAACTCTTACTTACAAATAAAGAATACAGTATATTTTTATTCAGACTAAGAGTGGTTCAGGCACAGCAGCAACCACAAGGTCCAGAAGGCAAGGTCCCAAGATACATGAGCAAAAGTAAAGGTAAAGATAAAGGACCCCTGGATGGTTAAGTCCAGTCAAATGTGACTATGGGGTGTCCAGCTGGGCCAAGGGAGCCGCCGTTTGTCCACAGACGGCTTTCCGGGTCATGTGGCCAGCACGATTAAACTGCTTCTGGCACAACGTAAGCCATGACGGAAGCCAGAGAGCACAGAAATGCCATTTACCTTCCTGCCACAGTGGTACCTATTTATCTACTTGCACTGGTGTGCTTTCAAACTGCTAGGTTGGGAGAAGCTGGGGCAGAGCAACAGGAGCTCAGCCCGTTGCACAGATTTAAACAACACAGGTTCAAAATAAATGGAAGCTATGAGGATATCCCAACAGTTGACACACCCCTGCTGCCAAGCTTTTAATGATAAGGCAGGGCAGGCTCACTTGTGGGACTCTCTTGCCCTATGTGCCTACTGCACACACCATCAGACTGCACACACATACTCCATCAGGGTAGTTGCATCTGATTCCATCTACAAAGGTGGTGCCTGGTTCTCAGGCACAAGACTGACTCTTGCCCTTCTGCCTTCGACTTTGATGCCATTTCCTCCTGTTCAATTCCTCCCTCTGGCTGGTCAAATACCTCCACGTTCCCTGATGAGGCTGTGTGCTCCACAGGAGGGGCAGGGGAGAGAGCCAGTAGATACACTGCCTCCCCTCTGACATCTGCTTTCCCTGAATGCCCACCTTCCAGTCCCCCATCTGCTCCTTCTCATCTTGTTCCTAGGCCTGCCAAATCATGCCAGGTCCTACCAAAGCCAAAAGGCCCACAACAGTAACCATCTCTGTTCCTCTCCCTGTGTCCAGCCATGCATAGAAATGTGGATGGTTGGTAATAGCTCCATCCACATCTATGGATGGAGGAGAAATATGCAAACAGAAATGAGCTATCCTTTGAACATCACCCTTCTCCAAATTTTGTGATGGAGTCCTCTGACCAAGCAATATATACACAAATGCATATACTGCTTGCAGAACTGCATATGTTAGCCAAAAATGCATATGAAAACATGTTAGGAAAACTTTGAACTAAAACGCTGATGAATTCGCTGCAGAAATGCGGAGAACTGAATTTAAGATTGGAAAGAACCTTGGAGAACCAAAACAGGCAGATTCTTCCATTCTAGTCAACTATGATGGCTTAATTGAATGTCTACATATGGAGGAAACGTCTTGCTGAATGCCAGAGACAGGGGGGAACAGCAGGGAATTTTCATGAACTTCATGTCCCATTTGTTGGCATCCAGCCAGATTGCTGCCTACTGTTGGATAGAGGATGTTAAATTTGACAGACCCTTTGCCTGGTCAAGAAAATCAGGGCTTTTGCTGATTTGCAGTTGTGAGTGGGACACCATTTCCCAACCATTCTCATTGGCCTCTGTGATCTCTGTGGTGCAATAGGTTAGGAGGTCTGGCTGTTAAACAGAAGACTGGTGGTTCAAGCCTGCCTAGGGCTGCCCAAAGCTGGATTCCTGCATTGCAGGGGGTTGGACTAGATGTCCCTTGGGGGTCCTTCTAACTCTCCAATTTTATGATTGCATGAAACACTAGGAAAAGTAGCAATCAGGTCCCACTTCCTATACCTCTCTCTCTCTCTCTCTCTTGCCTCCAACTCCTACTTTATTGGATTTCCAAGCTGATTTTGCTGACTTTTATTTAATGAGGTTTATTGTTTGCTCTGCATAATTTTCAAAGGCTTGTCACCCACTTCGAGATCGCCTTCAGATCTTTGGCTTGCGGAAGGGAGGAGGAATCTTTGAAGCTACCTTCATTAATTCAGTATCTAGTTTCCGTATTTAACACCGCACGTGTTTTGAAGCCACCGTGGAAACATCTAAGAAGATTCCCCTCGATACCACACGTTACAAAGAGCACTTATAAAATAGCTTGGCTTGCCATCGTTGGTTGCATTGTGTGTGTGTGTGTGTGTGTGTGTGTGTGTGTGTGTGTTATATGAATATGAAAAATATTGCTGTGCCACTCTGATTGTGGCTTCCCACAGCTAGAAATGGCACAGAACAAAGATTCAATTTTAATTATCAGCAGCTCAATTTCCCCCCACTATTGAAAGTGACAGATGGAAAGAGGAAGGACATACACAAAATAAAGAGCAAAGGCATTTATAAAGTTGTCTCTTCTGGTATTTGTAACTTGAGCATTTGTTGCTTCTAATGGAGCACTATGGTCTTTGATTGTGCTAATACTTGTGTGTACTTGTTTGCAGTTCTCTTTCACTCTTCTTTTCATTCCCTTCATTTCATACACAAGCTTCTTTGAATATCCATTTTAATAGGGATGAGTGAATATGTCAATTTCAGTTTCTCTCAGTTTCTCCATGGTTACATTCAGTTTTCTGCATTTCTACTTCAGTTGTGGGGGTTCTTATTTTAAAAAGTCCTCATCAACATTTTAGTGCACATTTCTCCTAATACATATCCACATATCCATTTTTTAGTGCAGTTTTGCCTGCAGTGGCTCCCTGTTGACTGCCAGTCCCAATTCAGTGTACTGTTGTTTACTGTTGAAGTCCTAAAGCACTCAGGGCCCCAATGCGCCTCTTCCCATATTCACCTGCCTGGACCCTAAGATTGTCAAAAGATGCCCTTCTCTGTGTGCCATCTTTAGGATAATTGCATTGTGTATATACAAAAGAAAGGGCCTTCTTTGTGGTGGTATCCCAGTGGTACCACCTGGTGCTGAAATTATAGTCTTGTTGGCTTCAGGTTAAAACATTTTTCTTTGGCCAGGCAAATAATTGGATTTAGTTTATTCTACGTTTAGCTGGGTGAATATATTTATCCCTCTTAATTTTCTTGTATTGTTGGTTTGTGCCACAGTGTTCCTATAGTGTTTCTTTGCATATTGCCCTGAAATCCATATTTGGGTGAAGGGTGGTTTGTCAGTCTGTCTATCAATCTTTCAATCTTTAAAAACATAGAGAGCTAGAGAAGGAATCACAATAATGGATTTTAGGTCTAGCAGCATGCATAATTTCCAAGACATCAGACCATCACCCCATAGTCCCTAGCAGCAGGTTCATAAGTCTTCATTTGCTGAATCATGACCTAAACATTAGAGTTCATAGAATCATAGAATTGTAGAGTTGGAAGGGACCACGAGGGTCATCTAGTCCAATCCCCTGCATTGCAGGAATCTTTCCCCCAAAGTCGGGCGTGAACCCACAGACTTGAGATTAAGAGACTCATAGCTCTACCGATTGAGCTACCCCAGCACAACAGTTGCACTACATGACCCTTGGAGTCCCTTCCAACTCAATAATTCTACATGGGTTGTACCCTGATCTAAAAGGTAGGTCAATACTATTGTCCTGTCCTTCTACCACTCCCTCTCTTTTTTTAAAAAAGGGAAGAATGAAAATAATGTAGGGGAAAGATGGAAGGAAGCAGAAAAAGTAAGAGAAAGAGAGTGAGGAAGTCAAAGAATAAAATAAGTAACCAGAGTAGGACAAATGTGGACATAGATGTTTGTTTGTTTTTAAATAGAAGCCCTCTCCCCTGCTCTATGGCAATCTGCAAGAATGTGGAAGGATGATATAGTTGCTCTGTTACTATCTTTTAAACCTTGCTGCCATTCCATATTGCCAGTAATCCTTCCATTTGGTGGGTGAGTGTAACATACTCCATATCATTTTCTGTGGGGTTATTCTCAGTGATCAGCTACTGTATAAGCGTTCCCCCACACCAATTAAGTTTTTTTAAAAAGCTTATGTAAAATATATTCCACTGCCCTGTCACAACTCTTCCTTGCTAATTCCTGCAGCATGTTCTTGGAGCTAGCTTGCTCTTGGGGCACTTTTAGCATTAAGAACAGATGTTTGTAAAAAGTGTATGTCCCAAGGCACTCTGCTGATGACATTGAAATAAGCCCCTGGTATTCAGGTGCTGCAAACACAACTTGTAGTCAATGGAATGGAATGGTTCATAGCCTCAGCTTTGTTGGAGGCTACTTGTAACTGGGTTAGGCTAAATGGTTTTAGCCTAGGAGTTTCCCATGTTCTATGCCAGCTGTTTCCAATTGGATTTGAACACATTGATAATTTGTGCTGGTGTTCATGGAGGACTCTGGGGAAGCTAACTGACAAAGGTTGCAGAAGACAATGGTGTTCAACATTCTGATACATGCTGATACATTTTTAAGAGCCCACAACGGTACGTAAATTACGTCTACTGCTGCCACCACTCTGGTAAATTTCACTTCCTACTGGTTCTGGGTATTAATCATGCATTTATTTTATATACAGTACCTCGGCATTATGTAGCAATTAGCAGACGTGCTGCTAATTAGTTTTACATTGTAATGCAAGTCCCTCTAAACTTTTAAGTCATAACATTTCAAGCAACTGATGATTGCAAGGTCAGTTTTTTATTCGGCACAATAGCCTTAATACTAATGAACGCATTTGATATGCAGCAGAGTGTCGCATGTTTTCCCTTGGTGGTCATTAGCATTTATCATTGGACACTTGGTTTAAATTGTTAGTGAATTCTGTGTGGCCAGGAAGGAACACATAAATACTCCCAATTAATTTTAACTGAAAGCCTGTCCTAGTGGTAACAGTGATTGTCTGTGGCTGATGCTGGCATTCTTTACAAAGACTAACCTTAAGGGTGATGTTCAAGTTAGCTTTACTCCAAGTAGACTTAATTAACTTAACTTAGTCATCTTAATTTATTTCAATGTGCCTATTTTGAATAACTTAGTTGAATATCGCTCTAAGACCAGAACTTCATTTATAGGGAAGGGTCATAGCTCAATGGAAGTACAGAAGGTCCTGGGTTCAATCCCCAACAACTCCAGGTAGGGCTGGGAAAGAACCCTCCTTGAAACCCTGGAGAACCACTATCAGTAAATGTAGACAATGTAGACATGGACCAATGGACCAATGGCCTGATTCTGTATAAAGCAGCTGCCTATGTTCCTAACCTACAAGATCAACAACTGTAAATGGACCTAGTGTGCTATTCCTAACAGAAAAATTAGAAGGTGTCACTTCATGCATATATGCAAGTATTGCATCATCTCCTTCTCTCCATCATATATTGCAACAATATATATATATATAATTGTCCAGTAGCACATTAGAGACCAACTAAGTTTGTTCTTGGTATAAGCTTTCATGTACATGCACACTTCTTCAGATACATTGAAACAGAAGTCACCAGACCCTTATATATAGTGGGAGGGTGGGATGGGGTTTTTCCTACTAACCTCCTGAGATTCAACAATCCCAAAGTCTGGTGACTTCTGTTTCAATGTATCTGAAGAAGTGTGCATACACACGAAAGCAAACTTAGTTGGTCTCTAATGTGCTACTGGACAATCACACATATATATATATATATATATATATATATATATATATATACACACACACATACATACATACACACACACACACACACACATATATATATATATATATATATATATATATATATATATATATACACACACACATATATACATACATACATATATATATATATATATATATATATATATATATATATCTCGACTGCATCAGACCAACACGGCTACCTACCTGAATCTAGAAACAAGCTGGAATGCACTTGTTAAGGGTTGTTCAAAAATCTCTACCAGGCCAACGTATTACATTGCCCAAGGCAGAACAACAAATGTCCCCCACCCCTACCTCAAGTCAAGGTACATTATATCCAAGTCTTGTCATGTTATTTTATCATCTGAGTCAGAAAATACAAGACACAAGATCCATGATGGGTGGATCTACTATAAAATTAATGAAGCTTGGGTTTCAGGGCCCCTAATCCCAGAGGGCCCCCCAGAAGCAACTTTAGTCTACACAGCTTAAAAAATTGGGTCTGGTAGACCCATTTAGAGTCACACAACTCAAATCTATTAATTTTTTGTTGTATATATTTCAACAATCCCAAAGTTTGGCACAGATGTCATGGAACAACGCCACTGAAGAAGACAACAGTGGCTACCCAGACCTCGTTGCTGGTTCCAAAGGGGGCCTCATAACAGTTCAAGCTTCTGAGCCCCCAAAATGTGGGTCTGCCACTGCCCAGCACTGCAAAATAACAGTGTAGTAACTCACAATTTGTTGCCCTTTAATTACAACCAAAATGAACCGTCTGAGGAGGCTGTTTCATTCTGTCTAATAGTGAGGCCTCCAAATAGCTTCCTAGCACAGAAGTGGCTGGTGCCTATTAGGACTGGGGGAGGGGGCATAAGGTGGAGCCAGAGCCAGTGACATGCAGAGCCATCTCATTCAAGGTTTACCCCCATCCTTCTCCCTGCCAAGTTTTACAAGGGTAATACTGGCATGAAGAAGGAAGGAGCTGAGAGCTGGTGCCACACCCTGGACAGGTTGTAAATAAGGAGGTGGGCAAGTGGGAGCTGGCAGAGGATAGACTGAGCTTGGTGGGGCAGTGCCCCATTTATCCTAATGGACCAGTCACCATTGCCCTAGCAAAACATCCAAGGGTGCAGGAGAGCTTAATCCTTTTTATCCCCCGCTTAATAGGGTTCTTTTGTGCTCATTGGAGTTCCCATTGTCAACAAATTCAATTTTTTCCATCACCCTTGATATTTGTACAGATTTCCTCCACCTTCATTCCTTCTCTCTCCCATCTAATCTACACCTTCCCCTTATTAGCAGAAAACCCCCTAAAATTTTCAGCAAGTTCAGTGGGCCATTTGAATAGGTTCCAACTCAAGGAAAACCTCTGGGGCAGCTTTTATTGCTTTTCATTCCTCTTTTTACCCAAGGGAATACTTGAGAAAAGCAAAACAAAATGAGGATATATAAGGAAAATATCACCACGTAAGTGGCAGCGTTTGCATGCTGGTTAGGCCATGATGACTATTTCACAGGGCAGTTGTTCTGTTGAATAGTTCAGTGTGGGACAACAACTTAAAAGGTCATGAGATGTGCAAGAGATTAATAGAAGGGCTGTCTCTTTCACAATATTTATTTCCCAGCTGCATCTTTGGAATATCTTCCAAGTCATCACCATAATTATGAGGATTATGATATATTACATGTCAAAAATGTTTAGAAGTGCACAGCAGAAATCATTCAGTATGAGACATAAGGGTTAATTCTTAACCTTAAATCAGTAGGTTACCAACTTAGAGGGAACAGGCAGAGATGTTGCATAGCAACTAGGGAAGGTGGCATGAACTTTACCAAGGTGCTCACATAGATTGTCCAGCTGAGGGACTTTCCTTGTGAATGATAAGCTGAATCTAAGCCTGCAAAAAAAAAAGGCAAAAATCCTCTGGTTCTTTGTGCTCAAGTTGTATACTGGATTTTCCCCAGTTTGTTCAGTAAATGTTTACCAGGATTTTCTTTCTGAACTTCGCTGCTTTATTCCAGTACCTGAGGGAATGTATTTCCTGCTACCATTGTACCATTGCTATTGTTCCTGCTACTTCATTGTGCCATCCACAGTAGAAACTAGAATGGTGATAGTGCCATGGGAGAGGGAATTCCTGATGGTGGCACCCTGTCTATGGAACTCCCTCCCCGGTGACATTTAGTCTATCCTCGCAGCTGACATCTATAGCTAATAGTTCAGGATGTTCGTCTTTCTCCAAGCATTTGGGACATCAAATGTATTGTTTTTAGGGTTTTCTATGGTACAATTATTTTAGATTTCTGTTAAGTTGCTCTGTGCTCCAATATGGAGGAAGGATGGGGTATTCAAATATGAAATAAATAAGATTTGGTTTGAACGCATGGTTGTGCTTGAAGAGGAAGGAAGTGCAAAGGCCTCAGACTTGTGACTCTTTGTTGTAATGCTTAAACCATGGTTTAGTGTTATACATGAATGCAGCCAGTGTCTTCAAGCAAAATCAGCACACATGCATGCAGTGTTGTCAATAAACTGGTCCTGCAAAGTGGTACCAGCCACTTCCATGAATCATGAGATTGATGGAGCTACAAAACTGAGAAGCACTTTCTGTGTGCTTCTAAATGTGGAAATAAAGACTGCCTACCATGACTCTTGGCACAGAAAATTAGGATTAATTTGCAATGCATGTGCTGTCCTCATCCCCTATCCCCTTTTCCTTCACTCTGTTGCTGCATTTATCTCTAACTCCAAGGAAGTTGTTTAAATATAAGCATTGGTTGCCTGGCCTCTTGCTGAAGAAGTCCACTTCCCTTTTGAGTGCCTGTTTGTTTCACCCTCTCTTTTTTTAATCGTAGGGTGCCACTCGCCTTGTTTGACAAGTGCTTTGAGATGTTGGATGAAGGGTGCTGCATAAGCATAAAGTGTTACATGCTAGTTCCTTAGATGTTTGTAAAGCTTCTGGGGGCATCTGATTAAACATACCTCTGTATTTGCTCTTCCCTTTCTTCAAGGCTTCCCGAAATCCACACATCTTTTATTTGCAGCCCATGCTGTGCCTGCTTTTTGTCTCCAGTGTTTTGTGTGTGTGTGTGTTTGATCCTCTTCTTCTCTCTCTTCTCTTTACCACCCTCCCCCCCAAAACCTCAATTCCTCCTTCTCTATGGACTTGAACTTTTTTGATTAGTCTCTTTCATGAAACATTCCCATTTTCAAACATGAAAGGCCTGATCACAGCTGCTCTTTGCCTCTTCTTTTAGTAGAGAGCCTTGAAGCTTCGCTCCTATCACACAACCTCCTTTCCCTGTGTAGTTTGCTTTTTGATACTGTACGAGTTCTGTGAAACCAAACAGTTTAACCAGAACTGCAAAGTTTGTGATGCAAAGTCAGGTCTGACCTTATGCCCCAACTGGAAGAGACTGAGTTGCCACTGACATATCTCCTGCATTAGGGATCACAAATATGGTGCCCTTAGGCACCAGTCTCCTTCTCAGTAACTTCTATGTTGCCTGTGAAAGGTCTCACTAAATATCCCCTAAAATATGAATGATGTACAACAGATGTTCAACAGACTGCTCGGATCCTATTTGCACTGGTTTGACAACTCTTACTTTGAACATGCCCACATTTCATTGGATCCCAGGACTTGACACCCACTGTCTCTTCTCTTCTGAACAAAAGAGAGGTGCAAAAAGCCCCTACCCATCTACTAAGTGGTAACATTGCTCCAAGCTTCTGTAACATCTGCCAAGTGTTAGTGAGAATGCTATCTCTGCATCTTCCTCTCTGGGTTTCTAATTGGCAGTAGATACATCCAGTGTGAGTGTGTGTGTGTATTATTAGATCAAATTACCTGACAGAGCATGAACACTTTCTTGTTCTCTATATGGATATGAGCAGCAGAACAAGGAGCATCTCCCATACATAGCTAGCGGTACCTTATTTTCCTCTATCAGTGCACTACCACAGCTGTCCTGTTGTACCCCAGTTGTGCCAAGGAAGTAGTGGAGGTCCTTTTTAACACACCTAAGAACATCCAGCAGTCTGCTCTTTCTGTGTGTGGCTGTATCCTGGCTTCTTGGAGAAATGTTGTATGCACCAGGGGAAGAATGAGATACTGTATGTTTGGCTGGGAGAGGTTCTGCTTGACATAAACTGCCTGATTGCATCTGGCCACATCTGCAAAGCATAGGGCATGGATCAGGACTATATCTTGTCACCTGTAACTAGACAATAGTGGTATAAATGAAAAAACCTGCCCTGACTAAAGGCTATAGGTTTAGCAAAATGGGCTTCTGTGATTTAGCCAAATGGTCTCCCACAAGAGAGACTGCACTGGGTGGCATTTCTTCTTCTTTTTCTTCATGGATAGAACTTTTCCATTAACTCTGTGTCAGCTCTGAATCCTCAAAACATCAATTAATGATGAGCCACTCTGTACAACATGGGCCTTTTGGATGTGCTGTTCTGTGCAGTGTTCTATGTTCTCTTGCTAGTAGAGGTCACATCTCTCTAAAGCAGAAAGCAATGCCATACCTCTTCTTCTGGAATGTGCTGCAAAGTTGTGACTCTAATGGAGCAAAAGCCCAGTAGTAGGCTATAAACATGATCTGTTTGCAACTTCATGGTGAATTTTTTGCTCTTCCATGCAAATGTGACTCAATCAATCTTCATTCCTCTGAATGATTGTACCTATGTCTGCAGGCTCCTTACATCAACTTCCTTGAACCCAAGGACAGTCACCAACAATCTATGTGATCCAACACTTCAGTTCATTAATAGCAGTAGCCCTCTGTGGTTCCTGTGTGGTTCCAGTGCTTTGATTCATTAATCAGAGTAGCCCTCTTCAGGCACTGAGCCTTACATGCAAGGGGAAAGAATGATTAGGGGAGTGTGGATATGTGTATCTACTCTGCCCACAATGTCCCCATGAACACCAAGAATATTTGCTCCACCCCTGAGCATCCCACATTGAGTGGTCAAGAGTGGCAACGTGAGGCAGCATCAGCATCAAGGGGGTATCATGGTCAGGCATCTGCCAGGGCCCACTTCACAGGAGGGGACCCATGGACAAGAGACCCTGCTGCAGTGAGGAAGTGGAATCACTGATAGAGGACAGATCTCTGGAGGAGGTCTTGTTGAAGGGCCCTGCAAATCCCAACATGCACAGGGACATTGGGGACCAATGCACATGCCTCTTGGCCTGCTGAATACTTTCTACCCCTGCATGTCTGAGCTGAAGGCTTGAGAAGGCTTCACTCACACAGCCCACGCAGAGTGTAATATTGCAGCTGGAAATAAGAACAGAAAAGCCCATTAGAATGCTCCCAGTTGTAATTCCTGCATACCATAAATGCTGCCGGCTCCTTTTCCATACATAGGCAGGTCCACTCCATTTGTATTAATAAGATCTCTGCTTCTCCTCCTATTAGATGCATTGCAGCTGGAAGGTGCTGCGGTAGAGGGAAATAGCAAGTGTGTCAGTTAGCTGAGCACTTGCTGTCAATGGGCCCATCAATCCCTTTTTGCTCAATTGTGATTTTTTTTCTCTTCATATGTGT
Organism: Podarcis filfolensis; assembly: GCF_964270895.1. Classification (NCBI taxonomy): domain Eukaryota; kingdom Metazoa; phylum Chordata; class Lepidosauria; order Squamata; family Lacertidae; genus Podarcis; species Podarcis filfolensis. Next base: position 30,365,275 of record NC_139618.1, read on the forward strand.
GAGTGGCAGCTAGAAGGCTCTGACATTTTTTTGGCACAAACATCCAGCCTGTTATTACGCTTCCATTAACATTTTGATAAACACATGATGCAGAACCAAGAAGGGGAAAGGGGGGAAAGTAATTACATGCCATCACATTGCTGCCTCATCTAAGAAAAGTTTACTGTGTAATTGTGCTGTGATTTATCCAGGTATAATGTGCATGCCACTCTGCAAAGGCTCTCTCTACCTCACTCCCCTCTCTTTCCAAGTTTACTTATAAAGATGCAAAATACTCTCTCTCTCTTCCCCATGGGACTACATTGGACTAAAATAAACCTGGCAATATAATTTAGCTTTCCATAAATATTCGTAGACATTATGGTGGAGCACTTCTTTGCATAATAGTTATTTAATGCTTAGAGTAAATATGCTGTGTGTTATATTGGCTAAGCTATCAAGCACAACTTTCTTTTGACGACGGGGACAAATAGCATTATTGTTGTTACTTAGCTTTCTACATTAGCAGAAGAGGCCCTCTCTGCTCTTATATTTATTTCAGTGCTTTTCACAATGACATTTTACAATAAAGCGAGTCTTGCTGAAGCACCTCGCCAATATATTGGCTCTTCCTCTCCTCTGCTCTTTCTAAAGGACTCTACTCCTGTGGTGATGGGAGAGGTATTGTCTAGAAGAATAGAAGTAATTCCAAATGGGGTTTTATTTTCCTTTCTACAAGAGCCAAGCATGAAGGAGTAAAAAACAACGACAGTCTCATTCATGTTCATTCAATAGGCCTTCCCATAGCAATGAAATATTGTGAGATGGGAATGAGAGGGAACACACTTGTGTAGTCAAAGAAAATCACTGAAGGAGACTATTCGTTTGGACAAGGGATCTGTGTTAAGTGTGTCACCAGGTTTCACTGCAGACTGCCACCAGGACCAAACCCTTTCCAGAAAATAGACAGGGCTGCTTCTGGAGACAGCCAGAGGTCTGCTTTGATTCCACAGCCCAAATATTGTGCAGGGTTGTGAAGGTTGATTTGTAGGGTAGTGGGGAAGAGAGACTCCTGCTTCAGTGCAGGAGGTTTGGAGAACTAGATAAGCCTTCCTCCAAATGTTGTTGGACTCTGACTTCCATCAGTCCTGGGCAGCATGACCAGTTGAGAGCCAGTGTGGTGTAGTGGTTAAGAGCGGTAGACTCGTAATCTGGTGAACCGTACCCGCTCCTCCACATGCAGCTGCTGGATGATCTTGGGCTAGTCACACTTCTCTGAAGTCTCTCAGCCCCACTCACCTCACAGAGTGTTTGTTGTGGGGGAGGAAGGGAAAGGAGAATGTTAGCCGCGTTGAGACTCCTTCAGGTAGTGAAAAAGTGGGATATCAAATCCAAACTACTACTACTACTACTACTCCTACTACTCCTACTCTTCTTCTTCTTCTTCTTCTTCTTCTTCTTCTTCTTCTTCTTCAGGGATGACGAGAGCTGCAGTTCAGCAACATTTGGAGGGCATCCCATTGGCTACCCCTGCATTAATGCTCTATCAATCAGTTACTCGTTGTATTATGCTAACTAGAGAGGTTTATCCACTGGCATCTGCCTCTATTTTATTGTGGCTGTTTACCTATACCCTGGGTTATCATGTGGGATGATGGGAGTTGTAGTCTAAAACATATTGAGGCCGCCTAGGGGAGCCTCCACCCCCTATTGCTGCTGTGAGAGACTAAAGAGAAGGGAATCCCCTATCTCTGTCAATGCACAAAGAGCTCAACTCAGACCAATGGTCAGTGTAGCCCAGGTTGTCTTTCCTAAGTTACAGTAGCTTTTTAGTCTCAGATGGAGATCTGTCCCAGCCTTTTTAGCAAAGAGCCTTTTAGCTGAAGATTGAACCTGAAACCTGTATCAGTGGTCTCCAGCATGTTTAGATTCAGGATGAACCATTGTTCAGTGAAAGAGAACATGCAGAAGAGCCAACTAAGGTACAATGTTTCTGCTCAAGACACTGGACAGAGTTTGGCAGCTCTGCCTGTTGGAGTTGGCAATATTGTACTAGATGGGCAAATGCCTTGCACTTGCATAAGACAGCTTTCCATTTTTTATTCACTCAACTTGTAACTTGGAAGCCCCTTCTGACTTTTTGCCATATATGCCATCTTCTCTTTGCACATCTATCTCCTGCTTTCTTTTTTTCATCTCCCCACCTTAGATGGGGCAAGACTCAGGGGCAGGGTGGGTTATGACCTACCAGTTGAAGCCTAATGGTTTCCAGGACTAACATGCACAATACCTTTGAAATGCAGTCCCTGGGTGCATTGCAGCTTCTGTAAAAATAAGTGAGATATTTACTTTTCCCAGTTCTAAGGAATTACAAGCAACCCGGGAGAGAATTGCTAGCGATAAAGCAGCTAATATAGCAACTTCAGCTGCTTCCTTGAAATGATGGGTGCAACCAAATCACATCTGGTGTATAACCACATTCTTCAGTTTATCCTAGGTGCTAACTCTTGTTTTCATGCAACATCTCTTGACTGGGCTCCCTATCCAGAAGAGAGCGAGCCTTTCAGTGCCCTCTGCACAGACATTGACAGTAGTAGTGGAGATTAGAGCTGACTGCGATTTAACTGCATGCATGGAAGTGTTAGTGGAACGGGAGGGGCACAATAAGTAACTCTGACCTTGTTCAGCCAGTGCCTTTGGTAAGATGTATTAAAGATGAACCGAGTGGTGTGCATTTTCAAGTGTGTTTAATGGTTTGGTAATGCAATGTTAGTATATTATTAATCTTCTAAGAAGATTGGCATTAACTCAGCTTTAACAACTAGCCTCAACAAATATGTTAACAGGATGTGCCCAGGCTTGGGCACAAGAACATCTGTGTTCGACATCTGTATGTTTGTTATGATTATAGGCTTGTGCCCTATATACAGCTCCGTTGAAATTAGATCTGGTATTTATACCTTTGCACATCTGCAACAGAGTAAATCCCTAAGCCCTGTGGCCAATGATAAAAAGGAGAGAGCTGGAGATAGGGTGAAATCATGTGTAGTGCTTGAACACTTTCTGGCAATTCTCATCCTATTTTTGAAAGTCGTGGAGCTATTGAGCACACACAATAGATTTTGTCCTTATTTGTTTCTGGTTCGAGTGAATCCTTGCCCAGCAGCTTCAGTGAGTCATACCTATATGGAATAATAATAATAATAATAATAATAATAATAATAATAATAATAATAATATCCCACCTTTCCTCCAAGGTGCTCATGGAGCTCAAGGTGGGGTACATAGTTCTCCCACCCCCTCCGTTTTATCCTCACAACAACCCCGTACAGTAGCTTAGGCTGAGAGACTGACTAGTCCAAAGTCACCCACTGAGCTTCATGGTCAAGTGGGGACTAGAAGCCTCATCTCCCATGTCTTAGTCCAACACTCTAACCATTACACCACACCAGATCCAAAGACCGTGGGATGCTTTCAGACTACATGTTAACTCGATATAGGGGAGATGTGGTGTCCTTCCAGGCTCCTAGTTTTCCTGTTGCTATTCTTTTTCTTGCATTGAGATCCCCTTGAAGAAATCTCTATTGCAGTTAATTAATTCATTAGTGAGTTTGACTGCAATTCCTCATAGTTTGAACAAGGATTACGGGCCTCTCTTTCCTTACGAGAGAGGTAATTGTTTCTCATTTGATCAGCCTGCTATAATGCTACAGCAAATATGAAGCCCCCACCCCACCCCATTATTGTGCAAGTTCTAATCTGGTGGACATATTACAAACTGCTTAAACAGAGATGGAAAGAGGGAGAGAAGATCTAGGGTGAGGTACTTCTGTCTGAACCCACTTTTCACCCAAGGAGCTAAAAATGTGGCATATATGGTTCTCCTTTCCTCCATTTTAATCTGCATGACAGCCCTGTGAGGCACCTTAGGCTGAGATACTGTGGTTGGTCCCAAGGCACTCACCAAGCTTCATGGCTCCGGAGGAATTTGAACCTTCGTCTCCCAGGTCCTAGTCTAACACTCTAACCACTGCACCATCTCTCAGTGTTGCATTATTGTTGAACACCTATCCGTTTCTAAAGTCACTAAAGCCTGGAGTGCCACTTCACTTTTCAGCCTTTGTGCTGTTCCCATCATAAAGGGACGCCTGCTATTAATAACTACTGGTCCCAGGTGCTGTTTCCAAGCCGGATTTATGTCCTGCCTCCTTCCACAGTCTTCACAGATCTAGCAGTGTGGTATAAATGTGCCTCCTGACATCACTAAGCTCAACATTTAGAAGTTTCCTATACCCATCTCCCCAGTGACACCCCAATCTCCCCAGCAAGCCATTACCAAATTGCTGCAGATAGAGGATTTATATTTTTCCTTTTGTTACAAAAGAAAGTCTCCTTACCTAAAGTCTTTTTTTCTGGCAGCAAATTTGCATTTAAATGTGTGTTATTTTGAATGTATTACTGAATTGCAGTGTGGTATCTTAAAAAAGGTTCAAAATGCATTTTTCATATACTTTCATCCTGCTATTGGTTTGTTTTTCTCCTATTCCCTCACTAAAGAGACTTCTTAAAATACTTTTTTTTTTCTAAGGGAAATGGAGTCATTTCTTAGGGCTCGGAAACACTTCTGCTGGAGATATATGCTGTTCTAATACGGTCTTTAATGATGGTTTTAATGTCTTTGTTGCCTATTTTTGTATCTTTGGTTCATTACTTGGAGAGAGAGGTCTATACATTCTTATATCAGTAGCATCCTTTTAGCTTAAGATGCTATGAACTAAACCTTCATCCTTCTACAGCCAAAGCATGTGCTCTCCTCCTGAGTTCTGGCAATTCCCAAGCTATATGGCAGGTGGGAAAATGGCCCAGTTCCTCAGTTCCTCTGCTCCAGTTCCTCTGCTCCAAATTTCCACTGCCCCAAGCAGCTTTTTAAGGGAAAAAGGGCGTCTGTTGGACTACCATCACATGAAATGAGGTATTTGGTCCTAGGGAAGTCAGCTGTGAACCAGAAAGTTCTTGGTTCAAATATAACCTGAATCATAATTTTGCTTCAGTTGCCTTCTGTCTGACTGACTGTCTGTCTATCTATCTGTCAGTCTCACCCCATCATTATACTATATGGCACTGGTAATGCTGTCCTGCCTTACAGGTTTGTTGTAAATGTTTCTTGAGAGATAATGCACATGAAGAGTTTTGAATGCTCTTAAACAGGTATATAAATTATAAATAGAATGATTATCTTTACTGGGAGTTATGCTAACTGCAAAGATCTTCATTAAGACTGGACCAAAATGATGAATGCCACCTAGAATTTTTTTAAAGGCTTATTGAACTTCTGCCCTTCTCTCATAGTTGCTCTTCCCTCCCTCCCTCTTACAATGACAAGCTTGCAAGTAAAGTTGGAATGAAAGCACATGTAAGAGCTGGCCCCCTTCATTAGTTTAGCCTGCGTTGCTGTCCAAAATGTCTGTGGAGGGCACTGGGGTTGCAAAGGCTGCCCTAGAGTAAGTCCTTGCAGCTTTTTACAAGATTAATGTACACTGAATGCAAACTATAATGAAACCACTGCTTTATTGTGTTGTTATATGATTGTGATGGATTGTTTGTTGTTTATGTGCTGGTTGGTGTGTTTTTTAAACAAAGTAATAGTTTAAATAGTTTTTTTCTGTATTGTTTGTAAGTTTGTGTACTCTCTGTTAGCTGCTATGTTGGAGACACATTTCTAAAAAGGAGGATGCAAGTATATTAAAAATAAATGAATGAACAACCTTCTTTTGTGGTGTTGGAAATTATTACAATTAATTTATTAAAGTGTGATTTACAAATAAGATAACTGAAAACACAAAAACAACAAAAAAATTAAAGAAGACAAAAAAACCTAAAAATAATAATATTACATTCATATTAAAGACCCATCTAACAAGCAGGGAAAGCTTGTAGTAACAAAATTATCTTCACCTTTTTTCAGAAAGTGGAGATAGTGAGTGCTTATCACATCTCAACAGGGATTATATTCCACAGATTGGTTAGGGATATACATTTTGTTCATAGGCGCCAACTCTAGGGGGCCAGGGGCCATTGCCCCCCAATAATTCTCTTATGAGGGCCCAGCACCCTCAGTATTTCTCCCCTACCCACCCACCGTCCTGCTTCCCTCTCTCCCTCACTCAATCTGCTGCCTCCCCACCCCCAGCTGGTTGCTACCCTCTGCTTCCGACTTGCCTCCAGGACAAGCAAGGGAGAGAGCAGTGGCCACAGGCCTGGAAATGTGTGCAGTGTGTACCTGACTACCCCCTCCCCACATGGCTGCCAGTTGCTCCTTCCTCTGCTTGCTCCCTTGCTCCCTCCGTGCAGCTTGGCACGGAGCAGCCCAGCAGGATTGCACAGGCAGGTGGGCAAACTAGCAGAGGCGACGCTGTCCTGTGGCAGGGACAGCAGCCCCTTCGGGGACCTCCAGCCAAACTACCACAGTAGCTGCCTGAGTGCCAATGAGCATGTCTGACCAGGGGGCCTAAGAGAATCTGGTGATATTCTGTGGGGAGGCAGCTGACCAAGGGAGGGAGGGAGAGAGAGAGAGGCAGGCAAAGTAGCCATGGTGCCGCTGTTGCTGCCACCACCCAACTGTCTGTGCTCACTGTGCTTGCCTGGGCACATATTGGCCCAACCCCCAGCTTAGAAGGAGCAGGGTGTGGCAAGGGAGCAGAAGCGGAGAGTGGGACAGGGCAAAGCGGCCCCCTCCAATGTTTCGTTCACACTGGCGCCACTGATTTTGGAGGCACTGATTTTGCTCATCTGCATGATCCTTAAACATAACCCAAACTCAGGGCTATTTCTCTCCCTCCACCCTGTTTTCTCCCAAGCTTGACTCGTAAGCTGAACTTCATTATGTTAAATTTAAAGCTGCCCCAAATGACTACATATGAGCCTTCTTCAGATGTTCAAGCTTCACATGAATAGGGGGAGAGCAAAGATGAGCCTGTTAGTTACACACACACACACACACACACACACACACACACTTACACTTCTCCATCCCATCATTTTTGTGACCTCTGTACACTTCTCCATCCCATCATTTTTGTGACCTCTGTTGCCTTCCATGTGTTTGGAAGGGAACTACTGCAGCAGGGAGTCTGTTACACTGTACTCATGTATCCCCCCCCAAGGATAATAGGAACTGTAGTTTGTTAAGGGTGCTGGAGAGTATAGTTTTGGGGTAAACTATTGGTTCCCTGATTTTTTTGGGTGAATTGTGAAAGGTAAAGTGGTATGAATGTGCTTCGAATGTATGGTGGTGCGGATGTGACAAAAGCCCAGAAGATCAAGATATCAAGATCAAATATGGATGAGTGAATCCTGAAACGTAGAGAAGTTTAGAGAAAATGTTGGTTGTTTAAAACAGCAACAACCTTAAATGCAGGCCTTTGTGGCACTTGACTTCTTTTTAAAGGTTACTACAAGTTATTGATTTCGGGAGAGGCAAAAGACAGCTTTTAACAGGGCCCTCAATGCACCTACCACATGATAGCTAGTTGCTGATGGGGTGGGGAGTTAGGGCTGTACCTAATTCTCTAATTTTGGTGTTTGTCTTAAAAGCAACAGAGCCTCCAAAATAAGGCTCCATTCCCCCTTTGAAATAATGATACTGCCACCTCCCTCTCTCCCAATTAACAATGGTGGTCCATGATTATGCCTTCTCTTTGTGTTGTCCTATAGATCATGTTTATTATGTTGATACAAACCCTTTGATATTGTAATTGTGATGTACACATTATGAAGACAAATGTGTTGAGCTTAATGAGAATGGATTGCCAATAAAAGCTGAAAACAAGGAAAACGTGTTCGTTGTTGTTTTTTAAGCAGTAGCCATCTCATAGGGGAGGGGAGGGATGGGTTTTTTTTAGAAGAAAAGGGTTTGGGATAGATATTTTGGAAGAAAAGCACCCTGAATGCAAATAGTATATTACTAGGCTGGTGGTGCTAAATTATTGACATCAGTAGCTTCTTAATTACGAGAAAGAGAGAGAGAGAGAGAGAGAGGTCACCTTGAGTAGCTTCACTGTGGGCTCAAGAAAGATGAGAGGAAAGGGCAGTCACTTCACGATAGAGCACAAATTTGGCATGCAAATGAACCCAGCATCAAACGTTGGCATCTCCAAGTGGGGATGGGAAAGACTTGCACCAGTTAGCTTGGATTGGATTTCCCCAACCTGATGCCCACCAGATGTTGCTAAACTTCAACTACCAACATCCTTGACCACTGGCTATACTGACTGGGGCTTATAGAAATTGAATTCCAAAACATCTGGAGGGCACCAGGTTGGTTCAGACAGTTTTGACCTGGATGGGCCAGTGTTCTCACTTGGGAATATAAGAAGCTGAGAAGTAGTCCTGCAGTCTGTGTTTTTGTTCCTGGGGGATCTGATTTTGCATAGGCCACACCCTAGACCAGTATTTCTTGAGAAGTCCATCTGTCAAAGGCCAGTTCGTTTATCTGCTCCAAACTTTGTTTGTCAGTGAACAGAGGACGTTTCATATGCTAGAGCAGGACTAGTAAGGTTTCGGTTGTTGCGTTTCCATATGGCACCGTATTTGGGAAGCAACATTATTTTCATCCCACTGCTCTTCCCGGTGGACTGCAAACATCTTTGTTTCCTGTTGACTAAAGAGTGCCTCGTTTTGTTTGGTAACACCTGTTGTGGGGATGCAGACGTCCCCTGCCTGTCTCCTGAAACTTGGCAAAAACTGAGGAAATGGGAATCCCTCACGTGCTGTGTTAAATAAAATGTTGAGAAGAAAGGAACATGATTTTGCATGTGCCCATTAGAGAGAGATAAATGGATGAATCTGTGTTTTTGTGGTCCTTGTCACTTTCTCTTGTGTACATGCCTAAGCTCATTTCACCTGTTTCTGTGTGAAACAGCATTTAAATTTGTATTTAAATATATATATTTAAATATATATTTTTCACAAAATATGCATTTCTGAGTGCCTCTCTTAATGTACTCATTTCTAAATGCATTTTTGAACCAGTAACTATATCCCAGAATTTAGAGGAGATTAAATTCCAAAGGATGGCTATGTTCTGATCCACTCATTAGCCTGAGAACTGTGGATTGGGTGTGTTTGTACTGGAATTTGCAAATAACAAATTCCTCAAGCAGCTCCCATATAGCCCCATATGGGGACTATATGGGAGATTCATGGGCTCCTGAATGTATCTGAGCAGAAATGGTGACTATTGTTGTTTTGGAGACCCTTCAGTTTGCCAAGAGTTGCCTATTCAAGCAGGCTACAGTGCTGATGCTGGTGGTCATTAATGTGAGCTAGAAAGTTCCTTAGTTCAACTTCAGTCTGCCATTAATTTATGATGTGGTCTTATCCGGGGCCAGGTGTGGGGAACCTTCAGTCCTCTAGCTATTGCTGAACTACAACTCGCATCATTCCTGGCCATTGGCCACACTTGCAGGGGCAGATGCGAGTTGCAGTCCAGAAACATCTGGAGGGCCAAAGGTTACCCACACTTGACCCAGGCAATCCCTTTTATTTTTCTTTGCCTCCAGTAACCTCATCTGAAATATGGTGATAATTATACAGTGGTACCTCGGGTTACAGATGCTTCAGGTTACAGACGCTTCAGGTTACAGATTCTCCTAACCCAGAAATAGTACCTCGGGTTAAGAACTTTGCTTCAGGATGAGAACAGAAATCACGCAGCAGGGGCCCGGCGGCAGCAGGAGGCCCCGTTAGCTTAAAGTGGTGCTTCAGGTTAAGAACAGTTTCATGTTTAGAACGAATAAAGTTCTTAACCCCAGGTACCACTGTACTGGCCTACATTACAGCTGTTACCTGTTTGTCAGCTCTGGGGAACTTGGACTCTGTTTTGTGTTTGTTTTGCAACATGTTTCTAGACCTCAGGATTAAAAACAACAAAATTAAAGGAAAATAATGGGGAAGGAATTAAAACGAGGCAACTGAGGCCAACCATTGGAGTGCTAGCAGACTGGATAAAAGCGCCTAACAACCATTATTTCAATTCAGTAGGAGAGATCCATGTAATCATACAGGGTTAGTGTTATTTATAGGCATCATTTCTAGGTATAAGCCTATAATCTTAGAACAATTATCCTTGGTATAGAACTTCTGAGTGTGTGAGAAATGTAGGTGCTCCTGATCATGGAAGAGGGGATAAAATGCCACCTCACCTCATTCTTCCAAACCATTATCCTAAGAACCAAACTACATGTTGTGTTAGCTATGTATCATTTCCTGCAAGTGCAGGAGATTTTTTTATATATATATAGAAAATTGCTAATTTAGCTGGCCCTGTTGTGATTGAGACCCTAGCAAGTGGTGTATGGAGTCTTCACATGCTAAGTTCCCAGTTCAAATAACCCAATTCCAATGCTCCAATTGAAGTGAATGTGATTTCCCCCCCTCAGTGAAAATTGCAAGTCTGAGGCCCCTGATTAGGATCAGAACCACAAGGGGGGGGGAGGGATAAAGAGTTTTTTTGTTGTTTTTTTAAACTAACATACATGCTAGGGTCCTGATTTGGACACACACCAATTCTGGTAGTATATATATATATATATATATATATATATATATATATATATATATTAAAAACCTTCTATGATATGCTTTCTTTTTTGAATTGTCATATATTACTGGAAATCAAGAAATACTTAACAAAATAGTAATGCCTGCACTTTAAAGCCCAACTACATAATAGGCGCAATTTGGTCTCAAGTCTTCAAGGAATGGTGTATCCAGCCGGTTGGACACAATTTCCTTGCCCCTGTTTCAGAAATAAAAGTTGCATCTGGTTATCAGGCTCAGGATGAGGCCCATTCAGCATACAAAATGCAAGCTGCACCACCATGATTCAAGGAGTCTTTGCAAACCACCTATTTTTGCATTCTGTGCTTCCCTTTGCTTCCATCCATCTGCCCACCCAGAACCACTTCTTTTTTTAGTACCTTGTAAAAAGATGCACTGGTAATTACCTAAAAAATTGCTCTCATTTAAGTTTCGTACCAGGAGCTTTTTGAGTGTGTGAGAAAGAATAGAGGCGGTTACGTTAATTTGCAATAAAAAGTATATGGTTGTTACCTTTTCTGCAGCAGTCCAGAAAGAAACACATTTGGAATCTGCGCGTTCAATAAACAATTCCGGCTTGCCTGGAAATCTGTTTGTTTGATCTAGTAGGCAGCTCACCTGGAAAGTTTAATGTGATGTTTGGCCTGTACTTGACTCTTTATTCTTTTTACTCACTTTGCCAGTCCCAACCTTGCCCCCCTCCCCACTCTAAAACGGTTGTGTTATGTGAATATCCTTGACTTAATTTGCATTGCATTAAAGTAAAACATTTTAAATTTCTTCACAGCAGAAGTAAATCTGACAGACTTTATGGAGCTATTATACCTGCAGGTATTTTATACTTTTTAAAATACATTCTTGTCAAGCTATCTTAATTATATTATTATATGTACTTTTGAACTCCTTACCCATTCCTGGATGATATATGTTGTGCTTTTGACAGCCAGTCCTAAAAAGCTACAATTTATATCAAAGTTCTGTGGCTGAACAAAGATGTATCTATTATGGATTCAGAGGGAATTTATTAATTTTACTGTTTTTTGGAATGCAGTTACTCATTGATGCAGCTTTTGAGCCTTAATTTTCTAACTGCGTGATTATAAGGAGGAGTGGGGAAATAATTACGCATATTCAAAGCTTTTGGGGAGGCTGCTTTGTGCTCAGGAGTTGAGAATGCATTACAATGGATGGGTGACTAACTCCAAATTCAGTCTAACAGAAATGCTGACGCCCTTCTGCAAATATTGACGAGCTATACTGTCAGTGCTGTGGTGCTACTGATACACGGAATTGCCTGCCTCCAGCAGGTCATCTGAAGACAAAAGCTGAGCTTCCAGGAAGGATTTGTTTGCATGGTGTTTTGGGTGAAGAAGAGAAGAATTACTGAATGACTTGTGTAGTTTTTTTGTCGAATCTTGAAATCCTGAGCTCAGTGTTTTGCAACAAGTTTCTAGGCCTCATGATTAACTACAGTATAATGGTAGAAACAAAAAAGGGAGATCAAACACTGATGTCTCATCAGGCTCAGGAAACTCAACAACTATAGTCCCAATTCAGCAAGAGAAATCCATGTGCATTGCTAATCCTTTTCAGATCCCATGTTAAGACCTTGGTGGCTGCTCCCAGATCCTGGAACTCCCTCCCTGGAAAAGCTAGACTGGCTCCCTCCTTGTTATCCTGCTGGCAGACATTTGAAGACCTTCTGACAGACATTTGAAGACCAAACAGGCTTTTGGAAAGTGACTGCTGTTAATGAAAGAAATGGTGCCCTGCTGTTGCAAAACGGCAAGAGTCCCATCAGGGAAACAGGCATGGAATGAATATATATATATATTCATTATTTATAAAATTTGTATAACACCCTTCATCCATAAATCTCAGGGCGGTTCACAACATAAAATTACAGAATTAAAAACACAAAATACATAATAAAAATAATAACAAAAACAAACAAACAGCAGCAACAACAATAAATACCCTGCAGGGCTGCTCCTCTGAGTGCACATTGCCAGAATGATGTTGGTTCAAATAGTCCATTGAACTCATTGGATATATGTTTTAATGTCAGTGGAGAAGCAACAGCATCCAGAGGTATAGGCTTTTGCATATTAATAGTGGCCCATGACCTGAAGCTAGGCCAGGGTCAGGGTCCCTTATAATGGTTGTTGTTTTTTCTAGTTATTTTGCTGGTTATTTTCCAAGTGCTAACTGGGGAAACATACAATTTGTGAATTTTCGGGACACTTATTCACATGGCAAATATGCACTGGTTGATTGATTGATTTGGCAGTGGAGAGTCACAGACATTTGCAGTACCTTTTATCTGGAATTATTGAGCTGGATTTCTTAAAACCCCAAATCAGAGCCAGCATGTTTCATGTACTCTGTATCACTAAACAGCTTTCAGCTAGCAAATGCCTTCCATGCCCAATAGCTCTGGATCTGAATCAATAGCTTTGAAGTGAGAGGTTTTATCACTAAAGGTTTTGTTTTTGTTTTTAAAGTTCCCCAAGATTATGCTGGGCTGTAAGGTTAGAACTTTCCAGACGCCAAGGAGGTCTTGCCAGCCCGATTGCTGTGGTATCTCTTCGGTTTCCCCATTCCCATTTAGCAGCAGGTGATTGCATGGCTATGCAGCCGCTCATAGACTCATTATATCTCCGTCAGCTTCCTGGCTGATCGGTTCCAGTAGATGGGAGGTTGTTAACTAAATTGGCAGCAAGGTGACGAAAACATCTGTCGGTTCAATTGTAAGCTTGCCAGCCTTGGCATGTGCCTCTCTTTGTTGGTTCCAGAAGAGTCCTGAGTGTAGAGAATTGTGGAGTGGCAACGAGGTGAAGCTGTCTACCCCCCCTTTTCTGTGAGTTTCCTGGCACAGCAAAACAAAAAAAGGGGGGAGCCAGTTACCTTCTCTGTATCAAAACCAGCTTTCTTTCTTCCCTCAGGTTGTGAGGATGGAGCTGAATCTTTGCCTTGCCTCTCCTCCTGACCAATGATGATTTAAAAGCAGGTTGAAAGAATCAGTTCTTCTCTATTTTTATTGTCCATTGTGGTCAGTTCACAAAAAATAGTTTTTCAGTGCACTTTGAAAAAATTGCTGTGCAATGCAACAAATGGCGTAGCAGAGAACTAGGATTCACTCTTGGGCTGCATTCATGTGGCAGTTTAATTCATTTTCATTTGAGCTTTCACATGATGTAAAAGCCACTTTTGGATTTATAATGGAATGCAGTGCAAGTTTAGCTTTCATTTCCATATTATTTGCAAATGGATCTTTCCTGGAAACAAATAACATGTTGACTTAGGCTATGTACACACCATAGCTTTAAAGCTTATTCACAGCAGTTTTCCAACTCCAAGAATTCTGGGAACTGTAGTTTACCCTCACAGAGCTGCAGTTCTCAGCATCCTTAGCATACTCCAGTTTCGAGGATTCTTGGGGGAGGGATGCTTCGAATGTGCTTTAAAAGTGTGTATGCAGCCACAATGAACAAAGCTCTCAATAAACGAAGTGTGTTAGTGCTCATGTGTTATCACAGCACCCCTTATTTCTGTCTTTGTGAACAAGGAATAGGATGTGAGAGATGGTGCTGTGTAATGAGTAAATCCATTTGGCTCCTATGATCCAGAATTGACTCCTCTGATGGTGGTTTCTCCAGACCTCAAGTAAAAGTCTTTCCAATGCCTTCTAAATGAGATCCTGTTAATTCATTAGAGGAGGAGAATGCCTTCTTGCTTTCTTAGGCCACATTTTCATCAGCATTTACAGTGAAAGTGTCCATTCCTACTGACAATGCCGTCTTTCCCTGAACACATGATGCATCTGGAACAGCCAGTCTCTACCTGCTTGCCTTCTTTCTTACAATTAGTCCAGGTGGTGGGGCATGGCTGTCACCTTCCTCCTTAGTCTCAGATACATGGGAGAAAAAAATGCATTGTCCCTTACTTTTTCTAGAAGCTAGTCACAAAGACCCAGCTGAGCCAGTTTTCCATCTGGTTGGCTGGCAACCCAAGTTGCCTGGCAAATTTGGATGGCAGGGTTTTTAAAGGGCACCTCCTTTTCATGCACATACATGTACTTAGTGGTTTGCTTTTATTTTCTGCACATAATGAAGAAAAACTAGGAAGACATGACAGAAAGTTGTAAATGATATATAAAATGAACAACAAAAAAGCTTTTCCAGCACACATAGCACAAAGATATTATAGGCAAAGCAGGGGAACTAAATATGCTCCTTGACCACTTTTGTTACAAGCAAAGCTTTGGGTCCAGGGGCCATAACCAGGCAAAGGGGGGAAATCATTCTAATTTTATTTCCCCCAGGTTCCATTTAACTCACTCCTCTTCTCTCCCCAGCCAAAGCTGACATATTTGGGTCAGGGAGGCATTCCATACATTACCAGTGGCTCCATTTCCCAAAGGAAAATCCTCCCAATTAAGTAAGCTTAGAAAATAACTTGACAGCTCAAGTCATTCCTATTCCCCCAGTTGGCTGTAAGAGCCCCAAGCCAAGCCCATGCTTCAGGTTGTTCTCCAGTCTAGCCAAACAAGCAAATAGTTGTGGCTGTACCTGTGCACAGGAAGTCTTTGTATGAAAGGTTACGGGAGGAGGTGGTTTGTTCACACCCAAGGGCTTGTCCTGAGCCAGAAATGAAGCAGTGTCTCCAATGAGCTACTAGGAAGTCACACACACACACACACCGCTACCTCTCTTGGATATTAAAAAGGTAAAGGTACCCCTGCCCGTACGGGCCAGTCGTGTCCGACTCTAGGGTTGTGCGCCCATCTCACTTAAGAGGCTGGGGGCCAACGCTGTCCGGAGACACTTCCGGGTCACGTGGCCAGCGTGACAAAGCTGCCCTGGCGAGCCGGCACCAGCGCAGCACACGGAAACGCCGTTTACCTTCCCGCTATAAAGCGGTACCTATTTATCTACTTGCACTTAGGAGTGCTTTCGAACTGCTAGGTGGGCAGGAGCTGGGACTGGAAGACGGGAGCTCACTCCGCCGCGGGGATTCGAACCGCCGACCATGCGATCGGCAAGCCCTAGGTGCTGAGGTTTTACCCACAGCGCCACCCGCGTCCCTAACCTCTTGGATATTACAACCCCCTAAAATCCTGGCATTGATGTAAGACACACATATGCGCATGCATAGACACATCAGGTTTCATTATAACCAAATAGAACGTGTGATTGTTGAACGGTAGAATTGGAAGGGGCTCTGAGGATCATCAAGTCCAACCAGCTGCAGTGCAGGAATATGCAGCTGTCCCATATGGGGACAGAACCTGCAACCTTGGCATTATCAGCACCACACAGTCTAACCAATTGATGGAGTTTTTGAGTGCAGGTGACACAGTCCAATAACTGTGATTTTGATTGGTTTGCTTTAAAATGTAGACCAAACAAAATTATCCATCCCTAGCATGTGCCAGCAAAATTCTGCATCGTTTGTGTGTGTTCGAGCCACATTTGATGAGTAGCACTATGATGGTTCTTCCCAATGCTTGTGTTGTTATTTTTAAAATAAAAACCAGAGAACCTCAAGTTTATTTACTCCTTGGAACTGGACAGAGAGGCTTGGAATTTCCAGGCACTTGAACAAATAACTACTGAACTATTCAAAACTTATTCCATGTGCTGCTTATTTGGGATACGCAACTTTTGCTGCAAGTCCAGACTATTTCCCCCCCCCCCAATCCTTAAGCAGAATAGAATATACAATTTTTTTGGGTTATGCTTGGTTATCTCCTGGACCATTCCATTATTTTAAGTTCCATGGGTGAAGAAGGGATATGTACCACAGTAGAAAGTATCATTTTTGCAGTATATCTTATCTGCTTCCTGCATCAATAAAGCAATACAGTAACCATACAAATTTGATGTGTAATGCTGATGGATTAGCACTGAGTTTAAAAAGAACTGCTCATATGGCAGGAAGTAATGCTTTCTCAATAAAAGTATGGTTGTGTATTAGGGGTCCCTACTTTGGGATGTAGGAACTGTGTGTGTGTGTGTGTGTGTGTGTGTGTGTGTGTGTCAGTGGTACACCGGGAACGCGAGTGGCACTGTGGTCTAAACCACTGAGCCTCTTGGAATTGCCAATCAAAAGGTCGGCGGTTCGAATCCATGCAATGGTGATGAGCTCCTGTTACTCTGTCCTAGTTTCTGCCAACCAGCAGTTCGAAAGCACACCAGTGCAAGCAGATAAATATGTATCACTGTGGCAGGAAGGCAAACAGGACCTGGAAAGCTGTCTGTGGACAAACGCTGGCTCCCTCAGCCTGAAGAGAGTTGAGTACCGTACCCCATAGTCAAGTTCGACTGGACTTAACCATTCATGAGTCCTTTACCTTTTTACCCACACCAGGGGATATTCAGTAGTCCAAGCATGGTCTCAGCATTGAAGGAATGCCAACCTCAATCAAGGCAACAATCAAACCATAATAAAACAAATTCAATTAATGATGATGATGATGATGTATTTTGTGGCTTTTGCCTTTAAAAAAAAATGTTGTGGACTGCCCTGAGATCTATGGATGAAGGGCAGTATACAAATTTAATAAATAAATTTAATTAATAAATAATAAAATAATAAAAAGGGGTAATACTTGTTCCTCCTGTGACCGTACTGCAAAGTTTGGAGGCTGCAAAACTGCCAATGGAAGCAGAAATGGGACTTACCCTTAGCTCAGACACATCTTGCTAAAGCAGAATGCCCGGGCTATAGGCTATCTGTCAATGTGTGAAGGCTGGTAAATGAGAAGTTGCCAATGGTATAAAATAAGTTGGGTTTTTAATTCCAGTTAAAGTTATCCCTCAAGATGGGGGAAAATGTTAATTAAATGTGCTGTTGCCATCCATTTAGCTATTGGCAATATCTAGACGGGTCTATCAACGTGCTAATGGCTGCTGCTTAGAGAGAAAAAAAGATACAGGAATGGTGTTTGCCAAGTTTCACAGGAAAGAGCAATCATTATTTGTTGTAATTCTAGCCTGATTTGCACTTCACACCTTTTGTCAATGGTGATATAGTAATTAGTATATTGATATTGCAGTTTTTCAAAGTACTCATCTCAGTAACCTGTGCAACAATCCCAGGGGTTGGCCAGCATATTAACACCACATGTCTCCCCCTGGGAGATTGACCTGGCACCTACATTTAGATCCTTTCATTGTCAGGTGAGGACCTTTTCATTCTCCCAAGCCTTTAAAAACTATGCTGTTATTGTTTATGCCCTTGAACCAGATTGCTTCTGCTTGTTTTTAAATGCTGTTATGGATACCTGTGCTGGTTTTTAGACAGTAAACTGATTTTTTAAAATGTTTTAATTAATGGCTAATGCTGCCGTTGAACCCTGTCCAAACGCTGTGTGAACTGTGCAGAAGTGTTAGTTGGTTGGGTGGTCAACAAATGTTCTAAATACAAAAAACAAATATTTTAGGTGGGAGGCTCCACCAGCTGTGGGAAAAGAGACTGAAATCTAGTGGTTTACTGAAGGGCAGTGTCTGATGAGAAATAAGAGTACTAGGGTTGTGCTGAATATTTTGCTAATTTTGGTGTTCATTTCAAAGCAAGCATGTTCAGCAAAGCTAAAACAATAACCCCAAAAACTGATGACGCCACCCAACAATTGCATTTGGTGTTTATCAGGCAGGGTGGGGTAATGTGACCCTCCAGATCTACAATACCCATCAGTCTGAGTGTGCATGGTCAGTGGTCAAGGGTGATGGGAGTTGTAGTTCAATAATGTCTGGTAGGGGCACAGGTTACCTAGCCATGTTCTTGAATACCTCCTGCTTTGTTTGTTTTCTTCCACAAAGGCACTACATGCACCAGTATAATTTAAATTCGTATCATCCAAACAAAGTCAGTATGAGAACCTTTGCCTGCTTCATCTGCTGACCCAAATTAGTCTGCAACTTTAGGGCTGTAAAAAGCAATATGAAAATAATAGAATTGTAGAGTTGGAAGGAACTGTGAGGGTCATCTTGTTCAACTCCCTGCAGTACTAGAATCTTTTGTCCAATGTGGGGCTCAAACCCACAGCCCTGAGATTAAGAGTCTCATGATCTAAAGGGTGTTCCAGGAAACCCTAGAGTGCTTTGAAAGCTGATCAGGTCAGCATTCCTCCATGAGAAGCCTGGTAGTGATGATTTAAGTTTCTAGGAAAGTCTGTTTACCCACCACAACCAATCTTCTCTACATTAGAGTGTTGGGTATAGGCTACATCCCTGGGAGGACAGGCGCTGCCCTGTAGATGTTGTTGTACTCCAACCCACAGCTTCCATTGACCATGATAGCTGAAAATTGCCACCCAAATTGCCACCCAAAACCTATGGAGGGCACCTCTTGAACACCCCTGCACTAAGTGATACAACAGGAAGGTCTAAAAGACTGTGTGCCATAAAACATACCCCAGATTAGAATCCACAGCATAATAACATAATTAGAGCCCTGCTGGACTATATGGAGTGTCCATCTGTTCCAGTGTCTTCTCTTCACAGTGGCCATACAGATGCGTATGGGAAGACCGCAAACAGGACATGAACACCATAGCAATCTCCCTGCTTGTGAATCCCAACAGCTGATAGTGCCTCCGTCTCTGCTTTTGACATTCCAACAGTATGCAGGGTTTATGTGGAAGATAAGGCAAAGTTTGAAACACATTGCTTTAGACCTTTAAAAATGCTTTCCTAAGCCTCCCCCCCCCCACCGCCCCACTTGCCAGAAAGTGGGAAGATGGGAGGATCCGAGGAGTGAAATCATGTGAACTCAGGGGGTTATATATATATTTTTACCAGCCATTAAAAATGAAAAGAATCCTTTCTCATTAATGTTGCAAATTACAAGCCATAGATAACTCATTTAGATGACAGTTCACAAAATCAATAAAAACCCAGGTTTGTTTTGAAAGCTGTATTGCCTAAATGCCAAAATACATATTTTTTTAGGCAAATTGCTTGATTTACATTTGAAAAGATCAAGCCTTATTCCTTCTGAAAGCTGAAAGGTAGGGTGTGGGTAGAAACACACAAAGCAATTTAAGCCTCCTTTTTGCAGTTCTGTATTGTGTATAATTTGATTGAAATTGATAGCAGGCAAAACTCTCTCTTGAAAAAGAAAAGAAACAACATTGCTGCCGGTATAGCAAATCTTTAAGCTTTTTGCTAACTTTGGAGTGCTAACTTAATTCTCCCTGAGGAGTACTATCCCCCACCAGAGGGAACATTTTCATTTCTGATGAGGATTTGTAGAAGGTAAGTGGTAATAGGCTTGTGCTATAGAAATCCTATCTAATTCAGCCAACATAGTCTTCCTTTTCCTGGAAATCTTGTCCCTCCCCTGCCTGCCCCCTGCTAGAAATCTACAGTGTGAAAATTATTTTTTCCTCGTTAAACCCCATAAATCATAAAGGTTAAGTATTAATCTGATAATATCTGTGAACTGTGGGTTTTTGTTTTTGTTTTTTTGCAAAAAAAGAAAGTGAAATCCAGGAAGATATACTATGAGGTCAGCCATCAAGAGTCCTTAGGAAGATATAATATGAGATCAGCCATCAAGAGTCATACCATAGCTCCTTCTGGCCAGGTGTTTTGACACTGACTGGCAGCAGCTCTCTGGTTTTCAGGCAGGAGGTTTACCTGGAGATGCTGGTGACTGAATCTGGAGTCTTTTGCATGCAAAGCTTGTGCTCTACCATTCAGCGACAGCCCTTCCCCACTCAAAGCATGCAAACATGGGACTCTGCAGTGGTTGAAGCATACAGTGATGGGGAATCAGGCGTCCTTTAAAAGTGGTGTTGGCAAGAGGAACACAGTGGCTGTGAAAAACTTGTCATTAGGCCAAAGGGTTACCTAGTCTTGCTATGTTTCAAAAGCTGGCCTGGGTCGACTGCCTTCTGTTAGTGCATGCAAGTACCTGGAATATTGGTGAAACAGCTAATAGTCAGCAGTTGCCTACTCACTCATTAACGGGCATAATTCGTCTGTAAAAAGCATTTAATTCATTGGTCTTTAATTTATGGGACTCCATGCCACAAGGTATGCTTAGCAATGCACAAGGGAAAGCTCCCTTTTGTGTGTCCTGAACCTATTGCCAATAGGAAATATTGGACAACACCAGGTTCCAGTTATGTTGAAGAATTGAATTAAGAATTGCTGCTGCATCGTCCATGAATCAGTAAAGTTATTTCAACTTTCCACACTCACTGTCTATGTCTTCTCAGATGAATTCAGTGGGGCTTATTCCTCCTATAATCGCTACTCTAAACCTGGGGGTGGCAAACCGGTTTTTCATACCCTCTAACATTCCTCAGATGAAAATAGGGACATTTCTCACCCCCCCTGCAACTGACTTTGCACCCTATTCTTTGACACTCTTTTTTTTGCGCCCCCTCAACCCCTGCAGAGCATTCCTATCAGAAGAAGGGCAAGTGCCACCACCACTATACCAATGGGACACAGCACACACACCCTCCACTGTCCTAAGAAAACCCCCTTTTGTGTACACAGGCTGTACAGTTGTTGAATGTCACACAAGAGTATCTGTACTAATGTACAGCTCAACCATTCACATGCACAGGTATGAAGAGTGTACACTCCTTGAAGGTAGCATATGAACACCCTTTAAATGGTCATCAGATTCCAGCCCTAAGGTATGTGAAAGGAGCTTGAGGTTTCCTCTCCAGGCAATATTTTTGAGGAATTTCGTGGAAACCCTGAAATGTTTCAGTAAGGTTTTAGAAGTCTGTTGGCAAATTTGCTTTCAGAGTAAATTCAGAAGTTCATGTCGGACATGAGTAGGTCTTTTGTGCTCTTAATCTGCACGTGTAGATGCCCCTTGCCCATGTGGTGCTGTGCATACCTACAGTTCCTTCATTCAAACTCACTGCCTGCTTGAAAAATGAAGACATGAGACTCCCGCCAGAGGGAAATAGATTGTTTTTGATTGCTATTCATCTATTATTTTAGAAAGTAAAATGAATAGAACTTATGCAGGTCACAGACATTAAAGGACCTATTTTATATCAGTTTGGGAGCACTTGTCAGCTTTGATTTATTAAGTCAGGTTCCTGGTCTGGCCACCAGTTTCTGTGTTAGCAGTCTTTTTGATAATGGATAGGCCTCACAGCTGAGTGCTCTGTGATTAGACTCCTCAACCATATGTTCTTAAATAAAGGCATCACTTTTGGAGAGGTGGGGGACACTGCTCATTTTCCTCTCTCAAACTGTTTCATTTGTCATCTCCTGCCGAGGTTTTCCCCACTTCTCTCAAGTTTGTTTTCGCTGGCAGTGTCAGGGAAGGTAAATGGAAGGCATCTTTAAGGGTTTTCGTTCAGAGCCTGCTACCAACCTACCTTGATTGATTAAATGTCACAAGGGACAAAAATAGATGAGAAGGAGTGATCTAAACAGCATTTCTGAGAGACCTGGTTTGCTGTGCTGCATCTTAGAGTACTACTCCCTTGCTCCCGTTGTGTCAGCATTTTTATCACCAGACTTCATTTCTTAGCTGGGTATATGTGCAGAGAACATGTTTGCACAGTCCACCAAAGAGAAGGAAGGTGGATCATGGTTTGGACTATCGCCTAAATGCATGGCTAGAGATGGGCGGGGGGGGGGGGAGCTATCCAGGTTGCATTTAGAAGTGAAACCAAACCAATTCACACTTTCTGAAACGATACACAAAGTCAAATGCAGACATCCCTCGAAATTTGCTCTTCTCCAGCTAAATAATGTATGTACAAAAATGCACATACTAGGGTAAAGTGTGCATATATTAATGCAAACAACACACAAAAATGTAGTAGGGAAAACCGGTTTGCAAAAAGGTGTAGATCTGGCAAAAATTGCATTCAAAAATGTGTAGATAGTGAGGCAGCTGTACTAAATTGATGATGAATTTTTATAAACACTTTTTTTAAAAAAAGAACAATGCAAGCTGATGTAGAAATGTTGAGAACTGAACTTAAGACTGCAAAAATGAGAAACCGAGGGAAAAAAAATTGACCATCGCTATTAATAACCTTTGCAAATGCTTATCTTGATCTGCCTTACAATTGTAGCATAATGGCTAGGAGACAGAACGGTGAACCAGAAAATCCCCGCTCTGACCTTGTCTTTGTCACGGACTCTTAACCTTTACTAGGTTAGGCTATTTGTCTTTCTAGCCCAGCATTGTCTGCTCTGACTGGAAGTGGCTCTCCTGGATCTAAAATGAATGTCTTTCACATTACCTGCCATACGGAACTTTTAGACATGAGATTGTTAGATCTGAACTTTGGACCTCTGCAAGCAAAGCATGTGCTCTACTGCTGAGGTATTTCCATTTCCCCACAGGTAGCCTTAAGAAAGTTGCTGGGCTGTATTCAGCAAACCTTTCTGTCAGTGCAAGGACTTCTGGCTGTGCAATGGAACTTCCCCTCCCTCTGACCCCCCCCCCATGCATGCCTTAAACCTGTTCTGAAGGTTCCCCACACTCTCCCAGAGCAGATTTGGAGAGGGAATGGTGTGTGCCACGGGGAGATGAGGGGTGGGGGAGTTCAGTTGCACAAGCAGATATACTTTCACTAATGGATCAGAGCACTGGCTACTGCCCACTGCCTTTCAGCCTCATCTGTAGTCTGGGAAAAACAATACAAGAAGACTTTATAGGGTTCTTGTAAGGGAGATGCAACATGTTTTGCTAAGTGACTTCCAATACTGAATCACTTTGTATAGTAGTAGCTGTAACAATATTGCCATTTGTCTAGCACTTTGTAACAATTTATCGTATTTTTCCTTGTACAGTGGTACCTCGGGTTAAGTACTTAATTCGTTCCGGAGGTCCATTCTTAACCTGAAACTGTTCTTAACCTGAAGCACCACTTTAGCTAATGGGGCCTCCTGCTGCTGCTGCGCTGCTGGAGCATGATTTCTGTTCTCATCCTGAAGCAAAGTTCTTAACCTGAAGCACTATTTCTGGGTTAGTGGAGTCTGTAACCTGAAACGTATGTAACTTGAAGCGTATGTAACCCGAGGTACCACTGTATAAGACGAGGCTTTATTATTATAAAGAAATGTTAAAAATGTGGGGTCGTCTACGGATAGTGCAGAGGGGGTTCAGGCGATTGTTGGCAGCTGTGAGCAGGAGATTTCCAGTGGTGACTGGGCAAGTGATTGGTGTCTGCAGCAAGGGCTGCTGGCTATGGGCTGCTTCTGCGGCAATTTGGCCGTCGATTTGCAGCTGCTGGCGGTGAGTGGGCATACGTTTGCTGGCTTCAGCAAGGCGTGCGATTGGCACTGGCGGTCAGGCGGGTGAGCGCTTCTTGGCAATCCCCCCTCCAAAAAGCTCTGCAACTCTGGGCAATCTCCCCCCACTTCCTTGATTTGGAGTCCCAAAAAATAGGGGTCGTCTTATACACGGGGATGTGTTATACACGGAAAAATACAGTATGCACTCCTTGGTATCTAATGTACATGAAAATTCAGGTATTTAGTCCCCATTTGTATGTAGGTAAGTATTTAATCGCAACATTATTACAAAATTCGGAGAAGTGTGACAAATGAAGGATTATTGCGTTCTGATCTGCATGTTAGTCTGAAAGGCAGTCACATTATACCAGAATGCACAGAAATAAAATTCCTCAAGTATTCCTATCAAATAGAAGGCAGGCTCAGGGATGTTCTGATGCTACGCAAGTTATTAGCCCTCCAAAAAATTTAATACATGGGCTGAGGTACTAAGTGTTGTTTACCCTTAACTTTCATCAACAGGGCTGAGGAACTTGTGATGCTCCAGGCATTGTTGGACTCCAACTCCCATCAGTTATTCAGCATGGCCAAAGGTCAGGCATGATGGGAGTTGTAGTCCAACAATATCTGGTTTCCCATCCCCTTTCAGAAGCCTTGTTTTTCCATGAAATCTCATACCTCTCAAGGCCATATTCCCGCTGAGCCAGAGATGAGGGTAGCAAATAAATAATTACAACAGAACACTGTCCCTCCTTACCCTTCTTTTTCATAGGACAGATCTGCATCACTGCAGTTCCAGATGTGTCTTAATCGGGAACTATTGCAATGCCGAGAGGGTATTAAGAGAAATCCGGTTCCTTGCTGAAAGAAGATTATCAGGGGTTTATCTGCAGCTGATAATGACACTTTGTCCTTCTCTAGCACCCTTTGGTTTGCTAAGGCATAAACACATTCAATTAAATATTGTAGGGCTTTCTATAGCAGCTTGTAATTAGTGTTCCTAAAGCAGGTAGATGCACGATAGTTATTCATGTGAATAATGGGGAGCTGGATAGAACCGGATTGGTGGACTTCATATTGGCTTCATATTATTTAAGGGCACAATGAGGCATGGAGTTGATCACTGTGTATTGCCAATATAGAAGTTTAACAAATGCTTAATGTGTATTTATGTATCTGAAACATGTAAACATATTTTAGAGTGGTCAGGTGGAACCTAGATCTTGGAGAATGGAGGGTATTAGATGAATAGAATACAGTGGTACCTAAGGCTAAGTACTTAATTCGTTCCGGAGGTCCGTTCTTAACCTAAAACTGTTCTTAACCGGGGCCTCCTGCTGCCACCGCACCGCCGGAGCACGATTTCTGTTCTCATCCTGAAGCAAAGTTCTTAACCTGAAGCACTATTTCTGGGTTAGCAGAGTCTGTAACCTGAGCATATGTAACCCGAGGTACCACTGTAATAGAATCATACGATTGTGGTGGTGAAGACCAGACCACCACAAACATTAGGAAAAGTCAGGTATTTGCTATGGTCTAAGTCTGGTTTGGGGACCAGCCATGTGTGCCACCAGTTTTGTGATGAAATGGGAGTCCAGAGAGCGCTCTTAGTTTGCACAGAACCTGTGTGAAGTGAGGGTGCAATTGAATACTGTACTTTGCCCTCATGGCTGATTCACACATTCCTTATTTATTTATTTCACAACATTTATATACCTCTTCATTGTACTAAAACCAGTGTGACTGTGTCACAAACCCACTGTAATCCTATAGGGTTGTTTGTATATCATGGGTAGCCTGAATAATTTGAGTGCTTCCTTTGTTAGCATCATAGGCCACTGTGACTGTAGAATGCTAGTGTGAGAAGGATACATGAGCTTTCAGCATCCATAACTTACTGATATAAAACAGGAAGCCAATCCCATAGGAGAGACTTTGCAGAGAAGTAACTCTTCCATAAAGTCATCATGTGAATGTTCTCTTCAACTTGTCCATGAATAATTTCTATAAGTGCTTTTCAGGGTCTTCCAACATGCAAATCCTACATAACAGTGACTTGCTTCATTATGGCAGAATACAGGATTTGAATGTATCCTGATTGGCAATAGTCCGTATGGTTCAATGGGGAAGGGCCATAGCTCAGTGGGAAAAGCACACTATTTGCATGCAAAAGGTCTCATGTTCAGTCCCTGGCATCTCCAGGCGCGGTTGGGAAAGAAACTGAAACTCTTGAGAGCTGCTGCCAATTAGCAGTGTAGATATTGCCCAGCTAGATGATCCACTGGTCTGCTACATTATAAATCATGCTCCTGAAAACATGATAGGGCTGTACCCAACGTTCTCTGTCTGCTAGCACTACGGCTCTTGCACTAGAAAAGGGGTGAGCTTTAACCCTGCACAACAGAGGAATTCTGTGCAATAATTATGCAACAACTATCAGCAATCTGCTTATGCATTCTCTTGTGCAACATTGTTTCAGTGGTGCAACACATTTCCCCAGTGGAACAAATACGCAGCTAAATTACGTTAACTTAATGCTATATTGGATACAGCCAATAGTCTTGGATAAGCAGCATAGGTTCTTAATAAGACTGGCTGGTGCCCTTTGTTTACATTTTAAGCTGCATTTTAAACTGTAGTCTAACTCATATTTTAATCATATTTTGTTTTGGGGGGTTGTTTTTGTTTTGTTTTGTTTTTAATGTTTTTACTGTATTTATTTTCAGTGTTAGACACCCTGAGCCCGGTCTTCGCCAGGGAGGGCAGGGTATAAATAAAGAATTGTTGAGTTGGAAGGGACCCTGAAGGCCATCTAGCCCAACACTCTGCAGTGCATGAATCTTAACACGCTGTCCCCTATCCAATTTGAAACCATACTGGACCCTGCTTAGCTTTGCAGATGTGCTAGCAATTTTATTGCTGCACAAGTCGAATCGTTGAAATCAAAGAATCTAACTTAGTGATATCCATTTACTATAATGAGTGTATTCTGAGTAAGTCTAGCAACCCTATGTGCTTTCATTTTACCCCAAAGAAATGTCTAAAAGGGATGATAGTGTCTGTAACATATGTTGAAGAATGCAAAAGCATATGTAAGTGATGATGATGATGATTACTGCTCTGTTTTCTCAGTGCCTAGCTTTTACCATAACAGATTTCTCAGTATGGTTTTCCCTAATGAGTAATTATACTTTAGGGCTGTGTATTCTTCCTACCTTCATTCCTTCCTTGCTCTTTTTTACTCTCTCTTCTGTAATGGAAAAAAAAAGCTAACTAAGAAAAAAACCTCCCTAAAAACCAGGAAGCTAGAAAATCCTCTTTGAAGTAATAGTGTATGGAGAGGATTTATCCTTGTCCACTTAAATATTCATGACAGCTTGCATTTCTGTTCAAAAAGACACTTGTTTATTTAGATAAGATTTAATTTATTCATAATTTACCTAAATTTGCAGGAGCGTGCATGTACATTTTAGCTTATAAGCAGCATAATACATAAAACATTATTGAGGCATGCAAATTACACAAAAACACCATTTGAAACTGCCGGCTTGTTTTAGGCAGATAACTAATTTCTTAGCTCAAGTAGAGAGAGAAACACAATTGCAGGGGACTGTTGCCTGGGATGCACCAATTCAGAATTATGCTTCTTTTAATGGAAGAGGCACGGCTTTTTAATAGGGTCGCTGTGGAACCTAGATTCATGTAGCTTGAGCAATATTTATTCTCTAGTCCTTTTGTTAGCTGGAGGCACAGCCGGGACTTCTAGCCTTTTCTGAAGGGCTTGAGTTTGCGTCAGTAAAGCTGGTGCATCAGGGCTGGGTTTTCTAAGGACAAGGTACCCACAATGAACAACAATTTCCCCATAGGCAAGGCTGCGATTGAAGAGGACTCGGAAACTTCAGCTAGTCCAAAATGCAGCAGCCAGATTACTGACTAGGGTTCCATTTAGATATCATATAAACCCTATGCACTGCTGCACTGGTTGCTAGTTTGTTTCTGGCTCCAACTAAACGTTTAGTGTTTACAGCCCCAAATGACTTGGGTCCAAAATACCTGAAAGACGGCCTCCTTCCCTATAGACCCATTTGGGTGCTTAGATCAGCCTTGGTAGTTCCACCCAGTGGTGTAGCATGAGGGGAGTGTCAGAGGGACATTGACCCTGGATGCAAAATTCTGAGAGCAACCAGGCGCCCCCACAACAGGCTCCCTCAGTGTGGCTGAGCTCCTGCCACCTTCCAGAGCCACAGGGAGGCAAGTCACACCTGAGAGTGGCCTTTGGGCCTGGGGCAGCAACTCCTTCTCTGCTTGGCTAGCAAACGGATGCCCATGTGCACCCCATCTCTGAGCTAGCCAGCGAGGTTGGGCCAGGTCATTCTTCCCTCTGTGTGGGCTCTGAGCTTCCCCTGTGGCTCCACCCTAGCTGCCCAGTCCACCAGGGGGCGCAATGCTTGCCCCTCCCCAGGTGTTGGCAACCCACGCTGTACTACTTGCTCCACCATCCTCAGAAATCTGTGTTGCTTTTCAAAGAAGTTGGTTCACACAGACAGCTGTGAGTTATCCAAGGTAGGGAAATCAAGTGCTTTTGTGAACCAGTCTAAAAATTCTTCTTCGGCATAAGTACCAGATTCGCAATGGAAAGTTTGCAAACTCCCCCCACCCTTTCTCTAAACCATCAGAGATTCAACACTGCACTGCTCTTTACATTTCAGTTATTAATTATCACTTTTGCGATTTCCATCTGTTTGCTTACGTATGGACAAATTGACATCTACTGTCACTTGTTGTTACAAATCTAATTCCAAACCTGCATGATTGTAATAGGAAATTAACTTCTCTGCAGAGAGGTTCCATTTTGTTTGACAAATTGTGCGTGGAAAGGAAAATGATACATCTATATGTTTATTAATTGAGAAATTTATAAATGTGCATTTGATGATTTTCAGAGTATTGGTGTTTTTCTAATGATGGTCTTAAATTATACAAGTCCTTAAGGGATTTGGCTAGAATATAGAGATGTAGTTGTGTGGTATACAAAGTGGTAAGTGTACATGGGCAAAGATACCTTATGGTATATGGCCATGATGAAATTTATTCCAATAGAGATGTTGGGGAAACATAGACTATTGATTAGGCGTGGGTTTTGGGTTTTTCTATATACAAAAACGCAGCCTCTTCTGTGAATAGCTTAGGGAGAAAATATTGAACTTACTCATTCGGCTCTCGGGGTTCGTCCCATTTATTTTCAATTTGTCAAATGTGGCATTGTTGCTGCGATTGTGTTTGGTGATTTATTAGGAATTTTCTAAATGGGGCACTCTGTCATTGGAGTTAGTTTAGCATTGTGTCTTTGCAGTATGATTGGTTTTTTCTCCTTATTTTACAAGCTCATGATAGGAACCAAAGATTTTATTTATTTATTTCTGAAAAAAGAAAAGAAAGAATGGCCCAGACTGGGTGAGCAGGGAGTAGGGAATGAAAAAAATCAATGTGCTTTAAATGTGATGACAGGATGAGCTGTTTAAATTGCCTTTGCGAATTGATTTAAAACATGTTGGTAGAAACATCTATTTCATTAACCATCTTTTCCTTCATTTCAGCAGCTGGAGTCACTGTCCCCTCCTGTCTCTCCCAGACATAATAAAAATACCCATGTAGACATCTTATTACAAGCCAGCTACAAAAATGCAGCAGCTACATGACTTCAGGGGGGTGAAAAATGGACAGGAAGACATGGGGGGAAGAAGGACCACCATCACTCAGTAGCTTGACTACAACTCCCATCATCTATCACTAATAGCCATGCTGACTGATGGGAGTTGGCTGGACCCTGCCCTTTTTGTGCCTCCCATGAAATATCCCCCTTTCATTTTTCAAACAACGCATGTGCCTATTTATTCTGTCATTGCATTTGAGTTTGTCTTTACTAGGACAGATTCAAAGTGAGGACTCTGGGGTGACTCATACCAAGAGGGAATACCCCTTTCTCTTGGGTCTGGTGGGACTTTCCAAGATGCATTTCCACCTAATAGAAGTAGCACCTCCAATGTGTGTGCTCACCCAAGCAAACTGCACAAACATGGTTCCCCGAGGCAAGTATATACTGGGTTGGGTGGGGGGGAAGATGCCCCTTGTTGTTCCTGGTTTGTGGCAATGTCTTAATGTTTGGTTTTTTTTGAAAAATGGAAGGGTATTTGTTGTGTGACACATTTCTTGATTGTTCTGAAAACCTATGAGCAGAGAATCACAGTGGTTTTTATAAGTGCTCTTGAGTGATCCTGTTATCCTAAGATAACAGCAGCAGGAGGAGAGAGGGGAAAAAAACACCCACTAGCATCCAAAGAGCATTCAGTTGATTTAGGAGATAGGAGAGTGGCTTTATATTTCAAAATTCCTGACTGAGTTCAGTTTTAATGTAAGGCCCTTAATACTAGTTGTACTTTCACAGAAGCATCTTGACATCTGATCGGACCAAGACACAAAAGCAGAGAGGGAAAACATTACAACCCACAGTAATAAATAACTGCATGGAAAGAAGAAATGCCACTTCTCTCTAGAGCAGGAGTGGGAAAATCTGTGGTCCTCCAAATGTTGCTGGGTTCCAGCTCCCATCATCCCCTGCCAGCATGGAGGGCCACAGGCTCACTACCCCTGTGCTAGGGAAATAAGAAGTTGTCGTGACGGGAGTCAGACTAGTGGCTCATCCATTAGGTTAGCATTTTCTGCAGTGAGTCACAGCAGCTCTCCAGGGTTTCAAACAAAACTCTTTGCAAGTCCTACCTGTAAATGCCAGGGAATTGGATGTGGGACCTTTCACATTCACACTTCAAGCATGTGTGGTAACAATGAGCAGCCACCTTTCCTTCCTTGATAATCTGAAAGTTGTTGTTTGCTTGCGTAGCCTACCCTTCTTCCTGGAAGGAGGGAGCGGGGGCAAGATAGCTAACAATCAATATTAAAATGCAAATCAGCATAAAATAATAACTAAAACCAGTATCAATACAATACACTGCAGCAGAGTGTGTTACTTGGACAGTTAACTTCCACTCCTGCTGTAAAACAAAGCCCTGATCAAGCAAATATGTTTTAAGGTGTTGCCTAAATGACAATAGTTTGAGGGGCAACTAGATCACCACTGGGAGACAGTTAATCTTTTCAGTATGTTAAATGCAAATATATTTATTATTAAGATATGTAATGTTTGGATTCCCCCCTTTGTTGTCTTGGTATGAGTTAGTGTCAAGTTGTCTCAAGGTGGAATGCATTGTTCTCTTCCTCTCCATTTTATCTTTGCAACCACCCTGTGAAGTAGGTTAGGTTAAGAGACAGTGACTGGCCACTCAAGGTCATCCAGTGAACTTCATGGTTGAGTGGGGACTGGAACCCTGGTCTCCCAGGTCCTAGTCTAACACTCTAATCAGTGCACTACACTGGCTCTTATATAGGGCTTTGCCATGTTTACCAAGGAGTCCTGCTAGTCCTGCCACTGACATCATTACCCGTTTTAGCAGCAGCCACATGTTGTATCTGGTTTTCTATAGTAAAAATCCAATTTGTAAGCACGTGCCTGTGAGTAGAGGCTTGATGCAATCAGGGCATGCGGTTGTGCAGGCATCCCGATATCTTGTTTTCCATCATGGAACCCAAGGCAACATAATATTGTTCACCAGCGGTCTCCCATCTAGGCATTGACCAGGCTCTGAACTGCTTGACATCCGTATGGTGGTGGCTTTATGTGCTTTTAAATCATACCCTGCACCGTACACTTTAAAAAGAATCAGCGTGTGTAGTCTGGGTGCATAAGGATGATAGAGCAGATATTATCTGTGCATAGACCACGCAAGCTGAGACTAAGCAAATTTGATTTTACATGCATAGGCCCTCTTCAGACCGTATGCCCTTGCATCTATCAATTTCAGCGGGACAGTGGGAGGTACATTCTTTGCTCCCCACTATGTGGATGAGCAAATGATTCATAAATGAAAACCCATACTCAATTCAGATTAACTTCCATGTGGGCAGAGGCAATATGAGCTGGAGGAGTGACATTGTACATATCATCTTCCCCACTGGACATGCCTGCCTGACTCCAACTACAAAAGCTGAGGCTGCTGAACAGACTCTTGAGCTGAGGTATCTATTGTTTATGACTACTTTTGTTATGTTTGTAATTACAGTGGTACCTTGGAAGTCGAACGGAATCTGTTCCGGAAGTCTGCTCAACTTCCAAAACATTCAGAAACCAAGGCGCAGCTTCCGATTGGCTGCGGGAAGCTCCTGCAGCCAATTGGAAGCCGTGGAAGCTACGTTGGGCGTTCAGGTTCCAAATAACGTTTGCAAACCGGAACACTCACTTCCGGGTTTGTGGCATTCAGGAGCCAAAATGTTGGACTCGCAAGGCGTTTGGGATCCAAGGTACAACTGTATGCACTCCTTCATGTTGTAAGGACCTTGAGCATGGGTTTAACTATGAAAAGGCGGCATACAAATAAAATTGTGTCTGCCTGTTTACCATATGTGGATGCAAAAAGAAAAATCCACATGCAGATGTAAAAATAAAATAATATATATATCCAGTGTTTTCAGGCCTGAATTGTTCAGTCATTAAATAAAATCCAGAAGTGCCAGTGTCATTTAGACGTACACATGCTTGACTTGGTTAGTGCATTTCACCTGCCACTATTGCTATTGGAGCCATGTAAATAATGTAGCAACTATATTTACCATGTAAATTACCTTATTAACCTTGCTGCTTATACAGTGTTTTGCTAAGCAAAGCTGTTAAAACTCCCCATTAGTATCTCTATTTTTAAAAATAACTCTATACTTGGTTGGGTTTCCTCGATGATGGATATATAAGCTTGGACTGCCAGCAGGGATGAGGGAATCTTTTGGTCAAATTCATGTTGTTGTTGTCAACGGAGCTGGCAAGAGCATACATTATCCAGTGTCAGCTCCCAGTTTTGCAAAGTGCTTGAGCCCTTTTTGGGTTCCCCTCCCTGAGAGGCTCCTCCCTTCTCAATGATGTCCTCCCCCTTCCCCTTAGCCTTCTGGTCCCAATTCTCAAAAGTGCCCAGAGAGTGAGTGCAAAAGATGTGAAGGGTGCTGCTGCTGCTTCTCCTCCTCCTTACTCTATGCCATCACTTGCATCCTCAAAACAAAGCAGGAAGATAGGAAGAAATAGCCAAGGCCCTCTGGAAGTTGTCAGTGAGCTCTTTACATGGGTGTAGTAGGCCTTGGCAGGAGCCCCAAAATGCCTACCTCTGATGTTGCCCCAGACCATCTCTACTCTGCCCCCTGTGTTATTGAGACATTGTTGGATCTTATGTTCCTTACTCTTTGTAGGCTAATGCCCAGTGTAGCAATCATACTCAACCATGGTTAGTTTTGGTTGTTTTCATGGTTTCATGGTTTTCATGGTTGTTTTCCCCCTTAACCCTGGTGAAATGGGTTGGGTTCAGAAAAAATGCAAATCATAGCTTCACACTGCATGTATGAGGCTCCTCTCCTTCCTTTTCTTCTCCTTCCCTTGTGCAGGCTCAAGTAGGAGACTGGAAGCATCTTTCTCCATCTTCAGTTTTGGGAACTGCCAACAGTTTTAATTGTGGTCCATCTGGGTTTGTAAACAGTGGTTTGGATTTGGTTTGTTCAGATAAAGCAGAGTTAAGAAACGTAATTGCAGTTTTCCTGGTCTAGGCAAAAGAACACACAGTAGCAAGGTGAAAACAGAAGTGGACTATTCAGATCTCCTCCCAAAGAGAGTGGGAAAGGGGAGGGGGGCAAGTGCATGAGCCTGGGGCTGGTTTGTATGCATAGCACTTAACTATGGTTCAGTGCTGTGTACAAATAAAGCCAATGATTTAGCTTGCTCAACTAAACCCGTCTGGGTGGAGGGTGTTTAAGGGAGACATTCATGAATCACTTGTCCCAGTGTAAGTAAACAACAGTTTGCTCAGTGCAGACATGGGTTGTATTCAATGCTACTCCCACTCAGAGAAGACTACTAACAGGTTCATTAATTTCAATGGGCATTCTCTGAGAAGAATGTAGTTGGATACACTCCATAGCAATCACTCTTCACAAACCTGTTTTAAAGCACAGTTTGATATTCTGGTTTAAGGCCAGTACTACACCATGGTTTAAATATTTGTTTAAATATCTGCACATTGTTTAAATAGTTAGACATAGTGCTCTATGTAATGCACAAAGCACAGTTAAGTATTATGGCCACATAGGACCTAAAATTGTTGTTTCCCGCATCTTCATTGCACCATGCATCTGTCTTGCTATCCAGTTTTCATGTCCCATCCCTTAGAAACGTTGATGTTATCTGTTATAGTGTGCAAGAGATAATGGATTTTCTCAACATCTGTTTTCATTTAAAATGCCTGAGCTGCCACCCCCCTTTGCACACAGATCTCGCTCCCTACTTATGATGCCAGAGGATGGGAAGTGGCAGGCTGGAGCCAAACCCAAACCCTTACTAATGAACATTTGCAGCTGCTGGTGGGACTTGGCAATTGTCTGCCAGCTCTGGTGACAGAATTCATCTTGTAAAACGTACCTGTGATAAATATCAACTTGCAGTGATTAAGCGAGAGGTTGTTAATTCATGAATGGGCTTTGCACGTGAGCCAGAGGGTAATTTGATTTCCAGCGGCTACAGACTACATTATTTTCTTCCCTCCCCACCGAGGAAGCCGGATGCCAATGCTCGTAAAGCAGCAACTGTTGCAAATACTCTCTTCTTTTTTATGAGCCTCAGCTGGCTCGGGCACAGGGAAGGAAAAGTCTTGGCAAAAGACTTGAGTACAGCAGCCCAAGCAATGAAGGGCACAGTGAAGGCTGATGTGTCCCTCTTGGACACTTAGGGGGGGAATGAGGAACTCCGATGGTCTGGCAAGATGGCAGTTATTTTGTGTCACGTTAATAAGTAAGTAGGAAAAGGGTTACTGTGCCACAAAGCAAAAAGAACGTGAAAGGAGAGATCTGTATTATGATAAAGCTTTCTTTTGTGACCTTGATAAGCAGATTGTTGCTATGCAATGCCAGACATCTATTTTCTTTTTATAAAAGATATACAGTCGTACCTTGGAAGCCAAACACTTTGGTTCCCTGACAAATCGGCTCCCAAATGATTGAAACCTGGAAGTGAGTGTTCCGGTTAATTTTTGGAAGCCGAATGTCCAGTGCGGCTTCCACGGTTTCTGGTTTGCTGCAGGATGCTCCTGCAGCCAATCGGAAGCCACGCTTCCCCCCACCCCCAATGGTTCCGGGAGTCGAATGGACTGTACCTGTATGGAACCTGCATGAGAGGTGATTCTTTCCATTTCAGTTTCTCCCAGTTTTTTCCAGTCTTAAGTTCAGTTCTTCACATTTCTGTACCAGTTTGCTTTTTAAAAAGAAGTGCTTGTGAAAATTTGTCCCGTTTCTCCCTATACACACATATTTTGTTTGAAATTTTGTCTGATATATGAGAGCACCATACAAGGAGAGGAAATGTCCATGTGGCTCTGGGCAGCAGGAAACAATAGAACATGCCTTTTTCCATTGGCATAATTATATAGACATACGGGCCAGGTTTATCCTGCCTGTCCTACATAAATTCCCAGGATGTACAGAACAACTCAACATCTTCCTACTACTCCAGGATGAAAGGCCAGATGCCACATAATCAGTTGCTAGATTTTGCGCTGCCATGATGGATATTCGCCGAAGGATGGTTTGTGTTACAAACCAGTCCTAAATTGAAGGCCCATATTGCAAGACCTGTATTCCCTTAAGTTCTACCTCTTATAGTTGTTTTAACTGCATGCCTTTTAGTTCTTATCTGTTTTAATTATCAGTTTTTATACACCCATTATCTGTGTTTAATCTCATATTCTATTCACATGTTTGTTGCTTTGTTCTTATTTGCTCTAACAATTATCTGTTTAAATCCTAACTGCTATTTTATTCATATGTTTTTCTTACGCTGGTCTGTGACTGTAATAAATTTCATTCATTCATTCATTCATAGATAGGAGAGCAATTTTCTGTAGCCTAATGCATTTTGTATTTTGTTTTCACTAACATGTGCATTTTCATGCACACTTTCTTCTAATATCTACACATTTTTGTGCACAAAATTTTGGTTGCAGAACTGCATCAGAGAATGTGGAAATGCAAGTGTTGACCAAGGATAGCTGTGTGTTTTGGTTCATGTGTTCTTTTATGAAGTGCAAATTATGTGGTTTTGCATTAAGATGGAAACCAAACCAAATTTATTTAACTCTCGTGATATGTGTGAAATGGGGACGGAGGGAGATCAGTAGCCTTGCTAAAACCTTTCTTTTGACACCTCTCCATTCTTTTACTTGAGAAGAAACCACCATAATTGTCTCAAATATCACTTTAGATCTTGTCCCAGATCTTATAAACTTTACCTCACTCTGTCTAATGATAGGGTGGGCCCTGTTTGCTTGAGGATGAGCCATGGGAGAGCAGCACATCACTTTGAAGTTTAATTCAGGTATTCTGTATCTCAGGATACTGAGTGTGTGTATGTAGATCAAAGGTGATGGATGATGAGTGCTCAGAATGGGCATCTGTTGTCTTCAACCAAGAAGCATTATGTGAATTTTCAGGGGTAGATCCAGCAAATAAAAAAAATGAGGTGGGGGGGGAGGCTTTCTTCTCTATAGACATTCATCAACTCTATTGTTTTTAGACATGTAATGAAAACTCATTTCTTCTTCCAAGCTTTTTATGGTCCTTGAGCTTGCTGTATTTTCACTCTGAATTGCAGCCAGTAGTTTTAGGTTGTTGGTTTTTTTTTTAAAAAAGTTAATTAGGGAAGCATTTTCTAAGGTAAGGACTCGCTCTCCATTCCAATGAATTTGGATTTTGACTTACATAATGTTGTTGGTAGTGCAGCAAAAAAAAAGAGTTTAAGGCTGAGGCAAACATTAAAGCTGTCTGAAGTTTGGGTCAAATTTTGAAAAATGAGGGGATGAAGCCAAGTGAAACTGCCCCCTCTTTTGCTTTTTCAGGAGATCTAAAATAGCCCCCAATAGCAGTTGCTTTTTTTTTTTTTTTTTTTTTTGAATCACAAAGCCATTTGGTGGGTGGCAGCCTCTAGTAAATCAGAGCTATGAGAGAGTTCAGGTGAGTTCTTCCTGTAAAATTCCAAATTCTGCCACCACCATGCAATTTCAGAGCCTGCAAATGAGGCTCCAATATTGCTGTTTTTTGGTGTGAGAGGTACATTTTGGATCCAGGTGTACCTTACTCTTGGATGTCTGACTTCCACACTATTTGTGTATGTATTTAAAAGATTTTAGGCCACCTTTAAAAGTCAACCTCTTTGAGAGTTGCTTCCGATGTACAAAAAGCACAAGCTATACAATCAAAACCAAATGTGACCATAAGTCTCCACATAACAGTGATGGGATTAACAATAACATTCCAATAAATCAGCAGTATCACTAGCAGCAGCAACCTTCAGCCCAGCATCATCAGCACTTAACAGTCCAAACAATGTTGTGCCAAACAGAAAGATAAATCCTTCGAAGAGAAAACAGTTGCAAAACAAGTCTGCCTTTCAAGCCCCTTAAAATGCTTGAAACAATGGGGAAGGGCTGTAGTTTAATGTTAGAGCACATGCTTTTCATGCAGGAGGTCCCAGGTTCAATCCTTGGCATGTCCAGGTAGGGAATATTTCCCGTCTGAAAATCTAAAAAGCTTCTGCCAGCGAGTGCAGACAATATTGAGCTACATTGTCCCAGTATCTCTCTCGGCTTCTTGGTTATACTAGATTGTGGCACAATGTTGCAAACTGGTTTTTATGGTTCCATAAAATAGCCACCTCTTATTGAAATCTGTTGTGTTCCCAATTTACTCAGTTAACAGGTTGTCCTTGGCAGCAGGAGACTTATTGCAATGTTCAAAACCTTGCTCTGAATCTAGCCTGGCAACAGACACATTCTCATGATTAGCTCTCCCCCACCTTGCCTGCCACCCACCCACCCTGCTCCCATTTAAAGTGCAACGCCAAAGCTTGGCCCTGTAGTGGGCGGAAATGTCTCTTTCTGTTTTCCATCTCCAAAAGTTGTGTCTCAATGCAGTGAAGAGAGAGGAGGCAGATTTGATGCTTACCAAGTGGGTTTTGACAGCTTTGCACCCAGGGGGAACCTGTGCTTCCATTTCCAGCCCTGTCCCCTCTGGGCACAGAGAGCTGAGCAGAGGAGTTCACAAGGATCAGCGTGCAAAAGGAAAACAATTTGATGATGGGGCCCTGGAGTTAGAAGCATAGAGAGCTAGTCTGGTGGGGCTTTTCAGATTAAATCAGCATCAAAGTTTGGTACTGTGGTGTGATAAGTGTGTGTTTGTGCACACACAATTTTCAAAACACTGTCTAGCACTTCAGACAAGTTTGTTCTGGATCCTGGAAGGATGCAGTTAACCACTAAAACCATGCATTTATTACACAGACTAACATAACAGATATTAAAGTCTTAAAACATGTCAGCTAATGCCATCTTCAGCTGCTCCAATGTGAATTGCTGATGTGGATCAAAGGGCACGGCGGCCAAGGTTGCAGTTATGTTTGCATTGTAAAATCCAAAATGCCTACAGGGATCTCCAAATGAGATTACTTCTGGTTAGTCACATGGCCTCTATTTGTTCTGGCTGACATTTTTTGCAGAGACACACCACATGATGATTGAATATTACCCTTTCTTTCTCACATTTGTGAGTTCAGAAGAGTGTCATCCCTTTGCAACTTAAAGGGAAGCTTTCATAGGCTAGTTTTAGCTACAGTGGTACCTTGGGTTAAGTATTTAATTTGTTCTGGAGGTCCGTTCTTAACCTGAAACTGTTCTTAACCTGAAGCACCACTTTAGCTAATGGGGCCTCCTGCTGCCATTGCGCCGCCACTGCACGATTTCTGTTCTCATCCTGAAGCAAAGTTCTTAACCCGAGGTAATATTTCTGGGTTAGTGGAGTCTGTAACCTGAAGCGTATGTAACCTGAAGCGTATGTAACACGAGGTACCACTGTATTTAGTTTAAGTAATCCAAGATGTTTTAAGGCAGACTGGATTCTCCTAGTATTGCCCCCTTTTGTCCCCCGCAAAACAACAATCACACACAGTCTTGTAAAAGGTAAACATAATATTTACTCACTCTGAATGCTCATTGAAGAGTAATAGATACAGCTGCTTTGGTCAGGCAGACTTAAAATGATAATTCAGTTATAAAGACATACTTAAGTCTAGTTTAAAAATGGAGTCTTAGCATGGAGCTCAGACATCAATGTTGTCACAATGTTGTCAATGTTGTCTCAATGTTGTCACATTGCTGGCTTGGTGGAGAAGCGGAAAGAGAGTATGTCCAGACAGGCAGGAGGATATATAGTAAGGTGCTAGAATGCGAAACTGTGACATTTTAGACTGAAAGGAGGGCTGTCAATCCAGTGAGAGGGTGTGATGTATCTTGACATCCTGATATGCTAGTTTTCTGTTTGCTTTTATGTGCTGGAAAACTCAAAAATGCAAAGCGACATTAAATACATCAAAACCCACCCTACTTGCTGTATTAAGTGCATCAATTTGCGGGTCCAGACACAGTGAGCCGAGGCTTGTGGGTACCAATAATGACAGGACAACAGCTTGGGATTGAAATGGCCACAACCTTTATTGATTATAGATGTAAGAAGGCTTTGACATAGGCATTGGGTAAGTATCCTGAATCAGCCAAGCCTGTTTGCTTCATTTTTAACATCTTCCTTTTAAAGAAAATGCCCTTGCTTCTTCATGTGGTCCAGAGATGTTGTATTCAGCAGCATGAGGGGAGATGCTGGTCATTGGCCATACTTGCTGGGGCGGATAGGAGTTGTAGTTCAGCAACAGCTGGAGGGCCGAAGGCTTCCCCCACCTGTTCTAGATGCACTGTGGGGAAGAAAATATGGTCCCCACCCCACTCCCATAACTATCACTGAATAATGCTCTTCCTATTTTGCATCCTCTGCATGGGGCAGAAGAAGTAGGAAAAGTTCTCCTTGTCCAGTTGCAGAAATATTACATCACTATCTCAGCTCTATTGCATATCCTGTTTTTGAATAGTGCTGTGTTCTTGGCTTGGCGTCCCTTTCGGCAAAGCAGAGAGTCAACCTGAAGATGCTCAGCTGGGGTCTGCCATTAAAACATTGTCAGGGCAAGAAAAAGAACCAGGCCTGTCATATTCTAAAATGGCTTGTGAGTGCCAAGAAATCCCTTTCTCCATTAAATCTTGGCCACCTTGGTTCCCACTCTCCAAACCTCAATTTGTTTCCCATTAATACTGGGCACATATATTTTAATAAGATCTCCAGCCAGCAGCAAAAGTTGAAAATGACTGCTTCATTGCATGCCAGAAGGTTTATTTGTTTCCCCCCTCCCTAATATTGTTTTGTGGTTCTGCAATAAAAAGGGGGGTTATATTGAGGGGGGAATTACCATTCTTCAGACTGCATGCTTATTTGACATAGAGCAATGGTAAACCAATCTACTGTTTCCCAGCAACGTATTATATTTATTTCAAAAGCTACTTCAGGAAAGTCATGTTCATTATGTTGGTAAATATCATGGAAGCTCCCACCAGTGTTGATTAGGACCACCCATGAATTCCTGGATGCAGTCCCAGAACACATTGGACAGGGCTTTGGTTCTGCAGAAATTGACTGGATGGAATAACAAGAATTGGGAAAATGATGGAATTACGAATGTAACTGGAGTTTGGCCTCAAAGAAGGCAACATGGCTGAAGAATATTATTTCCCCCAACATGGCACTGTGTGGCACAAAATAAAGCAGTAGCTGGGCTAATCCAAGACATTTTACTGCTTGGGGCAAAGGGGAAGATGGTGCCTCCTCGTTCCATTCACAAAAGTTGAACACTCTGACATTAGCGGTGATTCAATCACCATTCAATCCTGGAGATGCAACAGAGTCCTCCATTGCACTCAAGGGCAGTAGACTTAACTTGGGGTGCATAGGGCAGGCCAAGAGGTACTCACTGCACTGTTTGCTCTCCACCCCTCATCCTTTGCTGTCTAAGGTGGCTACCTGACCCTGCCTAATGATAGGACCAGCCCTGAGTGGTAGAATGCTGCTATTGTGCCAACTCCACTCCAAACTAGATCTTCCTGGTTTGAGAGGAAAATTCTGAGATTCTAAGCATAATCACTTGGGAGTGCTTAGAATGCCCCTTCAGCCTTTCCTTCTCAACACAGAAAGGTCTGAAGTGGAGCTGACGCATGCAGGACCACTGGGAGTAGGAAATGCAAGCAACTTGCCTCCCATCTTTAAGCCTACATGCATTCACCTCTAAAAGCTTGAAATAAGGATGGGGAAGAAATTCTGTTCACGTTGCATTTACTGTGGACCTAATTCGCACTTCCCAAAACAATATGCAGACCAAAAGGCAGCTATCCTTCAAAATCTACGTTTCCAAATGTTACCATGCTGTACTCCAAGCAAACACATGTACAAAATGCATATGATATGGTAAAGTGTGCATCAAAGAATGTATACTGTATTGCTGGAAATAACATACAAAAGGATTATGGGGAACTGCTTTGAGAAAATGTGTTTAGACAAAATTGCAAATAGAAATGTATCCATCCTAGCCCTACTCAAAGCAGACCCTTTGAAATTGATGGACATGGGTTATTTTGGTCCATTCATTTTGGTGGGGCTATTCTGAGTAGAACTTAGTTGATTATGCCCCTTTGTGTACTAAAATGTTGGTGAGAACTACTTTATTATTATTATTAAATGCAAACCAATGCAGGAATATTTCAAACTGAACTTAAGACTGGGGGAAAACGAGAAGCTGGAGGAAACCAAAACTGACCAATTTGTTCCATCTCTAGCCCAGAGAGGGCTTGTCTCCAGATTTGTGTTGTCTCTTATGTAGGTGCAGGAGTGCATATGCTCACCAGGAAAGAAACACCACACCAAATGAGTCTTGAGGCAATCATAAACCATTAAATCAGTTTTTTTCAGTTTTAATAATAGATATACAAATCAGGTGGTGGGACGTGGGTGGTGCTGTGGTCTAAACCACAGAGCCAAGGGCTTGCCAATCAGAAGGTCAGCGGTTCAAATCCCCGCGACAGGGTGAGCTCCCATTGCTCTGTCCCAGCTCCTGCCAATCTAGCAGTTCAAAAGTACATCAAGTGCAAGTAGATAAATAGGTACCGCTCTGGCGGGAAGGTAAACAGCATTTCCATGTGCTGCTCTGGTTTGCCAGAAGCAGCTTAGTCATGCTGGCCACATGACCCGGATGCTGTCTGGGCTCCATCGGCCTATAGAGTGAGATGAGCGCACAACCCCAGAGTTGTCTGCAACTGGACCTAATGGTCAGGGGTACCTTTACCTTATGCGTATCAGTAATATAAAGTGGGGAGGTTACTAAAGCCCCTGTGTGTCTCCCCATAAACAGCTGACGGCAAAAGATGTTCCCTTTCCTTACCTAGGTGCAGTGAAGGAATTCTGGAGGGTGGTTTGGCTTACTTTTAATTGCACACTCCC
The DNA here is from genome assembly GCF_964270895.1 of Podarcis filfolensis. Taxonomy (NCBI): domain Eukaryota; kingdom Metazoa; phylum Chordata; class Lepidosauria; order Squamata; family Lacertidae; genus Podarcis; species Podarcis filfolensis. Next base: position 30,407,643 of record NC_139618.1, read on the forward strand.
TAATTGGAAGAGAGCCTGGAAGTGCCATCTATTAATTCAACCAATGAAAAATTATGGAAAATGGCATCTTCCCCACTGATTGGCAGGCACCTAACCCCCTTCTCTGCATAGCCTATTATTATATTAAACTTCTGAATATGGATATTTGTACATGAATGAAAGCTAAATGATATCAAGACTCTGCAGTGTCCTTTTTGATTTGAAGTTATCTTTGCCTTTTGGAATAACAATGGGGCAAGTTCCCAAGGGGGGTGGCACGTAATATCTCTTATGCAGAGTCAATGCTGAGACATAAGCTGAGAATCCATAGCAATGAGGTAAAATGCATTTGCACGATATTCCTCTGTGCAGCTTCACCTTTAGGAAACAGAACCTCAGATTTTTGCATTCAGGAATACTCCCCACATCCCCAGTTAATCCATCAATTCGTATATTGGGTCATTCTACACATAATGAAATTCCCATTTGTACTGCAAATAGAAGGGAAGCAGAACAATGTGGTGGATCTTCTGCTATTAACTGTTTTTGTTTTTTTAAAATTATACCACCTAGATAACTTTCTTTATTGGGCAGCATATAAATATTGTAAGCAAGTATACAAGCAAATAGGGCAAAGTTATCTAATTTGCACTTTCCAAAACAATATACAAACAGAAATACAGTTCACCCTTCAAAATTTGCACATGCAGTGCAGTTCTGCAGCCAGCTAATATGGCCTCATAATTTGCCATGGCAGCTTCAAAAGTGTTGGTGCCTGCTCCATATTCTCTGCTGGCTCAAATTTTCCTCTGTCATTCTTGTGTAGACTAACAGCACCAGCTCCACTTCTCTCTCTCTCTCTCTCTCTTTAGGGAGTTTAAATGTTGGGACAAGGGCACTAACTTGCCCCCCCCCCACATTGCAGGGGCGCATCATGTGACATGTCACATTACACAACATGTGACATGTCCCGCCCCCACCTAGCACAAGAGTGCTCATGCGCTGGGCTGGGACATGCGGGTGTCCTACCACCATGATGCCAGATGGGGAATGGGGAGCACGGAGCTGGCCTCTGCACTTGGCTTCCTCCTTTCTGCACAACATCAGGCAGGGAGGTGGAGTTGGAGTGGGGCCACAGGATTTGGGGGGAGCCCAGCCCCCTCCTTGAAAAATTGGGGGACCTAAAGACCCCTCAGCTCCCCCTTGGCATGCCTGTGTTGAGAAGCACCCACAGTGTACCCTACCTCTGTGGCTACTGCCGCTGCTTTAATTATGCAGCGGAGTATTTGCCTTCACACCAATTCAACCAAAGCAACCAGTCCTCCCATTAAATAAATGTGCTTTCCTTTTGTGCATCTGATTATGCATGGGGGAAAACCAAACCCAAGCATGTCATGCCACAGTACCTGTAGGAGTGACTGAAGTCACAATAATATCCCCTGTGCCTCAAAAAATTCTAGTCCCTTTTATTTTTAAAATGAAAGTGGCATTGCTGTTGTGCTGTTATTGGTGAATATGTAACATTTCAAGAACTTACTACAAAAGAGAAGTCAATGGGTGTCAAGACCATGGGCTGTTTATAGTGTTCTTTGTCCACAGGTTCAAAAGCTTTTGTGTTAGTGAATGGCGGATCTTAATATTGCAAATAGTGGAGGAATCCAACACAACAGTCACACTAGAGGAAATTATTGTGCAGCAAATTAACCAGCAACCTGCTTATTGTGCAACAGCAATCCACTTGTGGAGAACTAGCATCCTGCTAAGTGGCTTTAACAACCCAATAGTCCACATTGCCCTAGGACTACTGAACCAAAAGAACATATACTAAGGCTCCTGGCAATGGCCAGAAGGACAAGAGAACCACTGGGAGGTTGTGCCCAGTCATCATATCAAAACGAAGACCAACCTGGTCCCATCCATTGGTTAGTGAAGGAGCAGCTGCTGCACAGCTTTCTTTCTTCTTCCCCCTGCAATCCTTTCCCCCTTTGGCATTATAACTATTAGACTGTGAACCTGTGAGTAGGATAGGATTTATCTTTTAATACGTGTACAGTACTTAAAACTGTTATATGCTTTGTAAGTGATTATTATTTATTTAACTATAAATAAGTGAAATAACAACATATACTGCCTCTACTGTTGGAGGAGACACAACTCTGAATAATGGTTGCTGGGACTCACAAGTATGGAGAATGCTGTTGTACTCATGTACTGCTTGTAGGCATCTGGTTGGTCATTGTGAGGAGAGCTTGTTGGACAGTATGAGCCTTTGACGTGATCTAGCAGGCCTCTTCTTAAGTTCTTATGATGATGATAAAGATGCCATGGCAAATGTGCATTGAATACACTTATAAGACCACCAGTTTTCTTCCTTGAGGGTAGAGATGCCTCAGTTGCTGGAGCTCCTGGGTGAACCACATTACCAATGCTCCTATGTGCCTCAGCATACTATTGGTCAGCCTGATGGAGTGAGATGGGGAACACTCCCTCCTCTATTCTGCCTCCACTGCTGCACCCACCATTGATGTAAGAACAAAATAGGGGGTGCACCACAAATGGTGGGGTGGCAGGTGTGGGTTTTGGGGGTGGTGAGAGCAGCAGAGATGCACAGGTAATCTGATGCAAGCTTCACAGAGCTTGCTGATTTTTAGTTGTGTTTTCTCCAGATCTGATCCATCGTATTGATTCAAGTTCTTTGCATGCACGTCCCAGCTTTAAGGCTTTTTATCTGATCTGTGCTAAACCTCGAGAATGTTGGCAGCCTCCGTTTTGCGCTGATTTACCTATAAATGCTGCACAGTGTCAATTATTATTCCATAATCCCTTGGAAGCAAGCCTTTGGGCTGCTACAAGAAATTGCGCTGTAAACTTCATGAGTTCTCTCTTCTTCTTTTTTGCAGAGTGCAACCATTTGTAATTTTGAGATCAATGTGATGATGTGCTTTGTGAATTTTAATGAATAAACCGCATTGGTGTTTGTTTGTGTTTCCCCACTTTCTGATACTTTAACAAGTAGCTGTAGTGATAATTACCAAATCTCTTCTGTATTTATAGGGAAAAGAGGGAGGGAGGGAGAGAAACTCTGCATCTTTCATAAATATCCAACTGGGCAATTATCTCCATACTGTATATGTTGTTGTTTTTGTTGGGTTTCCCCCCCCCCTTTAAATGTTGAGATTCAGTAATTATCACAAGAACAGGATGTGGCATTTCCGCAGTAGATGCATAGCAAATAGAGATGCCACAAAGTCATTAAAATTCAGATATCTTTCCATCTTTCCTTAGCTTGATTCCTTCTCTTTTGTTTTGTACAGAATGCTGCTGTTCCCAATTAAAATAGTTTTGTTTTGTTTTCTTACTCTTCCTAAGGGTTTCATTGTCCTCCAAAGGATCCAGAATGATTGCAATAGGGCGTAGTGGGTTGTGTCCAATACTAGGCCTACTCAAGAGTAGACCCATTGAAGTTAATGGATATAGCTATCTTCGCTCCATTAATTCCAAACAGCTGCAGCTAAACTCAGCAGCTGTTTCTGAAGCTTGATCTCATCTTCTCCACCAGCTTCCTTTGGGATACCAGAGAATGTTACACAAGCAGTGGTTGTAGGTGGCCATTAGAAAGGGTAGAACAGAAGGCAGAGAAGCCAATAGTATACAAGCCAGAGCCAATGACAGGCAGAGCCAACTGATTTGAATTTTAGATTCAGGTAGGTAGCCGTGTTGGTCTGACGCAGTCAAAATATATAAAAAATAAAAAAAATGTTCAGTAGCACCTTAGAGACCAACTAAGTTTTTTCTTGATATAAGCTTTCATGTGCATGCACACTTCTGAAGAAGTGTGCATGCACACAGAAGCCTATACAGTGGTACCTCAGGTTACATACGCTTCAGGTTACAGACTCCGCTAACCCAGAAATAGTGCTTCAGGTTAAGAACTTTGCTTCAGGATGAGAACAGAAATCATGCTCCAGCGGCGTGGCGGCAGCAGGAGGCCCCATTAGCTAAAGTGGTGCTTCAGGTTAAGAACAGTTTCAGGTTAAGAACGGACCTCCGGAACGAATTAAGTACTTAACCTGAGGTACCACTGTACCAAGAACAAACTTAATTGGTCTCTAAGGTGCTACTGGACAATTTTTTTATTTTTTATATGATTTGAGTTTTGTCCCCATCCTCCTCCCTATTGGTTCTATAAGAGCAACATTGATAGTAAGAAAGAGGAAGCTGACAGGTAGTGCTGCCCACTGGTCTGCACCCTTGCGTAAATTAATTGAAACAAACAATGTAGTTTATTGTACAAAACTCACATATACATGTACAAATCTCACATATACGCTCATTAGTAATGGATATGACCTCCATTATTTTTAAGCAGCATTTGAACACTGTTTGGCATGGTGTCTACTGGTTTCGAACAGTCACTGTTGATTTTTGGATCCCTGTACCACACTTGAATCAGTGCCTGAATAAACTTCTCCATAGTCGTACAGTCTACAGCATGGAGGCGACTTTTGCATATAGCCCACAAATTCTCAATGGGATTTACATCCGAGGAATTCCCTGGCCAATCAAGTACCTGTATTTGCTGCTCTGTCATGAATTTCTTCACCACTTTTGATGTGTGACAGGGGGATAGGTCCTGCTGCAATATCCCAGTACTGCCAGATGCCTCTCTTCCAGCTCTGGAATAACTCTCTTTCGTGGAACCTCAATATATTGTGGCGAGCACATCATTCCTTCTATTGGCTGCAGGCTTCCGACACCATAATGATCAACTGACTTTTCGTGTTGGAGTACAGGATTACGAGTAAGATAGAAAAAATGCTTGGTTCCAATTAATTTGCACAAGGGTGTAGATTTAAATAAGAATGTATGCAGCTGGGGGCTGGCGGAAAACAAACTGGGGTTTAGTAGGGTCCCATTTGTTCTGGTGGATCAGCCTCCGCTGTATACAAGCACGGCTTCTAAAATGCCCAGGCTCACATCCACCCTTTAGCTTAGGAACTTTCCCCCTAATCTTACCCTTTAGCTTAGGAACTTTCCCCCTAATCTTTGATGTGTATTCATGGATACAGATTGCATTGCTCATAGCCAAAGCCACCATAATCCCTTAGATTTGTGGTGCAGGGGTTGGTTTTAGATGGTAGGAGGATCAATCCTGTGATCAGTCAATCATGTGCAGCTGTAAGTGGTGCTGGAGTTACTGAGAGCTTCTTTTTGCACACCGTCTGCTAAGAGGATGCATACAATGTCATGCTGAATGAGCAAGGGTTGGGAGATGCCACTGGGAAACTAGTCCTATGCAAGAATGATGAAAAGAAGCCTTCAGCTATGTACTCATGTCAAGGAATCCTCACCTGTGTTAGCAATGGGGATGTGTGCAGTAAAGAAAAGGGTTGAACTCTAGACAAAAGGTTCATGCCTAAAAACTGAGACTGCTTAAAGCAAATTGCAATAAATACATGTTTGCTGCCGCTGATACACTACAAAGATGTTTTCATATGCGCTATTGAAAGGAAGGTTACACAACTTGCAATGAAGCGTGTCCAGAAGGCAAGGTCTCACACTGTGTTTTTCTGCCACTTCATTCCATTTATGTCACAATTTATTTCATAAAATTTCTGTACCACTTGATTGCAGCAAAAACCTCAAAGCGGTTTACAAATTCCATGTGGTTTTTGTATTTATATGGCTTGATTGTACTTTGACATTTTTATTGTAAGCTGCCCAGGGAACTCCAGTTATGGGACAGTTATGGAATATGCATTCTATTAATACCCAGTGGTGGTGACAAGCTGATACGTACATACTCAAAGATCTCTCATTCACACTCACTTCCTCATTGTTTTTCTTTACATGGTCCACAGCTGAACTTTGGCAACAGAAATCTAAACTTTCCAGGTTGTTCTATGCCCTTCTCCTATATTCAGTGCTTTTTAAAAAACAACAACTCACCATGAAGTTGTTGCAGCAAGTGCCACACTGTTAACATGGGGGTGGGGGTGGGGGGAGATGTCGGTACTGCGTACCCTTGAGTACGACTAGAAAAAGAGCACTGCCTATATTCCCATTGTGATCTGTAAGAGCAAGGGAGTCAAGATGTTCACCTGTCCATGCTGGCTACAAACTTGTGCAAGTGTTACACTTGCCACAAGGATGCCAGCAAAAAACAAATGTCCTTCCTGTTGCAGTTGTTGATCCCCATGCCGGATGGAGCACTTAAGAAGTTCTTGCTGTGGATGTTGCTGCCATAATATTCACAGTCTACCACACTAGCACAAGATAGTTAGTTAGTGGAAGCAAGGAGACTCTTAACCGGTTATATGGAATGAGGTTTGAAAGGTCTACAGCAACTCTAGAAAGCATTGTAACATAGTTTATTTTGGCCTGGTTTTAGTGGTTCAGGGTACACTCATACATTGGGGGGGGGGTTGGTTTAGTCACCATTAGTCAGTCTCTCTCTCTCTCTCTCTCTCTCTCTCTCTCTCTGTGTGTGTGTGTGTGTGTGGTTACTAGAGTTATTTCCATGCTTTGAGTGTATAGCGGCATAACCTACGCAGAGATCGTTTTATTTCTGGCCCAACCTTTTTCTACAAAGTGTATGTTCGCAACACTGGGCTTGTCCACACTTCTGCTTGTCCTATGCTTTCTAGGCGTGAGTGTGAGTTGTTTTTTGTTTGTCTCACTGCTTTCCCTGGGAAACCTTCCATTTACGGCTACATCGGAACAAACACCAATCTGCAGAAAAACGATTGACTTTGTTCCGCAGTAAAATGTGGGGTATCCCTGGGGGGGGGGGGGTAAGCAGCAGGACAAGTGGAAGTATGAATGAACCCAGCAACTCAGTGGTAAAGCATCTGCTATGCATACAGAAAGTCCTACCTGCAATCCACAGCAACTCCAAGCAAGGCTGGGAAAGATTCATTGTCTGAAATTTTGGAGAGCTTCTGCGGTGAAATCAGTACTCTCCTCATGCTCTCTCCAGGGAGACTCGTCTGGCACCTTCATTATATATCTTTAGGCAACATGAAAAGCATTCACCTTCTCCTAGAGCTTGGCTAATTAAACATCCCATGGCCTTTTAAACTGGGGGGGGGTATTGTTTTGTTTGTTACTATTATGTATTTTTGTGTTTTTATGTTAGAAACTACCCTATGATCCTCCAATGAAGGGTGGTATAGAAATTTAAATATAAATAACAACAATAAAATACTGAGCTAGATGGACCAATGATCTGACTCAGCATAAGGCAGCTTCCTATGAGTGGTCAGCCTGGGGCAAAACTGATTGCTTTGCATCAGGAAGGAAAACTTGTTTGGCACTGCCACTAAACAACTTTAACATTAAATCACCAGTCCTATAGCAACAGTCACAGTGTTCCCCTCCTCTCTCCAGCCAATAGAAAGGTTGCATCTTTTATCTGTACACAAACACTTTGAATATCTCCAAATAAGTTGCTTTTTTAGCCATGCAGGCATTAAGGTTTATCCCCCAGCATGGCACGTTTGTGTTAAGGTGAATAGGAATTAGATGTACGAATACTTCAAGGGGACGATGAGGCCCTTGTGTTGACTGCATTATCATTTATACTAACAAAAAGAGCTTAAAACGTTAGCATATTCTTTTGAAAACAGAGCTTTGCATTCTATTAAGAGAAAGGAAATAGAACCCACAGTGTATTATGTTTCCAAGCGCCTGTCAAGAAATGACGCCTGCTTAAAGAGCATCCGACTGTAGGAAAATATTCACAATTGCCTGATCCTTGTGCTGATCCCTTGACTAAGAAGTGGCAAAGTCACTTCAATTAAAATCCCAGCCAACCTGAAACTTTTCTTCGGCAACTTGCAGTTCTGAAGCTGGAAACTTCTTCATGACCTCTCCCTCTCTCTCTTTCACACACACATACACGCACACTCCTGCTTCAGCCTTTTCCGCTACATTTTTCCTGGTGTTTTTGGCTGGGCTTAGAATCGACAAATGCTGGAATTAAGTGCGCCGGAAAACTTTGGGCAGGTTATTGTTTGCAATCTGTGGGCAGGTCAGATGTTAGGAACTGGCAGGGATCCAATGAGTGGGTGGGTGAGGTGGTGGGACCAGAGGCTGATCCAGAGGAAGGGGGCAGTAGAAGCAGGTGCCAAAATAACTTTGTACCACCTCACGATCGCGTGATTGGAAAATGTGTAAAGGGCACAGTCCAAAATGTATCTGACTGGTTTTGTATATTGTGCTAATAAAAAGAGCCTCAGCAGAGCTAGATGGCAGCTTGCTTATGCACAGCTCACCTGCATGACCAACTCCTGTCTCATGTCCTTCACTTCAGGTTTGTGCCCCGCATGAGGCAGGAGTCAGAGCTGGAGGGTTGGGAGGGGTCTGAGTAGTCAGAGATGGGGAAGGAGGTGCAGGATGTGGGGGAGAAGCTGGAGGGGAAGGGAGGACAGGAGGTGTCAGGAGCAGAGGGAGAGATGGTACCTGAAGGGAGGTGAGCAGCATCATCCCTGCCACCCCCACCCTTGCTGGAGGGGTTTGAAGAGGCAAGCACAGTGGCAACCTCCAGGTAGAAGGAGTTGCAGATTGCTTGCACTCCTGCGCCGCCAGAGCACGAATTCTGTTCTCATCCTGAAGCAAAGTTCTTAACCTGAGATAATATTTCTGGGTTAGCGGAGTCTGTAACCTGAAGCGTATGTAACCTTAAGTGGATGTAACCCAAGGTACCACTGCATATGCACATTGTATGCATATATTTGGTTGCAGAACCATGTCAGAAAATTCAGAGATGCAACAATTACAAAGGATAGCCCTGTTTCAGATCATATATTATTTTGGTTGGGTGCATTAACATCTGAACAGAGACAACTTTGTCCCCCATCCCTGTTGCCCACCTGTAAAGTAAGCATAGCTTCCAGCTTTCATTGATGGTTTGGTTATATTACTTATGGCTTGTTGATTTGGGGTGATTTTGTTTTCTAATGTGATGGCTGGTTTAATTTTCAAGTTTGAAGTATTTTGTTTTTCTTAAAACATTGAATGTTGTTTTCAGCAGAGGTTGTAATTAATGTTCTTTCAATAAATATCTAACTCTCTTTAATTTGCCTGACTCCAGCAATCTAGCAGTTTGCCTCCCTGGAAGTTGTTTAAGCAAAGGTTTATAGACAGGGGATTTTTCTTCCCCTCACAATTTTGTTTCTACCCTGTAGGAAGCCTGGGAAACTAAACCACCTGCATCAGCTGTATAAGGGGGTGTCAAACAGGTAAAGCCTTTATCTGCTTCAGACCCATTAACTTAATTGAAATCTTATATTGATTTGGGTGGGTTTTTTTTAAGTTGATGAGCATCTTCATCTAATTATTAGCAGGAAAACTGCATTGCAAATCCACATTGATCATGTGTATCAGCCCTTGGGACACTTTTACACTATTAAAACAAATTAGCTTTTTGTCTGTAATTACCAAGTCAAAATGTCAGTGAAGATAACAGAACGTAGAGACTTGGATCTGATTTTGCTGGGAGTCAGGATCCTAAACGATAGCAGGATCAGAGCCCAGGGTCAGGATGGAGCAGGCCATGATTTTCCTCATAAGTTCCCAGTAAACGAAGATTTTAATACAAATATAATAGAATGTTGTTTTCTAGTGCTCTAAATGATCTCTCTCTTGGTTTATTCATATATTTTTTTTAGCATACTTTGCGAAAATGCATTTGTGTTGATATCATCCTTTAGCCTAATCTGAATGGCTCCATCACAGTGACAGCACCCTGTTTCACTGTGTGATGTTCCTTATTCTTCCAGCCATGTAACTGATCCAGGAAGGCAGAAGCAGCAATTGCAACCGTGTGTGTGTGTGTGTGTGTGTGTGTGTGTGTGTGTGCAGTGTTGTCGTGGCAGCAACCGTCTGCAGCATTGAATAAGACTGGTGTCAAGGAAAATGTGAATATATTTCCAAGTGTGTCTGGCAAAAATTGCTAGATTTTACACATTAATCAGAAATAGGGATTGAGTAGAAAGTTGTTCCCTCTGCATTTTAAAGTGAACCAACATAATCTGCTGGTTCCGATCTTACGTATTTCTACAAATTTTGCTGTACTGTACAGTTTTGTTTTTCCAAAAAATGTGTATTTTAGGGGAGAATGCACTGGGGGGGAAATATAAAAATTGGAAATTGGAAAAGAATGTGTATAAAATTTGTAGAAAGTGTCTGCACTTTAATGTGATATTTAAAAGAGGATGGAACGATGCTGTGTTTTAAGTGCATGAAAAACTGACACGCAACAGAAATAAGCTGCTCCATCCATCCATAATCAAAACAGAGAATATTCTTTTAGCGCCAAAGGCAGATACTGGTTTTATTTTTTGCCTCATAAGTTTTGTCTGCCCATGTTTGTCCATATGTGTTCAGCCTCTCTGCTTCTACTACACACACTAAAGTTGGAATCATACATATTTTTTAAAAAAAGAAGAATAAGATGTCCGGTTTCTTTTTCCCCTCATTTTTAATGGTTGCAAAACTGTACAGCCAGGATATTCCTAATACATGGAAGGGCTTCTGCCTTTGCTTACTCTGATTAATTTGTTCTTTCAAATCCAGCAAGCTGCGAATTTGTCATCTTTCTCTTTCTGGTTCTCTCAATACATTCTTGAACCCTTTTTTTCCTTAACAGCCGTCTTTTGGGATAAACCTAATATCCCTTTGGGTGGCTGGACCGCTTTAATATTCTGCACACAATCCTGCACTAAGACCCTGAGTACACCAAGGCAGGAAAGTGCTGTTCTCTGACAATCCTGAATCCCATTTTACAAGGCTTTGATGGCTGCTTAGCTTCAATCCACAAGCCAAAGAAACGTCCAAAAATACTGCAAGCCGTAGACACTTCAAAACCAGAGTTATCTGCGAAGGCTGCTTGGGCTTTGAGTTTACAGGGTGGGGAGGGGGGAAATAAAGTATTTTCTGCTTCAACACAAGGGAGGGGTAAAGTAGGGGCAGCAACAATGAAGTCCACTAGTGTGACTTTCAGCATGTGCAATAAGATAATATATGGTAATGAGGACAGGGCTGCAACTGCTGCAAGGGAATGTTACTGTAACAAGAACTTATCACCACCTTTGGCTGTTGCTGCCTATTTCTGGGATTCAGTCTTGCCAGAGTGGCATGAATAGAAGATTTATATTGTATTGTTAGACTGTCAAGCCACTGCAGAGCTACAGCTTCCAAATGATAACTTTCCCGGCTTACAGAAGTTGTGAATTACATGCTTTTAGATGCCAGCAAGCAGAGCTGACAGCTGCTCAGCACACGAATCTTCCCTTTCTTTTTCATCACTCCTCTCTCACTCTCACTTTGCTAGCCCAATATGGCCAGTGACTCAATATCATACCCAGAGCCGTCCCACTACTGCCATTAAGAATGGAAGGAACTTATTTCTAGCAGAGATACAAATGTGAGATAAGGAACACACAGGTTCATACGTGTTTCTTTTAAGATACATAATTTTGCCCATGTATTGTTGCAAGGAATTTCTCCTTATGAGAATGCATTTTGGTAAATGATTTTCACTAATACATGCATTCCTTGCACATACTAATATACACAGAGAAGTGTGATTTTCAAAGGGGCCAAGATCTCATGTATTGGTTCATGAAGTGCACTTTTCATAGTATCGCATAAAAAATGTGAGCTGAATGGATTTCTTCCCCATCCGTGTACAGCTGTGTGCACACAAACACACACCCTCTAGCCAAGAGGGAAGATGGAGTGGCTGCTTTCTGCCACTCTAGACCAGGGCAGCACCATGTTTGTGCAGCACCAAACACTCACCAGCAACAATGATATTTTTTATTTTATTTTTTGCATTTTTCAGCGCTGAGCCTCTGGCAACAATTACAATAAAAATGAATATTTCCACATTTGTACAGCACCAAGCACTCACTAGCCCCCAGCTAGCATGGTCAAACATCAGGGATGGCATGACACTGAGAAGCCAGTGTGGTATAGTAGTTAGAGTGATGGACTAGGACCTGGGAGACCAAAGTTCAAATCCCCACTTGGTCATGAAGGTCACTGGATGACCTGGGCCAGCCTCGCTCTTTCTGTTTAAACCTATCTCACAGGGGTGTTCTGGGGATTAAATGATGAGGGGGAGAACCCATATACACCACTTTGAGCTCCTGGAATAAGACTATAAATGCAATGAATAAATTGTAGTCCAACAACATTTAAAATATGAAGTCCCCCCCCTCTCTCTCTCTCTCTCTCTCGATGCCTCCTTCCTTTCCAGCCAGGAAGTCCCTGCCTCTCCAGTCCTTGTTCCCTGCATAGATTCTCCAAGCTCACAACACCTTTATAACTGAGTCAGAGCACTGGCCCATCTTACTTAGTATTGCTTGCACCAATTGGCAGTGACTCTCCAGCATTTCAGGCATAGAACCTTTCCCAGCCCATTGAAGAAACGGGCAGGATGGGTGAGAGAGCAGGCAATCAGAGGAGGCGAGTGACTGAGGGAATGAGCAGGCAAGCAAGGAGGCAGCAGCAAACCTATTTGTTGAGGCCACCTGAAGAGCTGCAAGCCTATAGGCTTCCTCTGTGGCCATGGCGAATATGCTCGCTCCTCACATACATAGGCTATAAGAGCAGCAATCCTGTTCACCAACTTTGCATGGAAAGAGGCAGCACCTGGAGGGGGAGGCAGAGGAAAAGAAGCCATGGCCCTACCCCTGCTTTACACAGTGGCTACAGCAACCCTGCAGTGTAAAGCAGCAATGGGGCAACAGCTTCCTCTTCCTCTTCTTCCCCCTCCAGGTGCTACCCATCTTGGGTTGCACCTGAGGTGGCTGCTTCATGCTGCCTCATGGGCAGGCAGGCTCTGCTCCAGACCGCAAAACAATAGGTGAAATATCTAGCACATTAAAAGTTATAAATTAGCCACTTGATGTCTGGCGAGTGAGAAAATAAGACACATTAAGGAAACATCCATCTGCCTATAGAGGAACTGAAGGTTCACAAATATTCAGTATTTTCCAGAACATCAAATTTGGCCACTTAGTTTTTGAACACAGAATTTCAATTTAAAACCTATACTTGTAAGTGTTTAGCTCAAAATTGTAATGTACCGGTAAGTGTTTAGCTCAAAATTAGCTCAAAATTAAGAAGAATGTTTTGTTGGGGGTTTTTGCTGGCACAAACTGATAGTCAGTCTATTCTAATCCACTGCACGTTCACATAACTACCAGGGATAACTTCATGGGATAGCATAGCCATTGCAATTTTTATCTCTCCAGCTGTAGAGATGGTAGGTGATACCTAATTTAAATTTGTTGTTTAATTGATATCTTGTATGTAGAATAGATGTGGGAACTCTCAATTATCGGCAAGGAGATAATGGCAAGCCTGTCCACCCCTAGTAAAATACATTGAATAATCCCTTATCCCCCCAGAAAATATGGTGAACCAATCCCTCAAATTTCTATGATCACAAAAAGGGTGGAGAATGTTAAGAGACCATTGTCACACAGCTCTATTCAGAGCAGAATTCAAAGGGATAGAATCAAGCATAAGGAGGAACTCGGATATTTGTCTGCACCAGTGGAACTCCAGTTATTTCTGGTAGGTTATTGCAGCATTCATTCTTTGTCAGAAGACAATTTCCATTATGAATGCCCTGCTTTGTGGGTGGGAATATTCTGATTCTTGTGTTTCTTTTGGAAGCATGCCACTTAATTTGCTTCCTCTGGAGCATATCACAGGCATTTTTGGTGAACATCAACTGTTTTCTTATTGTAATACAGTCCACTAATTTGGAATGTGTTGAGGCAGCTTTGCTTGGGCAGATAGCTGGATCAGAAGTACTTTCAGTTGAGAAAGTATTTGCGATGTGAGAAAGCTCTGTAAAATAATGCACCATGTGCCCATATTTTGGATGCTGCACCAGGCCTGGACACAGCTCGAAGAACAGTCAGGCTTAGTAGCACTTAAATGATGATGCAGTGGACAGAAGCCAAATCTCAGTGCTCATACTACTCAATCAGCCTCTCTGCAGCATGTTATTTGGTTGCCTATGGAGTGCTGCTGATCTACTGCCACAATACAGCTGCAGGAAAAGACACTACAATTGCTTTCCATAATTCTCCCAAGAGTGTATTCATGAGCTTTATAGGAATTAACTTACTGCATACAAAGCCCAATACGTCTACAGGTTCTTGCTATCATCTACCCAAGATCTCTATGCCTCATTATGCCTCAAAGTTCCAGTTGCTTGAAATCACCAATGGGGAGACTTCTGCTGTATTCAAGTCCTGCTTATGAGCTTTCCAGAGGCGTCTGGTTAGCCACTGTGAGAACCGGATAATTCACTTGAAAAGATCCAGCAGAACTCTTCTGTTCTTATGCAATTCTTCCATTTTTTAGCGTAAGAACACCTGCTGAGTGGATGTTACACATGCTAGCTATTTTTCTGAGTCATGCAGTGATGCAGCGGTTTCACCCATGAAGCCCTAGTGAAGTAGACTCCACACACAAGACTTTGAAGATGACTCTTTACTTGCAGGATGGTATCTATTAACAAGTAGTAGTGTTTATGCATATCAAGGCCAATACAATGTTGTTGTTTTTCTCCCTTGAACCCAAGAGAGGGTCTTCTTACTTCGAAAAATTACTATTATTATTAAAACTCCCTCAAAGCAGTCCATAAGTTATCAGTGCATAGCTTGTCTATCCTCACAAACTCCTCCGGACACAGCATCTGCTTGAAGTTTCCACACTCAGCAAAATAACAACAAAAAAACCGCCTAACCTCCAACTCCCATCCTTCCTAACTAAGACACACTCACTTTTAAAGGGAGTTAGCAAATTAACAAGGCAATGATTCAGGATTTCTGTGGCCTTAATTGGAGTCACAAGATTTTGCAGCTGTTACATATGCTTTCTTTCCCCCAGTACAATATATTATTTGTAAATTCATTTTCTAACAAACACAGTACAAATACTAACAATGCAGCTTGTACATTCCCTCCCTGCCAAGATGTCAGCAATGACACTTTATCTTCTAAATACAAGCTGGTCTTTGAAGAGCACTAGTTGAATCTGAAAACTCAAAAGAGAGACATGATTTACTTCCACTCTGAAACATGGAGCTCAAAATAGTTCTGTTCCATTGCTCCAACAACTTGGAATGAATCATGGCATCTGGGTATGTGCAGAAAGGTCTTCTACATGGCAAGGTATTGATGGTGTCACATTGATTTCTCACTAGTGCTAGGGCCCCTGGCTATGCAAGATGGAAGTCTGGTATTTGCCTTGAATTCTGCTGAGGCAGAATTAATCCCCATCTCTGTTTTGTCCACCAGCCTTTCAGTCCTTATTTTACATTCCCACTAACCATGAAATACAAAAGCACAGCTTAAGGTAAAAGTCGTGCAATTCTGTTAGAAGCCATAAAATTCTGAGGGGAAATGGCCATCGCCAAGTGATGGAGCTTTGCATGCCGAACATCCCTGGTTCAATCTTTGACGTTTCCAGGTAGGGTGGGGAGACACCCCTATCTGAGACCTTGGACAGTTGCTGTCAGTCAGTGTGAATAATATTGAGGTAGATAAACTAATGGTCTGATTCAGTACAAGGCAGCTTCCTACGATCCTGTCCTTTTACAAATGTCTCCTTTAAAGAGAACCTGCCATTTTCGGCTGTACAGCCTAGAAGAGTAACCAGTGGAGCTTTTCCACTAGAAGCAATAGAGTGGTGCTCTACTGCTTCATCCATGTAATCATTGTGGTAAACCTAACTCAGAACTGAGTTATTCTTTCTTGGAAGTGAGATAAAAAGGGAAGGTGGAAAACTAAAGCTGTGAAGATGAAACAATTTAGAAGAATGGAAGGAGGGTCCCAAGGTTTTATGATTTGAGGCACCTGAGTTTTGATCGAGGTTCTAAGGATATAAAAATAGTCTGGGAACATGAAAAGTGTAGTACTCAAAGGAAATGTCTGTACATCGGTCCTGTGGACCTCTTTCACTAGGGAGTGGAACACTTTTGGAATACTGCTTTGGAAACCTATTTGGCTCACAGGGAGATGTTCAAGCCCTGGTCTGAATGGTCCCCATTTTGTGACCCTACAATTTGTGATTGGAAAGTAGACACTGCAGGGGATTCTTCCGTGAGTGATTTTCTACTATTCTACACACATAAAATATGGTCTGCAACTCAGCAAAAGGTCATGGCCGGCCCAATATGTGTTGCTGCCCAAGATGAAAAAAATGATAGCACTCCCTGTAATTCTTCATACAGAATCTGACAAGACTAGCAATGGAGTCTTACTTCAACAATGGTTCCCTCCTCCACACCTAATGATCCCAGGCTAGTTTAGGAGAGTCAGGAGAAGCCATGTGATGCACACAGCCCTCTCTTCCAACATTTCACTGCCACTGCCTCCCCACACCCACATCTGCCACCTGAAGTAGCCACACCACTGTGCCTAATGATAGGGATGATTCTGCAAAAGATGCACACTATGGTTTCAGAATGCTCCAGGTAAAAACTGTGGCATCTGCCATAAGACAGAGAACTATTTGGCATGGTGGCATGGATTATTCCTCCCCAAACGTTGTTGTTCCCCAAGGCAGGAATGCTGAGTGCCTTCATTGACTTTATCCTGCTTTGTCCCACTCTCACACCTGACCAGTTGCCTTCTCTGGGAGCAAGAACCACTTAGAGCCTAACTGCACTTAACTCTATTAAGTAAAATAATTTTAAAAATAATAATTGATTGATTGATTGATTAAACCAAGCATGGGATGGTTAACCCTCCCTCTCCCACACTTGGTTTTAATTTCTTTTTTAAGGCTTGTTCACACACTACACTGAACACAGGTAGAAGTTATTTCTATACATACTATTAAGATGTTTGTGTGAAAGAGTGTACACTTTTTGATATGTATCTCAACAGTACACACGTTGAATGATACTGATGTGCAGCTCAACTATCTGGATACCCAGATTGTACACTTGTTGAAATTATTTAATTAATTAATTCACCATTACGGTAATTGGATCTTTATTAGATGGAGTCAGGAATGTGCACTGGATAGTCTTCTAGAGGGATGACTCTAGAAGTGGGCAATTTTTTCACAACTTCTGGTTGTTATTGTTCTCTTAAATACCTTCCCAGTTCTTCTCTTCTTTTAAATTGATAGAAACTTAACATCCTTTGTGGTGCCAAATATCATTTGCTGGAGGTGGCAACCAGATATTCTCCTTAAGGCTGCCAAGATGACACACCCTCCAACATTTCTCTGATGAAAATAGGGACATCCTTAGGAAAAGTGGGACATTCTTAGATCAAAGCAGAAATCAGAACAACTTCTGTACTTCCAGGACTGTCCCTGGAAAATAGGGACACTTGGAGGATCTGAGATGGGCCTGGAAAATAAGTGTGAAATGTCTGCAGAAAAAGAGCCTGCATGATACCGAGATAAATCTAGACTGGGGAGGACTGAGTTCAAATCCCCATTAAGCCACAAAGTCCTCTGGATGATTTGGGGCCAGTCAATATCAGTGGTCTGAAAGGATTGGCACCAGTGCTCTACATATCTCCTATTCCCTGCCTAGGATATTGTTACGAAGGTTGTGCACCACCCCCTAAGTACTTAGTCATGATTTTAGAACTGTGTGCTCAGGAGCAGAGTTGAAAACTTTTATGCTGACATTGGGCAACCAAAAGAAAAAACTGGAAGGGGGTTGTTAAATGGGCCAAGTAACCTGATCCTATGCATGTTTGATCTGAAATAAATGCCATTGAACTCAATGGGCCTTTTGCATAGAATTGCAGTCTTGTTTATAGCCTGATTAGCTCACTCCCCAAGGAAGGCAGACTTTATGTGTGCTATTGAATTATAATCTTTATCTTGCAAACCTTGATTGTGACAGTAGAGTAGCCTTACTCTTCCATTCTGAAAATGCCAAGCCTTATTTATGAAACAGATAGAGGCAATAATAGATATGAATATATATAATGAGTGAAAATACCATAAGAAAACCCTGATTAAATTGTGTTTGCTGACCCTGTAATTTTGTTTAAATATTTGTATTTGGATGCTAGTTGTGTGTGCGCGCAATTTAAAAAACATATATGTTTAGCAACTTACCGGCTTACGAATTGCAGAATTTGCGCAACACTCCTTATCTCTCCTGCAGAACCACTGAGATGGCAAAATATATTCTCTGTCTCAACAATGCTGTCTCTATTTGCATGAGAAAATTGGAAAGGAAGTTGTTTTTCTTCGTTTGCATGACAATACCCCAGCCGCAATACAATTCTCCATTTAATTTGAGATAGTTAGAGGGTGAGGAAAGGAAGGCTACACAATTTGGGATCCGTTTGGCTGCAAGTGCTATTGTGGAGAGGCTTTGTTGTAATTAAAATTGATTTGTACCTAGGAAAAGACTTGGAATACCTGTTTGCTCAGCAAACTGCATGTAGTGGTGGAGGCAGGGAAGAACATTGTGCCTGAGGTCATGAAAGTTAAAGCGAACACAAAGGCAACCTCATAGGATCAATCTTGTTCAACTCTGTTGGGTCCTTATTCACACAAAACTCCCACTGATGCACAGAACACTTTAGCTGAAGACTGAACGGGATCTTTTTGAACTCTTTATCTTTGGGCAGTGGGTGATGGATGGGTTACTTCTCCCAATACAGGCAGCAGGAATAGGATGTGTGTGCAAGGATGAAGATATTACACATTCCGGTTTGTTTTTATTGCAGAGATGGAAACCCATGGCCCTCTAGATTTTGCTGACCTACAACTCCCATCATCCCTCACCACTGGCCATACTGGCTGAGACTGATGGGAGTTGGAATACAGCAAGATTTGGACTACCTCTGTATTGCATTCCGTTCTTCCCGAATTCCAATTTAGCTAGGAGAATGTCTATAATGCATTTAGGAATTGGAACACGGGCAGTTTATCACAGCTTTCAGTCCCTTCCATTTATTTGGCTCTCCCCCACAACATGCCTTAAAAATGCACGTGTGTAAATCAATAAAATGCACATGTGTAAATCAATAAAACTCTCTTTAAGAAAGTAATCTTGATACAAGCAGGCAGGCAAAAGTATCAACATTGCTTATTTTTTTTGCAGTATTTTATAAATGTGCCCAGTGCAGATAAGCAGCTCACCAAATGGTAATTTTTTTCCACCCTGGATTCATTTTGGTGCTCTGCATACTGACAAAAGTGTATTGAGTGCTTCACCCCTCCCCCTGACCATGTATTCTGATGGGTGCTAAAGTCTGAGGAGTCAAAAATCATGCAATGTGAACTGAAAGCTACTGTAAACTGTGTCACAACCTATTTGCAAACTGGAAGCTAAAAGAAAAAAACAGGTCAGTGGAGGATTCCACTTTGGAAACAAGATAAGATAATTAAGAGTTGGGTCAGAAGAATGCTTTTAAAACATATTTATACTTGGAATTTGGTGGCTCTAACCCAACTGAACTTTGCCAGCATTGGACTGTACCTTGGATCAAATATCTGCTTATGTTTGAGTCACTTGTTCATTGTTGTACAATATTTAAAATAAAAATAAAATGCCCAATTAATTATATGGAAACCTGTATTATATAAGACAGTGGTACCTTGGTTGTCGAACCTAATCCATTCTGGGAGTCCATTCAAATTCTGGAACCATTTAAAAACCAAAGCATGGCTTCCGATTGGCTGCAGGAGCTTCCTGCACTCAATAGGAAGCTGCAGAAGCCATGTCGGATGTTCGGCTTCCGAAAAATGTTCACAAACTGGAACACTCACTTCTGGGTTTGCGGCATTCGGGAACTGATTTGTTCAGGAGCCAAGCTGCTCGAGAACCAAAATGTACTGGTAATGCACCACTTCATTGTAAAAAAACTCAAAGTGGTTTAAGGTAAAGGTAAAGGAACCCCTGACCATTAGGTCCAGTCGCGGCCGACTCTGGGGTTGCGGCACTCATCTCGCTTTATTGGCCGAGGTTTACAAAAAGATAAAACAATAAAATCAAGAGAGAAAATTGCAACCACACTTTAAAACATGCAAAAGTTAAAATACTAACACAGATTAAATTACCTCATTTTTCTGGGTAAAGGTACCCCTGACCGTTAGGTCCAGTTGCGAACGACTCTGGGGTTGCGGCGCTCATCTCGCTCTATAGGCCGAGGAGTGTGCAAGGCAGGAGCTGCTACTGCAATCTGCTGCCCCCTCCACTTGCTCAGTGTGACCTGTTTGTCTGAAGAGGGCTATCGTAGAGCCTGAAAAAAACACAAGTTAACCAAGTGCTGTGTCTGTTTGATATCTCTGGGAAAGCTCTTAATGAACACAAAGCCAGCAGATCTTCAAACTAGCCTGTGCATTCAAACATAATTGCATTTGTGATGTCACAGCCTCATTCTCTGAAACCCTTTTTAAAATTTTAGTGGGACGGTCCCCACAGTGGATTTTTTTTTTGCCCTTTGCAGGGCAGTAGCTGTTGATAGGTCTGCAATTTCGGCTGAGTGAAGCAGCTGCTAATAGCTGTCATGAGAGAAACTGGGGCTGCTACTTTACGGAAAGCATGTTCTTTTTAGTTACTAACTTTAGCCTGGAAAGTCAGGTCCCCAGGAGAAATAATTGTGACCAGGAGTAAGTCCCAAGTGCCAAATAAAGAGGTTCAGCCCTGTGCCCAGCGTGGTGTTTAATGAACGCAAATGACAACGCAATCAAAATCAACATGGGGGAAGGCAGCTGATTAAATTCAACGTTTTGCTGCTGTGCATTTTTATACTGCTACATGGATAGAAGTTGCTGGAGGTGGGATTAGATGAGCAGATTCAGAATGAGCAGCATCCAGGCCATAAGCGATCCCCCTATGGTTCCACTTTTAAAAGGTGCTCTATCAATTAAGGAGCTTTAATCAGAAAATGGAGTTTCCGTTGTGGTAGTGCATTTCCGCTTGCTAAGCTTATCAATGCTGAGCAACGATAGCAATGGACGACTCTCATCCTTGCAATTACCAGCTGAGTGACACAGACTTTTTCCTCCCTCCCACCCACGTCTCCATGTGGCCCTGGGCACTGGCAACCCACGCTACACCACTGGGGCTAGGACTGGAGAAACCATTTTCAAATCCCTGCTCTGTCATGAAGCTCAGCATATGACCTTGAACCAGTCACTACCTTTCAGCCTAACCTACCTCACAGGGTGGCTATGATGGTAAAATTGTGGAGCGGAATATGTACTGCTGCTATTACCTGAGCTGCTGAGAGGAAGGGCAGATTATAAATAGGTTTTTTAAAAAATACCCTTCCAGAATTCACAAATTAAAACAGATGCTCTAGTACTGTTAGGTTACCAGAAGAAGGGTTCCTAAGTGACCTACACACTATAATATAGATTGCTGAAGGCCCTTTTCTACTCATATCCAGTATTCATTTATCCTAGGATAGCCTGTCTTGCAGTGATTTAAATGCAAATTAGGTGTTTTGTTCCTTTTGGTTAAACATACTTTAGAGAGGGGGACTGTGACACAAAAATTATCAGCGTTCAAAATGAGCCACACCATTTGAAGTATTTGAAATGGCAGGCGGCTCAATGTGTTGCTCTTTAGTGTTTATGTGCGTTGATTTCCATACTAACTACTTCACAGGCATGGGTGCATTCACACAGTGCACTTGTATAAAGCTGGGAGGGTATAAAGTGTAACAATTTCTGCCTATGGCCTTCCTCGTACATTTCCATTCCAATTGCACAGTATAATCTTTTGGGGAACAATATCCTTGAAAAAGGTGTATCCCACCTACTATCTCTGTCAAAGAGTTTTAGGCAGTTTACAATGCAATTTAAAAACAGTGGGTTATACTGTTGGTCCATCTTTTGCAATCTTGTCTACCGTGACTGATGGTGGCTTTCCAGAATTTCAGGCAGGAGTCATGTTAACGAAGAGCCGAGCACTCATCTTCATTTCTTGTTCCTGTTAAAGGCGCCTCAACTCTTCATACCTGCAAATGCCTCAATTTTTAACCCCAAATCACACACACGTGTCATTAAATCAGTACAGAGAGCTACCTGTATCCTGCATCAGTGCCCCTCAAAACCTGTCTCCCAGGAAGGTACTCTTAAGGCGATGCCTTATAAACAGCACTCTGAGAAATCGTTTTAGAGCGAGAGAAGGAAGCACAACTTTCTGTTTATCACCATTTACCTTTCACTGTAATGTATTTAAGGAGGAAAATTGCCACTTACACTTACCTAGCAAATTGGCTTATTCACAGTAATAGGTTTCTCAACTCTCACTCCTGCCTGCAAAAGGTCACTGCAAAAACTTCTGCACTCCATAGAACTTACAATGATCTTGACAGCTAGTGGGAAAATCACACGGTCTCAAACTGTAATTTCCTCATTGCCTTGAGACCTCCACGGTCTGTGCTCCTCCCTTGCCTGGTTTATTTGCTATCAGTGCCACCTGTGGACAGGCTGGAATGTATGAAGGCCCTTTGGGGTCCCTTGTTAAAACCATGCCCATGCACCCAGGAAGCCCCCTGGTTTCAGTTGAGAGGATTCGTTTTCCCTTCCTTCTGGGTCAATTTTGCTAGAGCCTTGCCAGGCAGCTGTGCTCCGTTCTGTAAAGGGGACCTTGCTGTATTTTGCCTCTCTTAACCATTTCCTTAGCAACAAATCTGTCTCTCTGTTGCATTTATGGAGGTAGCTATTGGTGGTCCCCAAGGAGTCCTTACCTCAGAGTGCATTCAGCTGGCAGCAAAAACAGAGAGAACACAAACACAAAGAGGTCAACAAAATAAAACAAGTACTTTCTTTTTTTTTAAGTCCACAGAGATTTGTGGTCCTATAGCCAGCTTATGCAATGATCAAGATGCTAACTTGGAAGGGGGGGCTGCATGAACATCTTCTTTTAGGTTGATAGCAAGCAAATACAGTAAACATTGCTTCCTTGCAGAGTAAGTAATGATTGTGTATGTATCTGTATCTGTATCGTCTATTATATATGTATACAAACACAAATAACAGTATTTTCATAACTTTCTTGCCAAAGTGATGCTTTTATATGTTGTAATATCCGGTTTTTATGAGCCTCTAAAGCACTAGGTTGCAGGTAGTAGAATTCCACATTTTATTTACAATATACCAAGTACAGCGGTATTTTCACCCATTTATCTAATGACTGCAGTATAAATTTTGCTACAGTGTAGTAATGAATGTGTATGTTGGGTAAGTTGAGTGTGCAATTGCTGCAGTTCAAGGTTGTTGTATAGGTGAATCATCCATACTGCTTCACCTGCACATCTTTACTTGAGTGATGTTCTATGGACTTATTTAGTACTCCCATTTTCCAGAACTGCTAGATTGGAGAGGTATGTGCGCATGCCTGCACAAACAATAACAGAATTCTCATAATTTTCATGCACAACTAGAGCCTATCACCCCTCATAGCAATTGGCTAAGCTGCTGTGAAGCCATAGAGGTATTTACAAGCATTTGAATTGCCTCTTTGAGATACTTATCTGCAATATTTTTATTACCTTCGATTTGGCAAGTTGAAATTTACAAATATCTGTAGCACCACTAATTAAAATTGAACTAAGGCAGGCTAAAACAATAGTCCTGACACCAAAAAGCTACCCTAAGATCATCCAAAAGACACTTGAGCTTTCTTGGATGATGTTATTAAAACTTATAACCTGTTATTAAAACTTATAAACCTTTTAAGATTAGCTTTGCTAGAGGTTGCAGTCCTCATGCTATCTAACATGTGTTTTGGGCACTAGAAGACTAAAGATTGATGGATTTGCAAATTTCCATTTGTCATTTCCGTGTTTTTTTTAAGTCCTTGTGAAACTTCAATGGCATTTTTGTGCTAATTTCTCCTAATATACAAATTTATTTGTGAATTTGACTAATATTCATACTTTTTTTGCGAAGCAATTCCCGCCAACATAATGCAGTTTAATGTTATTGTCACAATTATATGCTTTTGAGACACACTTTATCGTAATATATGCATTTTTGTACACATTACTTGGCTGGAGAACAGCATTTGTTCTCCAGAGTTCAGAGAAGTGTGAATTTTGAAAGATGGCTGCGTTTCATTTTGTGTATTGCTTTGGAAAGTGTGAATTGGGTAGGTTTGCCTTTAAATGCTCCCTAAATTGAATTTCTCCTCCATCCCTGTAGAAGACAAATGAAAAACCTTTAAATATCCTGCTGTTCATACAGGAGAGCTACACCTCTCCCCCATCAAAATTCACAATAGAGCCAGCATAAATGTTGTCCCATGTTCATTATTCTGATGGTAAAATTTGCAGGTCAAAATGCCATAAGATAATATTTTGAGGCTTTAAAGTAAGGAGACAAAAGTCAGGGGTGGCAGCTCCTGATATTCAAGATTCCTAGCACAGCAGATGTGGAGTGCAAACTTTTCCAGATCTACAAACGGAATATATTCTCTGATGCTTCACGGTGGTTGAATAATAATCAAGGTATCTGAACCTTTTGTACCTCTGGTATACTATTCCTTGTACAGATATCTTAATGAGCATTTTTTCTTCTTCTCCCTTCTTTTGTCTTTCAATCATGGATTCATCATTTCCTGCACGGCGTAGAAACTCTGGGTTGAGAGAAAGTGGCAGAGTTGAAAGAGTAGTGATGGTGCCCTCTGAATGGGAATGTTGCAATGTCTACTTGGGTTGTGGTGTGGGAATCAGCTTGTATGACTGAATAAAAGATGATAGCAGACAATGGCTGAAAGAATGGAGATCCTAGTACAATAGACAGTGGAAATAACTTCGATTTTTGAGTTGCTGGGCAAATTGTTAGATAGCTTAGGCTTCTAGGTTGTGACTGCTATCTTGGCAGGCTCATGAGAGATGGAACCTGGCACTGACAGGGCTTATAACCAATCTTCTACAACCTGGTGCCCTCCTGATGTTCCTGGACTACAGCAGCCATGATGGCTGGGACTGATGGACTCATGGGAGTTGCTGTCCAACAACATCTGAGAGCTACAGATTCCCTACTTCTGCTCTAGCCCAGACCACCACCTCCTGCCTGGTGCTTGCCAAATGTTGTCGGACTACAACTCCCATCATTCCAGAACTGGGCGACAACATCTGGGTGGTACTAGGTTGGGAAGTCTATTTAAAGAATCCCAAACTGGAAGCCTTTTACAGTCATTCCTTTCCAGGAGGGCTGAATGTCCTGCCCTGAATGTCCTGCCTTGAAACTGACAGTACTTTGCTGCCCAATGAGATGCTTGAAGCTGCAGTTCTGTGGCTTGTCACATGGGGCAGCGAAACAGAGCTGAGAGTTCTCTGTATCTGGCTTTCTGGTGTCTGATGCAGACGCATCAGCTTATCAGATCACCTGTTGTATATACATTTTACTGTGTTTGCATTTTTTTAAAAAAATGATTAGTTGCCTTGAGTGATGTTCATATTTATCATAATACAGTGGTACCTCGGGTTAAGTACTTAATTCGTTCCGGGGGTCTGTTCTTAACCTGAAACTGTTCTTAACCTGAAGCACCACTTTAGCTAATGGGGCCTCCTGCTGCTGCCGCTCCAGAGCATGATTTCTGTTCTCATCCTGAAGCAAAGTTCTTAACCTGAGGTACTATTTCTGGGTTAGCAGAGTCTGTAACCTGAAGCGTATGTAACCCAAGGTACCACTGTATTTAAATCAGATCAAGGGACATTGAAAAACAAAACACTGAGTCAGCTGTAAATAAAATTTGCTCCCCCAAGTTTTATGGTTTAAATCCAACAGATAACAGGGTCACTTACGTATATTTCAAAATTAATAATTCCAGTCCAACGGCAGGCCTTTCAGTTAGCCCGACTCAACATTTTCCCCTCAGCTGTTGGCAAGGGCAAATATTTAAACATCCCCAGAAACGCTAGACATTGCGGATGTTTTTTGAATGTGCAAGACACAGTAGAACATATTCTTTCCTACTGTCCATTGTACAACCAGCTACACAAACTCGTGCTATCCCCTTTTCTGGGTAGTCTAACATCTTGGCACAATGAAAATATCAGATTCTATCTGTCTGATATTAACCCAGAAGTAACTGCAAGGATGGCTGAGTTTTTAATCAATAGTATCTCTTAGAGTAGTGAATGGCAATATTTTGCAGGAAGAAACTCCAATGAAAATCCTTGTTATTACATATTTTTACATGACT
Source organism: Podarcis filfolensis (assembly GCF_964270895.1). NCBI lineage: Eukaryota > Metazoa > Chordata > Lepidosauria > Squamata > Lacertidae > Podarcis > Podarcis filfolensis. Next base: position 30,433,804 of record NC_139618.1, read on the forward strand.
GTATATTTGTATATATTTTAAAATTTTATATATGGCTGTTTTATGATGGCCTATATTTGTAATGCCTAATAAAGGTCTGGCGAAGTAAGAGTGATGCTGATCAAAAGATAGGACACAAATTAGCGAACAGATAAAAAGCTTCTAGATATGACCTTTCCTGCATTAACTAGCCACATGATTTCTACTGAATCCAAGATGATGGCCTGGACAATATATTTGTTCCTAGATCTAACCTCATCCCATATTTGGTGTAGAAAGCTTTCTCTCCCCGCACATCATAGAATATGTTTTTCATAGCATTTCCTTTGCTGTTGGGATAGAGGAAATGGTTTTGATGAGCCATGGGGTCACTTTCAACTATTTTGCTGTGTTATAATGGGATTTTGATAGCTGCCTGACACAAACTTTATGGCACAAACACCCTTCCATGCTTGGAAGCTGGGTGGATTAAGTTGAATTGTATTCTTACATTGGCAATGGGGTAGCATAATAATATTATTTACATCACTTTGTGAGATGCGTCTGAAAAGTGGTATATAAATAAATAACTAAATAGTATCTTTTGCTGTACCTGAGGATAGCAGGCTAGTGATGGGGTGAGCTCCTGTTGCTCTGTCCCAGCTTCTGCCAACCTAGCAGTTCAAAAGCACACCATTGCAAGTAGATAAATTGGTACTGCTGTGGCAGGAAGGTAAACACCATTTCCGTGTGCTCAGGCTTCCATCATGGTGTTCTGTTGCAGCAGAAACGGTTTAGTCATGCTGACCACATGACCTGGAAAGCTGTCTGTGGACAAACGCCGACTCCCTCGGCCTGAATGCGAGATGAGCTCCACAACCCCATAGTTGCCTTTGACTGGACTTAACCGTCCAGGGGTCCTTTACCTTACCTTTACCTTTTTACTTGCGCAGGCTGTGCGACATGTATAGCTTTGATCTTCAACAGAGAAGAATAGTAGGAAGGGGGCTCAAGAGGAACAGTCAGGGGACTGCTATCGCTGCCCTGCTGCAGAATCTGTCACTTGAGGCCATTGTATTACTTTGCCTAATAAAAGGCTGACACTGGATGTTGCTTTTATGTAGGGAGCTATAACTAGTTGGGCCAGTCAGCAAGGCACCTTCTATGTAGTAGCCGGATGAGGCAGGGAAATCCCATAACCTTGAACTAAGCTAGCCTTGAAGTGTTTCTGAGTTCACTTTTATCTGGTGCTTATTCATTTATGCCCACTTAACAAAATCACCTTGTTGCCGAGCAAGATATACTATGTTGTTAGCAGACCCTCTTAGCATGACTCTGGGAGTACTATGATGCTTCATAGTAGTTTCTGCCCGATGGAATGTATGTTTGCACAATCCCAATGTTATGAGCAGAACTCTGGTTTAACTAACGTGGACCTAATGCAAATGTCGGTCAACTCTGCAATGCTCTAAACAGCATAATAAATGGCAACAGCTTGGCTGATGTGATTTATTATTGCCGGCGTGCATAGAAAAATAATAAGCCAATATAATAGTTTTGCAAGGGAGGGATGAAGCTTTTTTATATAAATATATATATTATTCATGCTTCTATTGCTTGTTTACAGGACAGAAATGAAGTTGGCTTTTCAGGCAGAATGGGTGATGACACCTGATCTGCAGCTAGCTACGTGATATGAAATTATTCATTCCCTATGGACAATTAAAACTCACAATTTAATTATTTTTAGTGGATCTTTTATGCTCCTGGTGTCTCCATATATTTAGCAGTGATTCTCAGCCTCTGCTCCGTGTGCTCTAACAGTCTTAAGGATTTGCACAAAAGTTTCCTTAATACATGGTGAAGTCAGCTAGACTTTATTTTCATGTTTTGTATTCCAGGGTCTTGTGAACGCAGCAACACATGCTGAACTGCAATGTGAACAATTTGGCAGCCTGGGTTGAACTGCAGATTGTGATTGTAATTTGTGATCTAGCATGTAGTGGAGTATTCATATAAAATTTTCAGCTTCATCTAGGCAGGGAGAAGTCAGTTTGTTTTAACTTTCTCTTAAAAGTCAATGAGGAAAATTGTATTAAGGAACATTATTAAGACATTGTCATTATACTGTTATCATCCCCGCCCCTGTCAGTCACAAGTTTCATTAGGTGTCAGCTCACCATCTCTCAGCCTAACCTACCTCACTAGGCTGTTGTGAGGATAAAATGGGAAGAGGGAACCATGCACTCCATCTTGAGCTCTTTGGAGGAAAACTGGGCTAAACTTGGAATTAATGAATGTACAAATGTTGTTGGCAACATCTACTGATTATTTGGAAAACCCGTACCTGAAATAAATGGATTCATAGAATTATAGAGTTGGATGACCCCATGTGGGTCATCTAGTCCAACCCCCTGCAATTCAGGAATCTTTTGCCCAACGTGGGGCTCAAACCCACAACCCTGCGATTAAGAGCCTCATGCTCTGCTGACTGAGCTATATTGATGAAACCATGCATCCTGCATATGGTTTGGGGATTCAGGGATCAGATTGGAAGCTGGTAAAATCATTGACAACTGTGCAGATAACATGTAGGCAATGCCTGCTGTTTTGGGGGTGGGTGGGGGGAGCCTAGCTTCCTTGTGTTTGTGGATTGGGAGTTGTGTAGCCAGAGGGTATATATATTAGGGAGTCAGAGGAAAGGATGAGTTGATCAAGGTGTGAACTCATGATACGAGGGAAACAGGCCAGGCTGGAGGGCATAAGAGATGGTAATGCTGACGGTATGACTGAGGGGGGAGGGGAAAAAAACCTGCCTTCCTTTTTCTTATGTGATTTAACAAGAATCCCCTCCCCTAATGAGTCAGAAACTAAGGACTTAAGCTGTGGATTTAAGGCTGCGTGGAGATAAACTTTCGAACCAAAGCAATGTTTCAAGATGAAGCTGAAAAGCTAAGAGTTTTGGAATTACACAGTTAAAAATGCCGTCGCCATTTTGGGAGGCATTGTTGGAGCTCTTGGGTCTGGGAGGAGAAAGAGAGAAATAGAGTTGTTTACATATCGTGGATCAACTTCTCGGTGGGACTTCAGAGCGACAAATGCCAAATTTATGATGGAAAGAGCGATGTTATGTACGAAGGAGATATATGGAAACCATCTGGACTTAGTGGAGGAACGGGAAATCCACACAGGATTATTATTTTGCTTATCGGCTTAAGGAGACTAACAGAAGAGATCGTAAAGGAAAAATAGAAATTATATGAACAAGATATGATGTGGAAACACCAAGATAAGACTGGATAGAATTATGAATTTTGTTTGGACTGATTGGGACTGATTTGGACATTAACGCAGTAATAAAAAGATGATCTGAATCCCCCTTTGGATCTTGAAGTATGGGTTCCCCCAACAAAATTTAAAAATTTGGCTTTGTAATTTGGAATTTATGTGATGTGATTTAATTTGATGTGATTGGCCAGTTAATAAAAATTATTAAAAAAGAGAGAGAGAGAGATGGTCATGCTGATGCAAATCCTTAGTTTTAGTGACTGTGTCTATATAGGGAAAACTGGATTGTGTTTAAATCTACATTTAGTTTGATGTACTTTTCCTGCATTGGAAGGAATGCTCTGTGTGCACGTAACCATTCTTATGCTAAAAATATTTTCCCTAATAACTGCTTTTTTTATCCTTCTTAGAAAACTTTTAATCTTGTTTCATAAAACTGTTGTGGTCTTTACATAGCATCCCACATCTACTGCCACATTCTATGCAACCTTGAGGGTTCTCTAGGAGATGCTAAAGTGGTTGGTGAGGAGCAGTCTTCGAGCGGGGAAAGCTCTTTCACCTGGTGGTAAAAGGTAAAGGGACCCCTGACCATTAGGTCCAGTCGTGGCCGACTCTGGGGTTGCGGCGCTCATCTCGCTTTATTGGCCGAGGGAGCCCGCGTACAGCTTCGGGGTCATGTGGTCAGCATGACTAAGCCGCTTCTGGCAAACCAGAGCAGCTCACGGAAATGTTGTTTACCTTCCCGCCGGAGCGGTACCTATTTATCTACTTGCACTTTGACGTGCTTTCGAACTGCTAGGTGGGCAGGAGCTGGGACAGAGCAATGGGAGTTCACCAGTGAATACAGTAAGCATGCAAGTTATGTACAATGAACTTGTGCACATTCAGCTTTATACACCTGGCAGACAAACAAACAAACAAAAGGCAGAAAGGGGGCAGGAGTCCAGGTAAAAAGACTTTGGCAATCCTACCTGCCATTGAACCCAATGTGTTTTGGCTATATGTGATTTTGGTTTTAGGCGTGGTCCCTGGAACATAGCCCCCGCTTCAGTTGTGGGCTTACTGTATTCTTTGTGAATCATGATGGAAATTTCTTCTGAATGTATATGCACATATTAACTTTTTTATCCTATTTTTTTTACATTGTTTTCCCTGTCTGCTCCTCCCCTCTCAATGATGTGTCATGGGTGATCTTTTCCAATCTCAATGAGTCATTTCAGCTCAGGCCTAGACAGAACATAAAGGCCTTTTTCAGAGCTGATGACAACCGAGGCCTGGTTGATGGGTCTACAGAGCACTTTTAGAGCTTTAGCTAGATATCTGTGCAGAGGGTTTGCTACTCTGGAATTAACAGGCTATTGGTATCTGAAGAGTCAAATTAATGAAATGAAGCTTGGAAGATAAGCAGAAACCAAGCAAGACTCCTTGTTTCCCATCTCAATTCTTTTAACTTTAATCCAGGGAGGGGAACCTGTGAGCTTCCAGACTTTGTTGCACTCCAGCTCCCAACAACCACACCCAACATGTTCAAGGATGATGGGAATTGTATTTCAACATCTGGAGAGCCATAGGTTCCACATCCCTGCTCTACTAATTTCAATGAAATTCCGGTAGATCTACATCAGCAATCTTAATTATTGTGTTCTGCTTGATATTTGTCTCCCAACAATTTGCTTATTTTAGTGAAAATATTATATATTTTTATTTTGTTTCCACAAAGAACAATAGCAAAAGAATTATGACATGGGAAAATGCTTCCTCATATTATATCCCTGAGGATTGATCAAGATGGCCATTATCATAGCAGGGGTCCGCTGTGTTCCAGTAAAATAATCTAATGGACCTATGCCAATATTACCTCCAAGAGTGAGAACATAGGCTGACAAGGTCTCTTGGGTAAATTGTGCTCCCTCCCCAGATAGAAAGATTAATAGACTATGTAAAGTTTCATGGTACACTTGAAGAGAATCTACTACGCAGTGGGAAATTGCAGCTAAATGATTTTGTTGAAAGGAGGGGCTTTTTCCTCAGGCAGATGTTTGAAAGGTACAAGTCTGCTGCATTCTTCCAAAATGCTACCCATCGTTAACAGAAGAGAAAGCTAACACAGGAGTTAGGAACCTTGTGCAGATGTCAGATGGTGCAAGTGGTTTCAATTGTGATTTTACATGGAACTGCACTGCACATGTGCAGGTATCAGAAAACACAAATAAATCTGGAGTGATCAAATCTTCATATGCATATGCGTTGTATATATGTACAGCTTTGTGAAGCATGGTAACTGCATATGCATATGCAAGTTGTCTATTCAACATATGTTGGTGATTGTTAGCATTTTGTAGCAATTGCTACATACTTGTTTTCTACTGCTGAGAAACAGACTGAGGACCTGCTTACATTGGCATGCGTAATGAGGTGAACAAATAAGTATACCAGAGAGTGGGAATCCACTAATGTGAGTACAAGGAAACAATTCTACACTGTACTGATTGGGTGTGTATGATAATGTTGCATCTGATTAGGGTAGGTTCATGAATGGTTTAAAGGGATAGGATTGTCCTTAAAGAGGAAACGACACTGGGTTGCATTCAATGCCCTTTTATTTGTGGAAGAGCTTTTAATCTAATGGAGGAGTCTGCTAATGGAGGGTTGTTGATAATTTTTTGCTGATTTCCCCTTCCTCCTTCAGCCTTATCCTCCAACCAGTGTACATCTCAAAGACACCCAGTTGGCTGCTCCAGGTTCTTCTTATGGACAGTATGGCAAGTGGGAAAGGCCTCAACTGGATCCAAAACTCTCCCCCCCTTTGGGGAGGGCAGCACTGAATACATTGTTGGCTTTGGGGGAAGATCGGTTGAGTTTTGTTCACTTGGGGAACATATCTGAATGATTTGAAGTAAGATATATACCTAAGGAGTTAACCGTAACCTCCTCACTTGCATAGCATCCTAGTCTGGTATGAATTTCATTTTCATCCCCCCCCCATTTCATTTTTAATTTGTATAGTGCCGCTTGACCTTGCTATACACAAGCTGCATAAATGACAACACAGACAACAAAGGTCATTCTTTCTGTAAAAATCCCATCCAATGAGTCACAATGAAAATAAACAACTTAAATCAATTAAAGTAATATTCAGTAATCCATCTGAAATATAATGTTACATGGAAAATCAACTCTCAGAATAAGCAAATCAGAACTAATCTGTAAATATGGATGTGTGCACAGCACACAGTAGAGAAATGGAACGTGTCAAGAGTCATGCAACATGAGCAGAATGTGGCTCCGCTCTTGGATATTTTGACCCATGTAGAGCAGCACCAGATCCAGTGGTGAACTATATCATGGGTTGCAAAAGCCATGGATCAGAGAAAGCAGCTGCATGCAGGATGTAGTATGTTTTTCCCCCTCACAAGGATAGGGACATCTTGTTTTGCTGGGCTTTGGAATTATACCTCATCAACTTGCAAAGAAGGCTCTTGATTGCATTATGCGGAGAAGCCTGTTAGAGGTAGCTGGGACCTGTTTTCTTTATTACAGTTGTTGACAGCCGAGAAAGGCTGATTGTGCTCCAGGGTGTCTCACTATTAAGGAACACTTCATATTTGCCATTGCTTTTCCTTTACATAGAGGCCACACAGAGGCAGTAGAACATCCTTTCCCAACCTGCTGCCTTCCAGATGTTGTTGGACTCCAGTTCCCATCAGCTTCAGTCAGCATAGGCAACGTTCAGGGGAAATGGAAAGCTCTAGGTTGGGAAAGACTGCAATAGAACATTGATGGCAAGTTGGCATGGGTGCCACAATTGGTACAGGTGGCAGGAAACTGTGGTATGTCTAAACCAGAGCATGAAAGCCTGTGAACTGGCTTATATTGGTGCTTCCCTTCCCTTCCCTTCCCTTCCAATCCCTTCCCTTCCCTTCCCTGTTCTGTTGCCTGTTCCTGAGCTCAAAGGTAGGTGTGTTGCAAAAACTTAAGCAAGAGCATTTTCAATGCTAAACACCTTTGCTTAGTTTCTGCTAGGGGGCAGCACAAACTTCCTCAAGTGTGCTGCTTAACCCAATTCTGCACACGCACACACAACGCACACACACACACACACACACACACACACACACACACACCCTGCAGCCCATCCTGCTGCCAAGGAGGTGAAGCTGTATTAACAAACTGACCACATTTTTAGGGGGAGGGAGTTGGATGGAAACAACGAACATGTTTCAAAAGCAACTTAACTTTGCTTAATAGAGCGTTTAGTCACACAATGGCATCTAAGCCCCCCTCCCCTGCCCTCCAAGACCTATTAGAGGCACCACATCATCTTCCAGTAGTCAGAACAGAGAGAGTTATTTACAAGGGACAGACACCAGAAAAGATGAGCTATTCCTCGTACTTTGGGACAGTTGCAGCATATGGCATTTGCGCCAGCAATAAACCCTCTGCAAAGCTGACATTCCTTTTATAAAGGCAACTTGCTGCTGACATCTGCCAACTGCTAGTACATTTTTCGGTGAATGGTTTTGGATTTCAGACCTCTCCTTTAAAAAAAAGTAGCCAACTTTGCTTCCCTACTAGAGAGCCATTCTTGAAGTAAAAGGCTAAATTGGATTTTAACTGGATTCTTCCCGGGCTCATTCTATAGCTGATGAACTCCTGTTGAAACAACTCACAGATGGCCACTGAAGAGGATGGGACTTGAAGGCTGCAGTCCCACAACCCAGTTACTCCTGAGCAGCCTGATTGAATTTACTGGGACTGCTATGGAGCAAATAGCTTGCAGATTGCAATCAGGTTCTTTCATCCGCAGTGCCAGATTTATTTTTATTGAAATTCATTATCCAGATACCCAATGAAACTGGAACCGTGGAGAAAGAAAGAAAGAAAGAAAGAAAGAAAGAAAGAAAGAAAGAAAAGGATATGTTCTTGGTTTTTAAGTCTCTTGTTTTCTATTACTAATTTCTGTCTACATCAGCACCAGAGTTGTTTGGCGAATCTAAGGGAAAAGGCCCATTAACACTCCCAGCTCCTTCCTAAGGGAGAATGATTTCATCCACATACAAAATGATTTTGCTGCTGTTCAGACTTATTTTTCTTATGTGGAAACACAGAACAAATATGAGTTTTCAGTTGAGAGAGTCCTGTGGACGTGTGGTCTGTGCTTAACTAAACACAAAACAGTTACCTTTTGGAAAGGAAGAACATAGCAACTGCAAAAGTAAAAGCCACACTTGATTTGGAACAGTTTCAGTTGTTGTAGTCTGAGGTTGTGGACAAGCTGACTGAAGTGTCCTCGCAATCCTTCCCCATCATGACTTACAAAAGCTAGCCAGAAAAGTGTGGTTGGGTTGTGTCCAGGAAACAACTCATCATGGAGGGGGATGCCACTGGCCCTTCAGGAAACCTTGGCACATCCTGTTCTCAAGAGAACTGCCTTGGACTCAAAAGTGTTGCACAGCTAGCACATGACAAGGTTCCCCATGACTTTTAACACCTATATTAAGTTGCTGGGACATGTCATTAGAGGATTTGGAGAGTGGTGATTACTTGGAGATGGTAATAGGCTGCATATGGACCAATACAATGAAGCTGAATCCAGATGAGATATAGTTGTTGTATGTCTCGGGTTCCTGAATTTGGAAAGCAGCCTATGTTTAGTGTATCTGTTGCTATTGGTATTATGTGAGACATTATTTTAAATAATATGTATGCAAATTGCCTTGAGAAACTTGAAGTTTGGGGTAGAAACGCTGAAAATAAATAAAAGCTTACTGAGGAACCAAAGGGATTGGTTCAGGCAGGATGCACTGTCCTAACCTTGAAAACAAGCCCAATGGAACAGAACTCCGGAAAGCTCCAAGTGAGCAACTTCCTCTGACAAAGTCTTAAGAGTGGAGTGAAGCCTTTTATGTTTCCAGGGCTAGAGCAACCCTCCATGGCTCCACCTGTTCCTTGAGAAGCAGAAGACCTTGAAGGCGCAAGCCTCTGGCTTAGGCACCTAACACTCCTCCTTGTCAATAGTTCCTTCCAGACCCTTTGTCTTTGCAGATAAGGCAACATGAGGATGCAGAGAATGAGATGGAGACAGTTGAGGGGTGCAGGCTCTGATGATATGGGCTTCAGAGGTCCTGGCCACAATGGATGTTGGAGAATTCCAGTGAAAACAGAAGTGGGAGTGGAAATTTCCAATGTCCACTTATTTCAAATTCAAAACCCTTTATTAGGCATAGCGCACCACACATTATCAAACAAACATCATATACAGACTGTATAAAATACGGGCTCAGCGAACACAATTTATCCCAGTCCTATTCTTAACTCCAAAAAATAAATCGATGTACATAGATAATATAATACAACACAGCAACATCACCTACCATTAAGAACCACTAAGTCTCTCTATCATGGCCCATTCTTTCTTCATGGACAGCACTCAAAAATTCAGCCACTATAACAGTAATTTGATCATCGCTGTCCGCCAGCAGGTCCTGAACAGTTGGTTGTGTAAAAATCTGTCTATTAAATTTTAGGGCCTCAAACAATTGTCTTCTGGCATAACTGCCAAAATCACAGGAAAAGAACACATGCTCCAGAGTATCGGGTTCCTGTTTTCCGCATTTGCAGAGACGCTCTGATTCTGGGATAGCTAAGTATCTTCCTCTCACTACCACCGAGGGAAACATGTTAAATCTGGCCAACATAAACAGCCTACACGATTCATGTTTCTTCAGATTTGTCATGTATCCCTTTTGGAAATCTCTACACAAAGGGAGATTTAAGTGGGTAGGAGAGCAGGTGCTGTGCTTTGCAACCTCAAGCATGGCGAGGACACTTTTTTCTGTAAGAGTCTTCCTGATAATTTCCCATGTATCTTTGGGATCAGAAATTTCAAAATCAGTTAGAGTGAGCCCTATCGAATCCAATTTTCTCCTGCAAGTCAATGATAGATTGTGAATTGCACTATCACTTATTTGTTCCATGTCGTGAAAAGAAATGAGTCTGATAAATACCATTGATGCTCAGTGTTGTTGTTGCAAATGATATGCCTGCAAATGATATATACTTCATTACACCCCCACCATTTGCATTATGTTTCCTTTGACTTGAAATGAGTGGGGTAGAATAATATAATCACAGTGTAAATTACATAAGTTATGTCACTTAACCACAAGGAAGAGTGAGATGAGTAACATAATTTTTAGCAGAATATGAACTGCAGCAGAACAATAAATAGTGCAGCATGCAACAAATAGAGGGCAGCACAGAAAATTATGCCTCCTCCCATGTCTGCTGACCACTCAGGTGTCCCTGTCTCAAGAGTCTCCATGCTGATGTGTTTGGGCTCAGCCTCTGTGATGGTGCTAGGACCTTGGGTTGGCTTCCAGCACCTCTGCCACTGAGCTGTGAGATCTATCTGGTTCCCTCCTTCTCTGAGTCAGATCCCAGGCTGTTGCTGTGGGTGAGGGTCTTGTCACAGGATCTGGAAAGCTAAAACCGAATGAGAAGCAATGTTGCAGCAGTACTAGTTTAGGAAAGCCTGGGCCAAAGCGACGCAGGAGAAGAAAGCAGCAGAAATCACAAATCAAGTTAAGGTGCAGCAAGGGAATTCTAACTGGACCTGCCAACCAGTTGGTTAGTTCCTTTCCCCTTTTATAGGGATTGTTGATGGCCATAGAAATAGTTTGCTTTCCAAGGAAGGGAAGGATGGAGGCGATATTCCTTACATGGGCATTTTGAGATGGCTTGCCATGATTTCTTCAGCAACATCTTTTTCTTATCAAATCCACATATTGCTTTGCAATATGTTAGCAAGGATGGCTGTTGTTCCTCTTTAATTATTTTTTGGCATGCAATGGTAATGAGAGAATAATAAAATGTGCCGCCTAAAATGTTTCCAGTTATTGGAGGGAGGGGGACAGAAACCTTCTCCCAAAGCATAGACCTTCCTGTTATGCTTTCATGTTCATCCCCTGCAGATGGTGGAAAATGAGCCATTTCAGCAAGGGACAATAAACCAGTTCTATTGTTTATTGATTGGTTTCATTAATCAGCCGTTCGTTCCCTCAGCTGCACATTTCCATAAACATAGACTGCCACTGTTGTTAGGATGGATCCATTCCTCCATCTGCCTTTGTTACTGCATGGAACTTTAAAAACATATACACCGAGAGCCAAAATCTTGTCTCAAATGAGAGGAGACAATTTTGCAAACACACGCGCGCACACATATTAAAAAAGAAGAAGAAGAAGAAGAACTCACCCCGTACGGAAACCTGATTTCTTTTAAGAAAGCAAACGCCAGAACAATAGCTGCTCTTACTTACTTTATCTCACGTTGGCAAGTTTTTGACCTAATTTTGTTCTTCGTTTCCAACACCTGGATGCTTTGCAGCTCATTTATTATAAGTGGATTGTTTCAAGGAGGGAGGCTCTCCTCCAGATTGCTGCTTGAATGGAGTGAGCAAAAGGAGGGCTTTTAAATGAGTAAAGAACAGCACAAGTGAGTTCAGTGTCAGGGGGGTGGGAATACCCAACCACCACCTGCAACTGCCAGTTATGCTTTGGGGAATCCATGCATGTGGGAAAAGGTGAGCCCAAGGGATTGCCAAGGATCAAGAAAGGGAAACAAAGGGACAGGCTGAGGCCAGAATTCAGTGGTGGCAGATGGATTAGTGAGGAGAGAAAGCAACAAATGGGACCGGTGAACTAAGGGAGGCTTAATAAGAGCTTGAAGTTCCAGGCCTATGTGCAACAGCAGTAAGGGTGGGCAGGACCTGTACATTGCACTCTTAATTGGCTTGTGGCATAGCAAGGAATTCTGAGGAAGTTCAGAGAAGTTGATGGAGGGTCCAGAACCACTCACAAAGTTGCTCAAGTGCTACATGTGCAAGTTACTCTCGGAGAACTTGCTGCCTAATGAAGTATGTTGACAATGGTGTCTTACATAAGCAAGGGCTTCATAGGCCCCAAGACTAGCCAGACCTCTTGGGTCCAGGCTATAGATTGGTTGATTGATTTACTTGGTTTCTATCACACCTTTTCTCCAGAGAGCTCAAGGCAGTGTCCCCTTCTCTATTTAATCCTCACAAGAACAACTCCTTGAGGCATGTTAAGCTGAGAGACAGTGACTGGCCCCCAAGTCACCTAGTGGGCTTTATGGCTGAGTGGGGTTTCGAACCTTGGTCTCTCAGGTCCTAGTCCAGCACTCTAAATACTACACCACACTGGCTGTATATTATCTGTATTATCTGGCTAGATATCACACAAACTTAAGCACTTGCTCTTTGCTACTCACACTTAGGTGAATTAGATACAGGCAGGGTACAAGTGGAGATGGATGAATCTGTCCATTTCCAGTCTGTGGATTTCATGTTTTTACCCATTAATCCATTCCATACACACATTTATAGATATAAAACAGTAATTCCAATTCCACTTCTGAGGCATTCTAGGATAACATTGCACCCAACTTTGAATTAAAATTAGGAACAAACTTTGCTCTGAGGATTGCCAGTGTTTTTGTGCCAGTGGGGCACATTCGAAATGTTGAGGAAGTGCTATGGGCAGTAATCACAAAACGGCTGCAATGCAGGTGTGTCACAATGGCTGCTGCCACATCTAAAATAGGATGATGTGGGTATTACCCCCCTCCTCAGCTGCTCTCTCAGTGAGAGATAAGGCAACCACATAAGGCACTACTGCAGTTGCAGAGAGAACCTGTGTGCCAATGAGAGATGAGAGGGTGGGCATGCAATCCATTTATCCAATGAAAGATGGACATGTTTAAGCAGACATATGCAATGTAGGAGAGGTTGGGCTAGTGCAAACAGAAATTGAGTAGAAACAGCAAATTGTGGATTTTTAAATAGGATATTTACTCAGAACTTTTGCAGGTTGCCATAGGAAGCTGGTGACCTCTAACTCCACTGAACTTCTGGAACTAAGAAGCAGCCTATTGCAATTGAGAGGTCATCAAGCCACTTTTCATTGCTATAATAGCTGAGACTGCTTTTGTTATATGCAAAGCTACAATCAATCCTGACAATAAAAACTCAAGAATGGATAATTTTATGCAGGACATAAGATTCCAAGCGAGCTAAAGAACCAAGCAAGCAACCTCCAAGATTCCCAACTGCTATGACATCTAAGCAAGAAGTACAAAAACAACAACAACCCTGGAGAAAAAATATTTTTAATTTAAAGCAGCTCTGTGGGAGACACAGGGGAAAAAAGCAACAAAAGATGTAGCTTTCAAGTTAGTTTTGGAAATTAATTACTGCTGAGGGTAATTACAAGAAATGCAATATATTTACTTGCATCCCCTCAAAATGTATGGGACTGGTGGGGTGGGGGTTCAGCTTCATTTTAGGGCCATCCAGAACCTTATAACAGCAAAGTTAGCCAACATGGTGCCCTTCAGAGGTTTCTGGATTTGTACTCCCCTCATGTTCTTGTTGGTTTTTCAACATTTTGGGCAGTTTATAAGGCTATTTTCTCATACCGTCCAACATTCCGTGTGAAAATAGAGACATACGGAATGTTGGAGGGTATGTTTTCTTGCTGTGCAATAAAGACATACTTAATTAGGGGCTAATTGTGCTGTAATGGAGACTGCTAACTGGTTAGTGGTCCTGTGCTTTTCAGCTCTTTGGTCACTTTCAAATCTGGGCTGTGTCACCAAGAATTGCTAAACTCTTTGGTGGCTGACAAGCAGGTTGATCTTCTGAGCCAGTTGGGTGAGTCTCCCTATCATGATTGACATTAATTGGGCCGCATCTTGTCACTCCTGGGAATGAAGATGAAGGCTTTATCAAGACGGTTCTGTATATCTTCACTTCTTTTTCACCTCTTCTGTTTCACCTACACACACCTGAGGTGTGTAGGAGGCTGGAAATTATGTTGCTAGTGTTAAACTGCCTTGGAATAGATAAAGTTCCTGAAACTCATCTTACCTGAATTTCATACCAGCACTGACTTTTGTAAGGACAGGAAGGCCTTCCTGGGATGAGTCCTCATCATCAGTGTGTTGTCCCATGCCAAAGGGACAGAGCTGAGTGGTACAGCACAAGTTTTGTATGCAAAAGTCCCAGAGGAACAGCAGGTTCAGGTGCCAAATGTATCCCTCCAATCCTCTCTATCTGGTCCTCAGGACTCGCTGCTTACTACACTCTCTCTCCTGAGGCCCTGCCCAGTCCTACCCTTCACCAGCCCTACTTTGCTTTTGCTTGTCTGGATGAAGGAGAGAAAGAGGGATTTGTGGAAGTGTGTAGAAACTAGACAGGTGTACAATGGTAAAAGGAGTTTCTCTTGTACTCCCCGTTTTTGCCTCTGGCTCCACTTACAACTGGTGTGTGGCTCCTGGAAAGTTGCCCAGAAGGGAATGTGGTCCTCAGACTGAAAAAGTTCTCCAACCCTGGTGTAGGCAGTACTAAGCTAAATGGACAAAAGGGTTAAATTCACCTTCTTACGTTGCACATGTGAATCATTGTCCACTACATACCCATGTCATAAAGTCTGTTCTCTACCTTCCAAGGATATGCAATATAATATTGGAGACTGAAGCATACTGTGGGGCAGGGAGAACCTCGGGCCTTAGCCACAGGAATGGGGAGATTACTCACCTATATTCCCTTTCCTCTGTCACTCCCAGTTCTCTTTCCCTGACCTCAGAGAGGCACAGAATTCCTTCCTCTGTAATTTACATGGAGCTTTCAAGCTGGACACATGCCCTTTCTCCTTTGACTTGCTTGTCAAAGTCTGTTTCTCACAAGGCAGTGAAATGGGATCACAGGGAGCTGCCTTGTGTTGTTGTTGTTGTTTAGTTGTTTAGTTGTGTCCGACTCTTCGTGGTCCCATGGACCAGAGCACGTCAGGCACTTCTGTCTTCCACTGTCTCCTGCAGTTTGGTCAGACTCATGTTTGTAGCTTCGAGAACACTGTCCAACCATCTCGTCCTCTGCCGTCCCCTTCTCCTTGTGCCCTCCATCTTTCCCAACATCAGGTTCTTTTCCAGGGAGTCTTCTCTTCTCATGAGGTGGCCAAAGTATTGGAGCCTCAGCTTCAGGATCTGTGCCTTGTGTTAGGTCAGGCTATTTGTCAGTCTAGCCCAGGCTTCCTCAACCTCGGCCCTCCAGATGTTTTGAGACTACAATTCCCATCATCCCTAACCACTGGTCCTGCTAGCTTGGGATCATGGGAGTTGTAGGCCAAAAACATCTGGAGGACTGAGGTTGAGGAAGCCTGGTCTAGCCCAGTAATATCTACTCTGACTGGCAGCATCTCTCCAGCCTATTGGGCAGACCTCTTTCCTATCACCTGTTACCTGGCACTTCTTTTAAATAGAGATGCCAGAGGTTTTCTGCATGCAAAGCATGTACTGTACCACTGAGCTATGCCCCCTTCCAAAAGAAATATAATTTTATCTCATGTCCACCACCTCTCATGGACCCTGTTTCCATATTTGGGATTGGGAGCAAGGTGGGAGTTAGGGATATAAGAAAATGCCTTTTCTGTTCCACCCTCTATTTGTCACATGAAATTTCAACCAAAATTCAGTTATTTGTCTTGTTGTCCACTATGAGGAACTTATGTAATTTTTGCTGACATCTGTCTGTCTTGGGAGACAATGGAGGTGTGCACCTTTGGGGGTGAGGTCAAGCCATTGGAAGATAGAAGCACCTGCTGTGTTTGTAGAGACTGATGCAGGAGAGACATGTTTTGTTGCAGCTGGGGCAGATGAAGGCATCCAGTAATGCTGATGCAGATGCGCCATGGTGTTTCTTCTCTCTGCACTCCTCCCAGCGGTCATTTCTCCTCTGGTCACTGCTATTGATACATGACTTGACTGCCTGTCTCCAGGCACTGCGGTCGTCTGCAAGGGCTTCTCACATGGCAGGGCTGATGTCGTCAGCCTTCATGTCACGTTTGCAGACATCTATGTAATTAATTACATAAATTGGTTTGTCATTATGTTATATACCATCCCATTCATTTTAATGCAAAGGAAATGCAATGCAAATTGGGGAGGGGCATAATCAATTGTGTATCAGTTGTGGACTGAAAGCAACAACAGCAAGTATGGATTGTATTCACAGGTTGAATTCTATTCCAGACCTATGCATAAGCCAACACCAATAATTTCTGCTTCTGTTTACATTTTTTTAAAGGAATTATCTGACATCCCTAGTGAGGATGCTACCTGAATCTTCACCATGCGTCTTGGATGATGGTTCTCACACCCTATTGAAAAAGCTCACTTTATTTTTAATCAGGGCAATGTAGCCATTACCTTTAGCAATGCTAATTGATTTATTGTTTAATTAACAGATTTTATTTGAGACTAAAGCTGAGCCATAGGTTTTTTTTGGGGGGGTAGCCAACTTTGATATACTAATAATAATAAATAATAGTAAATTTTTATTTATGCCCACCCTTCCTGGTTTAAAAACCTGGCTCAGGGCAGCTAACAGCAAATATAAAACATTGATTAAAATGGGACTTTAAAACAGCATGAAACACAACATAAAATGCAGCATCAATAACAAAAAAATTAAAAAATTCAGGGGTCACTTGGGGGGGGGTGATCCCAGTCAGTAGACATCATATGATCACCAGGGCTAACTGGCCAAGTTGGTCCTAGTAGGACCAGCAAGGAGACCAGGGAAGAATTTAAATGTGGGGTCCCAGAGAGGGTTTCTTCATAAAAGAGGAAAGGGGAAAGGGGAATAGAGGATCAGGCTAATTCAAATTGAAGGCCAGGTGGAATAGCTCTGTCTTACAGGCCCTGTGGATGGAGATCAAATCCTGCAGGGCCCTAGTCTCGTGGGACAGAGCATTCCACCAGGTCGGAGCTGTCACTGAAAAAGCCCTGGCCCTGGTGGATGATAGTCTGGCTTCCTTAGGGCCCGGGACCTTTAAACTATTATTATTCATGGACCTTAGGGTCCTCTGTGGGACATACCAGGAGAGGCATTCCCGTAAGTACAAGGGTCCTAGGCTGCATAGGGCTTTAAAGGTCAAAACCAGCACCTTAAACCTGGCCCTATGTAGCATTGGGATGTCATCCTGTTTCTGACATGGTCCTCTATATGCTGTGACTAATGTAGAAAGGAAGCAGCAGCAGCAGCCATGGGAAGCAATGGCACCAAACCAGGTTGAGAAAAGGGGAATATCTACACAATCTGTGGTCAGGGGCAGGGCTGGACTCAGACTTTGGCGGGGTTTGGGGGTGCCTTACATCTGACAACTCCCCCCCCCAACTGCATGCTGTCTCTGTTGTTGCACCTCTCACCACTTTTCTTTGGGCCTCCAAGCATGCTTCAGCAATGAATGGGTGGCAGAATTGGAGCTACATTCAGCTCCCATCTATCATAGCCACTTGTCATCTTAAGCGATTTAGATTACAGATCTGCTTCGTAGATCTGTGGGCTGGCTGTGGGCCAGGGCACTGCAACTTAAGGTGGTAACCACAGATAGGATTAGAGCTTAATTCAGAAGAGGTGCTGTTTCCTGCCGCTTAAAAGCACCTAGAGCCCTAGCAAATGGCAGCATGGCCAGATCAGGCTAGTGATGGCCCTTGGGAACCCATGGTGCCTTCAGCCAGTGCCCAATCTGGTTGACTGCTGGCACTCGACCCTGTTTAGTCCACCAAAGTTAGTTTAACTCTAGTCTTGTGCTGTCCTTCACTCTTCTGCAACTTTGTTTTGAATAGAGCAACAGAATCCTAGAGTTGAAATAGGCATTGAAGGTTGATTAGAAAACCAGTGGCTACAGGTGGTCATCCAGCCTCTTCTTAAAACCCTTCTAATGAAAGAGAGTTGATCACTTGTTCCAGTGTCAAAACAGCTTGTGGCTGCGGTGTATGTATCCCGTTAAAGATCTGGTGTTCCTACTTTTCACGGAGGCACATTTTACAAGTGGGAAAAGTAATTCCTGTGGATAAATTGGTAAAACACTGTAAATGGAAAGCAGCTCTATAAATGCAGACAGTTTACTTCTTTACTTACACTTTACAGTTTACTTAAATCGGGTGTGCGCGCGCCTGATTTAGTTTTTAACAACCCATTTAGTGCCCTTGAGTTTGATATTCCGCTCCCCTCTTCTCTTCCCCACCATTACTTCCTTCCCCCTTCATGACATGCCTTTCAGATTGTAAGCCTGAGGGCAGGCTCTGTCTTGCTTGTTGTTGATCAAGAGCGAGCTTTTAAAATCTTTAAATAAATCAAAAAAATGCCTCATCCAAATGAGAATATTCTGACACAACATAATAAATACTTGCATTGAAAAATCTGTTTTGTGTGTGTTTGTTTTTTAAATCAATGCCTTTTTAGATGGTGACAAGTTGGTCACAGGTGGCAAATCGTGGGCTGTGCCAAGAGCTTAATTTGGGCCTGCGTTAGAGGGAATTTAAGATGTCAGGTTGTACAGACCTGGTAAGAAAGAACTAGCTAAGCAGTTACCTGCAAGGAACATGATGCACAGTGTTCCCTCTTTTTATAATTATTGCTGTGTCCTTTTTTAAAAAGGGCTTTTTTAATTGAAGCTTTAGAAATCTACACCTGTGTTCCAATTCCCCTGTAGTGATGAGTCACGCATCAGGTCTTGCTGAACTTGGATCATACAATATGAATTGGCTTTAATGCGAGGGAACATCTGCTAATGTAAGCAGTCTCTCCTTGCATGAGTAGTATAACATGGGAGAAGCTGATTCATGGAAGGTGTGCCTTCTATGAGCAGGGCACCCTGGGGAATGCAGATGTCTCTGCTCTCAAAAGCAGCCACTGCGTTTTCAGCAAAGTTAATTTCACTGATGCTGCTCTGCTTACATGATTATCTATTATGTTTAGTTCCCACCCTTTTCCCAATAAGCTCAAGGTGCCTCTGTTGGCCCATATTTGTTATCTTCATCCAATCTGTGGGGTGCAAGGTCACCTCATGGCAGTGAGTCTCATAACCGCTAACCTGAATAGCTTTAAAAGCAGAGCAGACAAATTTATGGATAAGGCTAAGTTCTGCCACCACTATTGCAGATAGCATGCCTCTGTATTACAGAGAGTTGTGACTGGGGAGATCTCCCCCCACTCTCCAATCAACCACTTTAACCACTACGCTAGTGTTTTTCGAACTTGTGTACATGTATAGTACAAAGCAGTGTTCTTCAGTCTTGGTTCCCCGTGCGTTGTTGAGCTACATCACCTCCTGCCGGTGTAGCCAGTGGTCAGGGAAGATGGGAGTTGAAATACAACATTTGAAGACCTAAGTTTGAAGAAGACTGCACTACACCAGAGTGGATCTCATGAGTAAGCCACTCATACATGTAATATCCTGGAATGTGCACATTTATTTTCATCTGATGAGAAGTCTAACTGAAACTTGCTGCTTAAAATCTTTTCTTATCAGAGGCAGACTTACGCTGGTGCAATATGAAGCTGCCACATCAGTGGATTATGGGTGCTGGCAAGTATTCATCCACATATGGAAAGCCAGATTACATCTCAGCATGCACTGCATGGCATCCCTGAGAAACAAGTTTGGCACAGCCATCCACATCTTCATGATTGCCTGGAGGATTGGAGAAGATAAATGGCCCTGCATGACTATAGATGCCGCCATTGATTAAGTGGGCTGAAAGAACATGAGACAAAGGTAGCTTTGCAGCTCATCACCTAAAACTAAAGTCAATGTGAATTTGTATGGTCCCGGCTAGGCAAAAATAGCTGTAGGAATTTCAAGGCGAGTCTATATTAATTTTGGTAAGATTAGTTACATTTGGGTGGTTGTTGTGTGTCTCTAGGCAAACCCTTGAGATAATAAATGTTCAGGGTATATCTTGCAATAGCAAAAGGTGTCAGCTCCTTCTTGTTCTTCCTTGAGTAAACATGGAAATGAAGGTGGCCAGCCTGTGTATGTTTTGCATCAATGCATTCACTTGAAATGTTGTTGTGAGAATAATCCAGTCGCAAGTGCTTAACCCCTGATGTGAGGGGGTTAAGGTGCACAACAGCATTTCAGTATGCATCTCCCTGATGTCCCTTTCAAACTGAAGGAGAGAACTGCCGCTGCTGCCTTTGCTGCCTACCACACACCCATCCTAATCTCTAGGCACATACATGTGAACTCCAGACAAGTCCTAAAATTATATATATCCATTAACAAGAGTCAGGGTGTTGGTGGCAAGTCTAAATCTGTGTTCCCTACAGAGGATGTCTAAGTATGTGTGTTGGAGACTGCGAACTAATTTATTGCCTGTGTGGACTGCCTGCTTCTAAACAGGATTCCTTTTGATATTAAAATTTCTTTCCCTGGAGAGGCCTGGTGAGAAGAAGGAAAGGCTGGGTGGGAAAGGAATTCACCCACCCAGCACCCACCTTCTCCTGCAAAGATGCAGCCACCTGGTAGATCCCTTTTTTGCCATTTCTCCTTCTTCCTACCCATACCTGCTTCTCCTTCTTATGTCCAGGTTGCCCCTAGACAATCACAGATCAATTTGGGATGCCCAATATAACCCTCAGTGATCTGTCTCAACCTGACTAGACTGATGCCTATAGTCCCTAAATCTAGCCCAATTTGATTTGGAACTTGGCCAAATGCAGTGCTCAGACCTAATGTGCAAGTACACTGCAGTTGTGCACTGCAGGATTGCAGTGGAGCTTGGCACAATGTTGCCATTCCTGCCCTGTGCTCCTTCATGGGATACCCAAGTTTATCAAAAAGAAAGGGAGGTGATCTTAGAGTCACCCAGGAGCAAATGAAGAATCATTTGCACCAAGCAGGGCTTCTGGTTTAAATGCAACCACTACAGGCACTTCAGCTTGGAAAGTGTTCCCTAAGAGGCAGAAAGTTTGAATGGGAGGAGACAGACACTGATTTAGAGCAATGAGCCCAGCACAAACAAGGGTGGGTGGGAAACCGCCTCGCTTCTGTAACACTGTTAGAGAGCACAGGCTATTTGCTGCACCACGAAATCTCATAATCTGATTTTAATGGGCATATCACAAAACCCCGAGTGTTTGAACAATGTCGTACATGTGGGCCTTGGAGCCTTTATTCAGTTATTTTTTCCCCTCTCTCACTCCTCTCCCTTGCCCCACCCGCCATGAAAGGAAATGAAGATGAACACACATGGCTGCATCCTTGTGGAAGAGGGAGGGGGGCAAATAACCCCCCTGAGTCCCAGATCTCTTCCTCCTCCTCAACCCTCCTGCTTCCATTTACGTAGGAGTGAGCACGCTAATTCTGCAAAGCTGTCATTACCGGAGCAGCTTTGACAGGTCCATATTAAAGCACTGGAGCTGTCAGGAACATCTGATGGGCTGCCTGCTGTGGAGTGCCACTGTTTGGAGTGATCCAGTGAGGATGTAAGATGGAGGAAGAGAGCAAGAGAGGGAATGGAAGTCTCTTAACTGGGTATCGAAAACTCTCTAGCATGTGGCACAGGCAGCAGGAATTTGTCGCATGCCTGGGCAGGGGCTGGAAACCGCATGTGTCTCAGTGTGAAACATTATTTATTATGGCCATATATAGCCCACCCTTCAACACATACCCCCAAGGCAGCTAACAAAAGAAATTTAAAATAATAATAAAAAGCCATGGGCTGCTATATATCCTAAAAATGTAACATAAGATTAAAATCAAACCATGAAAGCAACACCTGTTTAAGGTGAGCAGTAAAACTTATTGAGAGAAAATAAATACATTTGTCTGGAGTAGGTGGAGCTGGAGTAGGTGGAGTGAGTGGTGCTGTGGTCTAAACCACTGAGCCTAGGGCTTACCGATCAGAAGGTCAGCGGTTCGAATCCCCGAGACGGGGTGAGCTCCCATTGCTCAGTCCTAGCTCCTGTCAACCTAGCAGTTCAAAAGCACGTCAAAGTGCAAGTAGATAAATAGGTACCACTCCGGTGGGAAGGTAAACAGAGTTTCTGTGTGCTGCTCTGGTTTCGCCAGAAGCAGCTTAGTCATGCTGGCCACATGACCTGGAAAAACTGTCTGCGAACAAACGTCGGCTCCCTCGGCCAGTAAAGCGAGATGAGTGAACGCAACCCCAGAGTCGTCCGCGACTGGACCTAATGGTCAGGGGTCCTTTACCTTTACCTTTCAGGGAGGACATTGAGAAAAGTGCCAGGTGAGCCTCACTGGGGTAGGTAGTCCAGAGGTAGGATGTCACGACTCACGGACCCCTCTTCCTGGTAGCCATTTGCCACACAGCCCACACCTCACTTAATCAGTGCATACAGAGAATTAGGTTAGTTTAGAGCTAGTCCAGCCCACTCACTTTGCAGGCTGTTTTAGGGAAGCATTTCAGCAATCCTCTTTTGGGGATGGAGGGAGGTGGAACATGGGAAAATGCGAAACAAATTGCTGCAGCTGCAAGCAATACTTGAAGCTGCTGCAGCCTGGAAGCAACACTCCCATAATCCTTTAGTTTCACTCCCATAATTCTCCTCTGATTAGCACTGCATCATAGGAGAAAATGCCAGTCATTGGAAGAAGACTCACTGTTGCCATTTAAGTTGGCAGTGCAACAAACAAGCCGAAAGGTAATCACTGTTTTGTCCTTGGGACATTACCCTTGCCAGAAAAGGTTGCCTGTCAAAGCTTTATTGCCAAGATGATGGTGTGCCCTGCTGGACGCTATAGTGAGTGGAAAGAGACCTTGGATTGGAGGTCAGAGACCCATGGGAGCAAAAAGATTACAACCTGACGTGGATGTAAGCATCACAGCAGAATCAAAGAGCCTGCTTTGGGGATATATTCATGATTAAGTTGCAAATCAAGCAAAGTATTTTAAGAGCATTTGTGTGGGTTACTTTTAATATCACATGATAGCCAAAGATAGAGCTGTTCCTGAGAATAAACCCTACAGGAGGTCCAGAAAAGCAGGGAGCTAGTGCCTCTCCCTCTCCAAATGGTGCCCCAGAAACAGCTTCCCCTTCCCTTCTAGAAAGGATGAGCCCACCAGGACTCAAACTGGCACCTGCAGAGGGAGAAGACACAGTGCTCTCCAGCTGTCTCAGCAACAGATTCAGAAATTCTGCATTTATCTAAACTGTTTTGGCATGGGGGAGGGGAGCACAGTAGCCACTCTTGAGTTGATATTTGCAAGGTGTGGTGGTTCTGGCCTATGCCAGGGATAGCCAAGGTGGTGCTCTCCAGAAGTTGCTGGACTACAGCTCCCAACATCCCAGGCCATTGGCCATGTTGGCTGAGGCTGATGGGAATGGAGTCAAACAACAACTGGAGAGCATCGTATTACCCCAGCCTCTGCACAATCATTCAACTCTGGCCAAAGGAGGAAACTGCAGAGTGAGCTGTGAAGGAACCCTCCTAGTATTGATTTGCAAACTAGCATGGCCACTGGTCAGGGATAATGGCAGTTGTAGTTCAGGAACATCTAGGGCAGCCTTTCTCAACCTGTGGGTCCCCAGATGTTGTTGAACTATAACTCCCATCACCCCTAGCTAGCAAGGCCAGAGCTCATGGATGATGGGAGTTGTAGTCCAACAACATCTGGGGACTCACAGGTTGAGAACCGCTGATCTAGGGCATTATTTGGATCTCTACCTGTTTTTGGAGTACAACTCCCATTGTCCTTAGTCAATGATGATGGGTGTTGTGGCCCCAAAACAGCTGTTTGGAAAACATACGTGATACCTTGTTGACAACCTCCAAGCTACAGTGAGGCAGGTGTTACTCCTAGATTCTCAGTTCAGATCACATTGTCATATACAGGTCAAACCTGCCTATGATGCTGTCTAGCTGCTGGGTCTGTCAGCAGAGCAGAAACTGGTGCTATTATTGTCCTCAACTTTGCATACCAGGACACCAAGCAGCCTCATTCATTGTGGCAGCCAAAGCCATTTTTATTTCTTATATACATAAAAATGTGTGGCTGTTGTCTCCCTGCAGTGTGATGATGGGGTGATGACAAGGTGGCAGGCAGCCCAGGTGAGCTGTCTGATGGAAGGGGGAAGCATTCCATAGAGCTGTTTGGCATACCACTCTGTAAAGTGTTAGCCACCGCCTCCATGAAACATGGTTGCAATGAGGTTTAATGGAGGGGGGAGATGCTTCAGAAAACAGCTCTCTGAAGAACTTCTCTTCTTTAAAAAGGAGTAAGGGGTGAACTGTGAGGGGATGGGCTTTGGGGAAACTGTGAGGAGGTGACAAGGAGGAGGAAGAGGAAGTGATGAGGTTTGGTCAGGTGTAAAGGGAGGAGGGGTTGGTCAGGTGTGCAGGAAGAGGATTGGCAAAGGGGTTGGTGGGTCAGTGAGCAAATGTATATATGTATGTATGTATGTATGTATGTATGTATGTATGTATGTATTTGTAACCATGGCTGCATCAGTCAGAAAGAAAGCCTGTAGTACGGCACTGATGGAGTTAAACTAGATTGCAAATACATTATTTCAACAATCTGAATATGCCACAAGATTTGTTTTTTCCTGTATGTAAAAACTGAGATACTGCCTCTTCAGGGGATTGATTTTCCCCTCCCCCACCCCCCCTCGAATTACTCTGCCTTTGTCTAGGCTCGAAGTGAAATGATGCTTAATGGCACATTAATGAAAGCATATTAGCTAATAACACATTTTCTAACATACTTCATTGCTATTTTTGCCAGAACTCACAAAGCCTCTAGGTATGTGTTGCAAAACAAAAAGTACAATCCATCTCTTTTTGGTGTTCGCATTGCTGCCTTGCATAAATCTTTCTTTTTGTTCTTTTCACCCCAGTGGTAGCCAAGTCCCCCAAAATACTCTGTATGTGTCGTTATTATAAAAAAACAAACCAACACACACCCTGCAACACTTCACAACTTCTTTTTAAATATATATATACCAAATATCAGTGCTATTTTTCTACAAAAATAGGTGCCGGAACTCACCATGCATGCTTCCTTCATTCTCTTATAATGGCAATGGCACCCACATGAGAGGGTGCATTCCAGTGCGTTCTGGCTGGAAAAAATCCATGCCAAAGATATTTTAAATGGACACTTAAACATACACAAAGCGTGAGCACTCAGTGTAAATTAATATTCAGTGGCCATACTGGATTTGCCTCCGTGTACTGTGTGACATTTTATTGTAAAAACATAAGCAAAGCCCTAGGCTGGACCTACCCTGATCTGTAAAACGTTATTAAATATAACATTAAATAATTCTCAAAGCAGTTTTCCATTCCCAAAGGCTCACTGCTCTACAGCGCCCTCTCGTGTCACGTTGTAATAACACATTCCTAATGTTATAAACGACGAGTGTAGATCGGTCCATGGCCTAGTGTCCTGTTCTCACAATGGCCATCCAGATGCCTATGGGAAGCCCACAAGGAGGACCTGAGCACAACAGCACAACTCCACACCTGTGATTCTCAGCAACTGGCATCAGGAATACTGCCTCTGACAGTGGAGGTAGAACCTAGCCACCATGGATAGTGCCATTGATAGGCTTCTCCTTCATTTATTTTGCCCTTCATTCAAAGAAATCAGAGGGGTGTAGACACTTCCCCTTTCATCTGACAACTCTGTGAAGGAGACTATGCTAAGAACTAGCAACTGCCTTAGGTTCAGTTGTGCAAGCCCTGCACTGACTGCTATGTGAGCCCACAATCACCATACTGTTCATATTTACCAAGTCAGTATCTGTCTGGTGGTATCTGTTGCTAGTAAAACATTGCCATAGTTTTGCCCTTGTCAGGGATATCCACTTATCATGTTCATTGTTTGCACATATGTGTGCTTAATATCTCTGCAGATTTCATCCCTCTTCCACAAGCAAACAAATAAAATATCCCTTGGGGGCGGAGGGTAGGTGATACATATTGACTGTGCACATGCATCTAATTATAAACGTACACCAATAGCAAAAACATGCCAGCACATTGTTTCCTTTCCATATCTTGCAGAGCCACCCAGAGTGGTTGGGGCAACCCAGTCAGATTGGTGGGATGCAAATAATAAAATAATTGTAGTTGTAGTTGTTGTAGTTGTAGTTGTAGTTGTAGTTGTAGTTGTAGTTGTAGTTGTAGTTGTTGTAGATCCTTAAAATGGCCTGTTTATACATAATGATCTCAGTCAAATAGCCATGGCTTATCAGTCTGGAATAAAGTATATGCCTCAGCACTCCCCTCATACCTGGCTTTGGCCGTGATATCCTGGTTTCTAAAACCACACTTTGTGCGTCGAGGTCCCCAAGACACCCCCCAAGAAAACACAATTGACACTTAATTTTTGTTTAAGGTTTTGGGCATACTTTTGGCCACAACTTTATTCAAATTACAGCAATGTGAGTAGTTGCTTAGGCATTGGTAGCACTAACTGACCCCACCCGGGGACAGCTCTGACATTTGCACCCCCCGCGAAGTCAGCAAGAGTAAGTCACCTGGGGAGAGAGACAGGACTGGGAACCATGCCTCAGCTCTCCCCAGAATGCTCCCAGGGGTTTGCATGGCCCTAGCCCCTTGCCAGGGGGTTTCGGACAAAAGCATGGGGAGCCCCTGGGTTCCTTTAACAGAAAACCCTTGAAGCAGCAGCAGCAGCATTTTGGAGGGGCAGGCACAGCCAAATCCATACCCCTCCACCAACCAATTCCAAGACCAATGCCTAACCGCAAACCTTACAAGTTGTGACGATTTGCTACACAGTAGGCAAAAACCAAGTGGCACACACTAATCAGCCAAATGGACAAAATTCCTACCGGGCCCCTACCCCAAAGCAGACGACCCCATGACAGGCATAGCAAGGTCAAGCAAACAGCCTAAAATTAGGGAAGGGAGGGCGGGTGATCCGAAGTAAGCAGCAAAAAGAGGAAGTTTGTCGCTGCGAGCATTGTATTTAACAAATAGGGCTGTCAATCAACAAATGGCAACATCTAGATTTCCCCAGTAACAGCCCGCCCCTGCTTAAAAGATGGCCAAACCATTTGCCTAGCAACAGTGAGGTGTCTCATCAGCCCCACCCGCAACCTGTGCTCTCCATGAGGGAGAACACACTTTCCCACGTTGCTGTGTTTAAAGAGCTCCACGCACATCAAGATATAAAACCTCAATGACATTAAGTTGTTTGTTTTATCTTTATTTTTTGTTTTTCAAATAACAAATGTAAATTATTTCCTAACACAAACAGGCCATTTAAAGTTGCAAATTGCTGAGGGTATTTTGCTTTAAATAGAAAAGTATGTCAACAAGCACCTGGAAATAAATAATAAATGGATGAAATCAGTATAAGGCAAGCTGTTGCAAAGTATATTGGGGTAGCCAACTCCTATCATCCCTAACCATTGACCATGCTGGCTGTAACTGATGAGAGTTGGAGTCCAGCAACATATGTAGGGCATCATGTTGACTACCCTTGGAGTATATAAACATGACACACAGAAGGCAAAGAAGGTGATGTCAGCAGTGAGTAGTGGAGTGTGAGAACTCATTAATTGATATTAGGTGTGAGAAAAATTGAGCCATAACTGTGGGATAACTAGCCTTATATAACCAACATGCTTAAGTTTAATTAATACATGAATGGGTTAAGGCCACAGAGTAAGCTGTTCTGCCAGGCTTAGCTTGCTTTGGGAGGAAATGAGCAATCAAGCATATTGTTCACCCTCCTGTCTACCAGAGAACCTTAATGTGTGAGGAAGTCTGAGCTGGTTGCTGTAGCTCAGACTGCATGGCTCTTACAAACTACTCTTGAGTTCCTATACCAATGATTTAGCTACTTTCACCACTGTAGCTAAACCAAGTTTTACTGCCTGTGCAACTTTTTTTTGAAGGGTGTATAGAAAAACACATGAATCTGTCCTTTGAAGAGTTAGTAAGTAAACCAATTTAAACTTACCAAATGTGTGGTCTTTTTCTATGCTAGGGGACGAGGGAAGGTTTGGAAATCTCAAGAGAATATCGATATTTGCTGCATATTTTGTGATTTTAAATCTCTCGCCAAAGAGTAGTTACACCAAACTTAGAGCCTAGCATCCAGGAGTTAATGTGTATAGGTGTGGATGTTGTGTGTGTGTGTGTGTGTGTGTATACAATATATGTATATGTGAGCATATAAATATACATACATGCATACACACACACACCTATTTTTTCCTTGAACCAACAGCAAGTATCATCTGTGAAACTTGGAGGGCAAGGGACATTGCCGCGTGTGTGCGTGCCAGGAATTCAGAGCTAGGTAACAGAGAGAAATGCACAGGAGCCAAGAAGAGTCTGGGCAAGCCCCTTCCAAAGTGAGAAGCCTTTTTCTGCCCTTCCTGTCTCAGAGTGAATGGTCCAACGACTAACCAAGGTGGGTGGAGCCAGTCCAGAACCTTGCAGGAAGTGAAGTTCAACACGTGGGGCAGCTACACAGAGAGTCTTGATATCTCCTAATATTCTACACCACAGGAAGGGATTAGGCTATACTGGCAGAAGTCTACTGGCTTCTGGTTGCACCCATATATATATATATTTTTAAAAATTAAAAGTCAGCTGCTTGAGTAATGGGAGAAATCCCTATTGTGCTATTCCCTTTCCACCAGAAGTGTTCTGTTGTATATATAATGTTCATGACGATGTTTTTGTTCTTGTTGATCCGAGAACCAGGCAGCAAAAAGGGACAGTAGCATTGTGGTTGCAATATTTCCTCTCCCTGCTGTCCACGCCATGCTATAATTTCCTTTCTTGCCAAGGGGAAAGTAGGTGGTATTTTAGGAGCAGGGTGGGGAATCAAAAACCACTAATTGGAAATTGTATTTGCTCTGACTTGAATACTTTTTTTCTAAATGCTTAAATGCATGAATAATCTTTCCCATTAATTAGAGATTCTGAAATATCAGTAAGCAAATGCTGCCCCGCCTCCCCTTGCCCTCGTGAAAGGGTAAAGGCAGAGAGACACTTCAAATGGGTTGACGGGGCTGGGAATGGAGACAAGAAGACGGAGCCCTCCTCCCCCCTTGACAATTCAGAATGTCAACTGGAAAGAAAGCATTGTTGTTTAATGGCAATTTCTGATTGCAAGGCCTAAGGTGTAGGACTCCGGCCAGCCGCTGAGTGGGGAGGAATGTAAGGGGGGGGGCGTTCCCTTCCCCCATGTCTCTGCTTTTAAAAGACAAGTGTCTAGACAAGCAGCTGTGTTGCATCCTGCAAGCCAGGCTGCTGACTACCTGGAGGGCTGCCTGCTTGAGCCAGATGAGGACCACCTCTTGGCTGACTTGGGTTGACCTCTAGAATGTATTCAGCAAGGACCCAGAGGTGTTTTGTAAGGGCAGTGATACTCTGCTGTGCCCATTGTTGCCATGACAGAAGTCTGCAGGTGAATTGTTAATGTGCCTGCGCTATGGACATGCATGAGTTCATTTCCCCAGGCTTGAGATAAAAGCAACGGGTCTGTTCTGTACATCGTGTTTGGGATAATGACAATCAGTGTGCAAGCCAGAACTGTCAGGCAGCTGCCAAAGTCTCAGCATCACAGAAGGGCCCACTAGCAGCAACTCTGAATGTGCTGGTGTTCCTTGCTCTCCATACCATTTGCCCACACAGCATCCAAGGTTAAGAAATGAAGAAGAGTCCTGCTCAATCAGACCAAAGGACCTGTCTCAGGGATGGGAAATCTCAGGGCCAGGGACCAAATCCAAGCCACACAGCCTCCTGAGTTTCGTCCTTCACCAGTCCTGCTTTGCACTATCCTTGAGTGTTTTTGCCCTGGCTCTCTTTCCTGCTTGCCTGAGTGAGACTGGAAGAGGGCTTATCAGTTTCCCATAGACATCTGGTTGGCTACTGTGGGAACAGAATGCTAGACTTTATAGGTCAGGGATGGGGATCCACTTTCAGGGTAATCCGAGGCATGAATATTGCTAATTGATAACTTTCTGGGGCCCACAAGGCAATGGTGGGTGCAGAGGTGTTTTTAGGGTAGCACGACCGGTGTGGCCACCTGGGTATAAAGGACTGAGCTGCAGCTCTTCCCCACTACTTAGGTACAACTGAACATCTGAACTCTGTGTGTGTGTGTGTGTGTGTGTGTGTGTGTGTGTGTGTGTCTGTGTGTGTGTGTGTGTGATCACATAAGTACGTACATGTCTGGCTATACTGTCTGCCCATCCCCCATTCCTTCACCTAACCCCACAGTGTTCCTGAGTTAATATACTCTTAGCTTCATAAATCCATATATGAACCTGGCCACTCTTCCCTCAGGCTGCTACAAATTGATTTTTTCTCCCCTTTCTCGGCAGTGCTATCTAAGGACACCATCAATCTATATATTAACTTGGGCTGTCAGCCTTCAGGGTGTCATAAAGCCACAGACAGCCATCTCTGTCCACTCTGAGTGAGAGAGCTTTGTTGACTTAAGGATCATGGAAGGCTCTCAAGGAAGAAGCCATAAAGCTGTGAAGAGCTGAGCTGAGACCCAGATCTATAGAAAATCCATCTTGAGCTCCATTGCCTCTATGCTCCCTGCCCTTAAAGTTCATCTGAGGTACTTGAGTGCATTCTCTATGATTATGTTGGCACATAATGAACTTTGCTTAATGTGGGGTGCTTAGCATATTTCAGCCTCCATTTGGCATGCAAAGTCTGGGTGCTAAAACAAGTCATTTGCAGATGGCTTCCCTTACTCAATGAATACACACTCTCAGGTAAGATAGGGATGAAGGAACAATTTGTTCCATCCACATTCTGAAGTGAGCCAACCTAACTTATCAGTCCTTGTGAATGAAACAGATTATGTACTTTTCTGAATTGTGCTTTGCAGTTTTGCTTTTTTTAATGTGCATTTCATTGGAAAATGTGTTGAAAAACATACAAAGACGTGTATTTTAGCAAGATAATGTGTACGAGATGTGCACATTTTACATTTGAATCTTTCAGATTTTTTTTTAATCTACAGAAACAGGAGTCAGAACAGATCTTATGTGACACAGTATAGACACAGTATTGCTCATCTTTGCTTATACCACAAGTGTGTACGTGTGCCCTGAAAAGTATGTCCCATTGAGTTCAGAGGGGTCTACTCCCAGGAAACTGGACATAGGATTGCAATCTTAATATCTGCTCACTAATGTGAGTACAGAATTGAGGGGTAACACCTTCTCTGGCTTAATTTATCTGTAATGTGTGGTTAGATTCTTCCTCTGATTCTTTATCTATATTTGGCTGGTGTGCTGCTGACTGTGTGTCCTGGGAACTGGATCTCATCACTTGGTTAGTGTGCATAATGAATTTTGAAATGCTGGAAATATTAGTATTTGGGGACTGAGATGTTGGTGTACAGATATACAAAATGCATCAATTTAGGAGATCTAAATGCAAAAATGTGCACTCAGGGCTTTAGGGAAATAAATGCTTCTGTGGGATT
This sequence comes from Podarcis filfolensis, assembly GCF_964270895.1. Classification (NCBI taxonomy): domain Eukaryota; kingdom Metazoa; phylum Chordata; class Lepidosauria; order Squamata; family Lacertidae; genus Podarcis; species Podarcis filfolensis. The sequence goes on from NC_139618.1 coordinate 30,465,380, forward strand.
TCAAAAAGTTTTGCCATCAAAACACATCTAAGTGTGTGCGTTTTGGCTTGTTTGCCATAATAGAGCACCATAGTTTTTCACATAGCGTGAACTCAGGGCTTATCTACACTCATCTTTTACCCACTCTTTCCAGTTACAGGTCTGTACTTTAAAGCTCTAGGTCCCAGCATTGAGGAGTGGGCTGGGGGTTGTCCTGGAGCTTTCCCAGCAAAAACCCACTCTTTAGCACTCACTCATTTGGAGCAGACATCAGTTCAGGTTTTCCATAGATCGACATTGATAATCAGACTGATAAACCCTTAGTGATTACGGCTTTCCCTCCTCCCTCTCAAATGTTGCAAAAAGGGTAGGAAAACGCTACCGCTTTCAATAAAACCCCTAGTCCTCATACAGCAGTGGTTTTCAAACTTTCAATCTTCAAGGAACTGTTTCTATGGCTGCCAGTCTTCCAAGAAAGCACAGGGCTGACATTTGGCACCAAACCTATAGAGCAGGGGTAGGTGACCTAAGGCCCCAGGGGCCAGGTGCGGCCCAATCGCCTTCTCAATCCGGTCCACGGATGGTCTGGGAATCACCGTATTTTTACATGAATAGAATGTGTCCTTTTATTTAAAATGCATCTCTGGGTTATTTCTGGGGCATAGGAGTTCGTTCATCTTTGTTTGTTTTTCAAAATATAGTCCGTCCCCCCACATGGTCTGAGGGATGGTGGACTGGCCCTCTGCTGAAAAAGGTTGCTGACCCCTGCTATGGAGGCATCAGATGCAAGCCTCACTTGCTAAGGAACAAACAGGAGTTTACCTTCAGGCTTCCAGTTGTTCCTCTGCATCCCTTTACCTATCTCGTACCTGAGATCACACATGACATCAGGTGTTAGATAGGTGAGTATGGTTTTAGGAAAATGGCCTCACGGGCCTTGTTAGGAACCATATTGGGCCAAATTAGGCCTGCAGGTTTCCCACCAGTGATATATGCATATAAATTAGTCTGTGTAATTTGCATGTGTAAATATGCAAACTTGGCTCCTTTTTTGTGTTCCCCTGTCTTTTGTGGGATGCATTTCCTCTCTCTTTTGCAATGCAGGAGTGACCATCCTAGCCACTCTTATTTTCTCTCTCTCTCTCTCTCTCTCTCTCTCTCTCTCTCTCTCTCTTTCTTTTATTTTACTTCTTAAGCACACAAACTAATTCATTATTTTCCCATATAATACAAAAATCCCCCCCCCCAAACCACCTTTCAATTCAAGACATTTTTCACTGCAGTTTCAAACTTACTAAAAACATTTTTGCCCACAGTGTCTTTGAATGATATTGTGCCAGGGGCTTTGTGGGAAATGAGAATAGTGGTTCCAAACTACCTAGTGTTCATCACAGGTTTGCTGCTGTTGACTGCCACCAGGCCAGTGGGGCTTACCATTTTAGATGTGGGATCACCTTTGCCAAGGGTCCCCCAAACCTGTCACTGGCTATGCCAAATAGTACCCACAGTGCAACGTGCCTGGCAAGTTTAGAGAAAGGCTATATAGCTCGGTGGTAGAACACCTGCTTTCATTTCAGAAGGTCTTAGGTTCAATCCCCAGCATCTGCAGGTAGGGATGCGAGCAGGGCCAGCCCAGAACATTTCGCTGCTCCAGGCAAAACACACACACATGCAAACACACACACACACACTGTCTCCTCCTCTGCAGCTGCTGCCACCTGAAGGTTGCCCAAGGTGTAAAAGGAGGCTAGAGAGAGGTGGATGGCAATGCACACATGGGCAGACAGGCACACAGTGTCAATGCCTCTCCCAGCAATCCAAAGCCTGACACCCTGCATTGACCACCTCACCATGTGTCCTGGTTAGGCCAGCCTTGTTTGGGACAGACCCTTGCCTGAAATCCTGAAAAACTTCTGCCAGTCAGTGCTGACAATACTGAGCTCCATGGACCAGTGGCCTAATTCACTACAGTGGTACCTCAGGTTAAGTACTTAATTTGTTCCGGATGTCCGTTCTTAACCTGAAACTGTTCTTAACCTGAAGCACCACTTTAGCTAATGGGGCCTCCTGCTGCTGCCACGCCGCCAGAGCACGATTTCTGTTCTCATCCTGAAGCAAAGTTCTTAACCCGAGGTACTATTTCTGGGCTAGCGGAGTCTGTAACCTGAAGCGTATGTAACCTGAAGCGTATGTAACCTGAGGTATCACTGTATAAGGCAGCTATGTTCCTAAGCTGCCTGCTTTTTGTGGGCCCAGGGTGTGGGTATAAGGAGCCTTCAGGAGCATTTCACTCGACATAACTTGTTTTATTATTCCCTCTATATTCCTCTAAAAAAGGTCTTGAAATGTTGCTTCAGATGATGCTGTGGCAGCTCCAATTAAAACTGGCACCATTCCTGTTTTCACACGTTTCATCCTCCAAAAAGCCCTATATGAACCCTCCAATATGAATTCTAAAAAAATAATAATTCTATTTTTGCTTGACTTTTTTTGACTTTTGCGAGATCCCCTTGTTCCTTACAGCACAGCAGCAAGAACAGGAAACCTCGCTTTACAACTCAATCCCTGGATAGCTTGAGCAAGAAGACTGAGAGAGCAAACTGTGTTCTCCTGCTGATCTCAGGCTGCTAAAAGCAGGTGCAGCCAGGACACATCAGCCATGTGGAAGCTTCCCATCATTTTTGCCCTTCAAGGGCTGGAGCTGTGTTCCATTACCATGGCACGTAGCAAAATCACTCTCCCATCAGGAGCCCCCTGAAACAAAATGCTGTTAAACTCTGTGCCAACAGGGGAGAGAGTCTAGCTAGTTCAGCTTGAGTGCTGGCCACTGTGAGATGTCCATAGGCCATTCACTACTTTCAAGCTTTTGTGATCAATAATTGACACACGTTGGGTATGCGTCACATCAACATCACCAAAGTCTTCATAAATCCAGAAATGTGCATTACCTGGACACTGTGCAAGCCTTTCTTTCTTTCCTTCTTTCTTTCTTTCTTTCTTTCTTTCTTTCTTTCTTTCAAAATTGTACCCACATGAAGAGAGAGAAAAATGCACCCTTATTTTAAAGTAATAATTTTCAATTCTATATTCAATAAATGGTTTCAAACTTAGTAAAAAAAAAAAATCTTGCCGTTGTATTTTTCTCTTGCAATTGCCTTTTTCTTGTACACTTAAGAAATATGCCAGTTTTTGCCACTAAAGGAAGAGCTCATACTTTTTCCTATCTGTGCCCTTATTATCTGTATTCTCTGAGATTCTCCATTCCTTTGCAAGATTTTTAAGCTAGAGAAGGGTGACTTTCACATTCTCAGGGGCCAGCTGATTCTCCAGAAAGTAGCCTGGGTTGGTAAAAGCATATATTGCCCATTATACAAACCATTTCATGGCTCAGCACCACTTAGCAACAAGGATTTCACAGGTGCTGGGATATATGGGGAAGATCCACACCATATATTTAAAGCACATTTGGCATCTGAAAGAATCCTGGGAGTAGTAGTTTGCTAAGGGTGCTGGGAATTGTAGCTCAGCGAGAGATGAACTACAGTTCCCAGGATTCTTTGGGGGACACCATGTGATTTTAATGTGCATTAAAAGTGCTTAAACATATGGTGTGACTCTGGCTGCAAACACTTACAGGTTATTGTGGCATTCAATATACAATTGAAAGAGAGATGTAACGTTAGAAACTTGAATTGAGCTGCATATTACAACTTTTTTTAGGGGTGGGGTCATATTTGTGAGAGATTATGCTTTACTGCATATTGGTTAGCATGCAGTTGGAGCTGGATAAAGTTGCTCAGGAGGCATGCTCTGTCTCCTGGGTCCCTAGTTTGCCACCACAGCTTTTTGCAAAAAAAAGCTATCCAATTCTCTAGTTCTGAGGGGCACATTTTATTTGGTGTGGGTCAGAGCAACACTTTGTTGTATACCACAATCTTACTTTGTACAGAGAGCAAACTATTTTTGGAAGAGACACCAGATTACTCCAGGGACTGTATCTAGCCTCTGGGTTACCTGTTAGCTGCCCCTAATGTACTCAGGGATGAGTGGTAAGAACTGACCTCCAGCCTCTCCAATGTGACATTTTTTCCAAATGCCAGTGGCAAAAGAAAGGGTAGAAGGATGTTGCTTAAGCAGCAAGGAATGACAAGGAGGGCCAAAGATTAATGTCTAAGGTCTCCATAATATACATACCCAGCGGTCCTGAGTTTATCATAAAAGCCATGGTTGTTAAGTTCAGGACAATTATCTAATGCACCCCTTTAGTGATTGGCACTAATAATAGAGCTGTGAGAAGAACAGATAGGAAGGGCACTTGGTGTTTCGTTTTTGAGATTTTCTTCAAGCTTGCTTTTATTTTGCCCTACGATCCAATGCATTTAATGGAGCAGAGACTTTGAAAGGTCCATATTGTGTCATTTAAACTCCCCTGTTAGTTCAAGCCACAGATTCTTCATTCCTCCTCCTCAACACATTTTTTCTTTCTCTTCTGTAGTCAAAGCAGTTTCCCAGAAGGCGCTCCTATGCAAATGCCATAGTTACTTTTGACATCACCAAATAATAGTTTTGCATCTGTGAATGTTGTTTGCTTGCCTTCTCATGTTAGCTTTCCTTGAACCATGATTTAGATGTTTGCAGCTGATTAGCAATTTTGGAGCGATTTGTTGTTCATTTCTACCTTTTATTCTGCGTGCACAGAAGGTGATTGGTGGGTGGGAATTATCAGCATGCTTTGCGTCATGTGGGTCGGAGGGGGATTCTTGTAAATTGTTATTCTGATCAAAGTAAATCTGCAATTTGCATAATGACTTGATATCATTTATGAACTGGCAATGCCCCAATATAGCTCTTGTTTCACACTAATATGAAAATTAACTATTCCCCCTTTTTTTCTACTCCATTGACAAGAGCGTCCCTTTACACTGTGTACTGGCCTAACTAAAAATGTGGCAAATATTTTCTAGTTTTTATCTTTTTTTGTGGAGGGTGAGCTCCCCGTCCCCTGAAACATGCTTGTGCCCACAGCAGAGAGCGAAGCAGCATGGGAGTGAGACTGAACAGGAACATTGCAATCGCCTGGTTTGCACATCACAGTAAGCCGAACTGTTTCTTATTGGTACTGCGTGAACACACTGACTCCTGGAGAGGAGCTCACACCTGCTTTGCTCTTCCCTTATCCTTTTCACCTAGTATAGCATAACAGTTGAACCAAGGTTTGACTTAACCTGGAATTGTGGTTCAGCTCTTCCCTACTTAAACCACCATCAGCATCCAAGATTTATTATATTTAGCTGTCATGTTGTGCTGAGCTAAAAATATGAGGAGAAAGGCAGCTGCAATCTCCTTCCTAGGACCCAGCACTTTCACACTAAACCTTAACTTAGTGTTATGTGGATTCCTGGCCAGCGACTGAATTAAAACAGACTGCAACTTTTATTGGCAATAGCTTTCACACAATTTTCTTAACAAATCATTTTTAAAAAAATCAACTTGGGCTATGTGCTTTGGGCAAGGAATGGGGAACCTGGTGAATCTCCAGATGTTGTTGCTAGATTTCAACTCCCATCAGCTCCAGACAGTATGGCCAATTGTCAGGACAATGGGAGTTGTAGACCAGCAGCACTGGAGGGCTTAGCTCTGTTGGTAGAACATAAGACTCTTAATCTCAGGGTTGTCAGTTTGAGCCCCACATTGCGCAAAAGATTATTGCATTGCATGTGGCTGGACTATGTGACCATTAGGGGTACCTCCCAGCTCTACAAAGAGCCAGTGTGGTGTAGTGGTTAAGAGCGGTAGTCTTGTAATCTGGTGAACTGGGTTCGCGTCTCCACTCCTCCACATGCAGCTGCTGGGTGACCTTGGACTAGTCATACTTCTTTGAAGTCTATTAGCCCCACTCACCTCACAGTGTGTTTGTTGTGGGGGAGGAAGGGAAATGAGTTTGTTAGCCGCTTTGAGACTCCTTAGGGTAGTGATAAAGCGGGATATCAAATCCAAAGTCGTCTTCTTCTACAATTCTTTGATTCTAAGCTGCCATCCCTGCCTTTGGGCAAGTAAATTTAAGGGTGATCTAAGTGCCCAGGTGGTCCGTGCCTTGCCAGTACAACAACTTGTTTAAAGGCAATGGTGAATAAGAGATATCCATTAGCTGAAATCTGGATATAACTGCATGGCACATCTAATGAACTATTTTTGCCTTCATAGAAGCCATTGCATGAGCTATGCCAATGCAGACGTAGTTGCAACTGCAAGCTTTGTGTTATGAACATCTCTTTGATCTGCTAGCTTCCCTCCCCCAAACACATCTTATTCCCTCTATAATCATTTCCAATGCGAGCCCTCATTTCCACCAGAAGTTTAAACATTGTTCCTTTTTATGTAGTGTGGCTTTTAATTTTCTTGCCCAACAGAAATGATTGTTTATGTTGTAAATGCCACATTAGTCTCTGTGAAATGGAGATGGAATTGATTTTCATTTCAGAGATTTCACAGCTTGCCCCAGAAGTTTCTGCTTGATTGCTGGTGCCTCTGAAATGCGGAGGGCTCTGAAAGACTCAGAGATGATGTGTGTAACATGGCATATGAAGAAATGAATATGAGGTTTGCAGCCAAAGTAGTTAGGAGATGGCACCCCGCATCTTGGCAGATATTTGCAACTGAGCATCCAAAAAGAGTCTGAATCCAGGGCTGCTGAAGCTTGCCTGTTTTTCGGATTCTCTTGTTCAGTTCTAGGACAGCTCCTGAACTTGCTCAATTCATCTTTCCATTTATGGAAAGGTCAGCTGGGCAAATAAGTTTGCCAGCTGTGCTGTGCATGCTTTTCTTCTGGGCTGGAGGCCTGGATTCAACTTTGTCCTGCTGGCTACCCTTTGAGATCTGTTGCATCAGAGTGAAATATTGAATAATATTTCTACTAGAGAGGAACAGTGTGCAGCAGCCAGCATTCAACCCCCCTAGTGCCAAATCTGAATTTGATCAAATGTGTTTTCAAAGTGCCTTATAATGAGCTGGTGTCATGGAATGGCACCTCACAAGGCCATTCTGAAGAGCCACCTTTGAGAAATGAATGCAGCATAGGGGATAGAGTTATGGACGTAGACCAGAGAAGGCATGGGTTTGAATCCCAGATCAGATACAACACTTGACACTTGCACATTCTCATGAAGTTGTTGTGAAGATAAAGTTACCCTGAGCTCCATAAAGCAGGTATGGGATACAACTATGATGGGGGGTGGGGTGGGGAGTGAGTGTGAAATTTTGCACTGTTGCCTAATTGAAGCAACAACTGTGACTTGGCATATAAATATTGCAATCCAGTGTATGTCTGTTTACTTGAGATGTGAGGAAACCCCATATAAGGAATGTTGAAACTCTTGGCAAAACATGATTTTAAGTCTGCTGTATATTTAACATATGTCAGCTGACTCATGATATGAGTCATCTTGGAATGTCCTAGGCCAGAGAAGAGCCCATTGGAATGAATGAGGGTGAGCACTATGTTCATATGCAACAGAACTTCCCCAGAACTGTACTTCCTTGGCCACAGCACAATTTACTGAATTCAGACACATTGGCTCAGTTCAGACTTAGTGCTTCCTCTTCTCATCCTCTTTCCTGGGAAGAAGACACAGGTCCCCTTGGCATCTAAACATGGGTTGTTGTTGTTTAGTCGTTTAGTCGTGTCCGACTCTTCGTGACCCCATGGACCAGAGCACGCCAGGCACTTCTGTCTTCCACTGCCTCCCGCAGTTTAGTCAGACTCATGTTTGTAGCTTCGAAGACACTATCCAACCATCTCGTCCTCTGTCGTCCCCTTCTCCTTGTGCCCTCCATCTTTCCCAACATCAGGGTCTTTTCCAGGGAGTCTTCTCTTCTCATGAGGTGGCCAAAGTATTGGAGCCTCAGCTTCACGATCTGTCCTTCCAGTGAGCACTCAGGGCTGATTTCCTTAAGAATGGATAGGTTTGATCTTCTTGCAGTCCATGGGACTCTTAAGAGTCTCCTCCAGCACCATAATTCAAAAGCATCAATTCTTCGACGATCAGCCTTCTTTATGGTCCAGCTCTCACTTCCATACATCACTACTGGGAAAACCATAGCTTTTACTATACGGACCTTTGTTGGCAAGGTGATGTCTCTACTTTTTAAGATGCTGTCTAGGTTGGTCATTGCTTTCCTCCCAAGAAGCAGGCGTCTCTTAATTTCGTGGCTGCTGTCACCATCTGCAGTGATCATGGAGCCCAAGAAAGTAAAATCTCTCACTGCCTCCATTTCTTCTCCTTCTATTTGCCAGGAGGTGATGGGTAATGGTGGTTTATTTAAACCAACTAAACATGGGTAATGGTGGTTTATTTAAACCAATTAGCCAGAACAAGCCAGGATCTGAAACCATAGTTTGATCCTGGTTGAATATTACTAACTAGAGTTTCTAAACACCCCAGCTTTCCAAGATTGTATACTACAGGGAACAATAGCTTGTTTAAAATCAGAAGCAAATGCATTTGTTTAATTCAAGGCTATGGAAGGGGAGCTGAATGGAAGGGGTGGGTAAACAAGACTCATGTGGGCTTATTCATGCAGCATAAAACCATGTTTTCCCATTATCTCTGAACCAGCCACTGAGTCCATGAGGAGTATGAATGAACAGAAGATTGTGAAAGAATCATCATGACCCCTTTCTGATCTGCCCTAAGACATATGAGAATTATCAGTTGCTTCCTTCACCAGACACATTTAATCAGCAAGTTTCCCCTCTCCCGTGGTGAAGATGAACTCCCACTGGGGATTCCATGGTGAGATATACCCAATAGTGAGTGTGTGTGTGCGCCTGTATATGTGGTTATGTTTGTGTGTGTACAAGAGAGAATTTGAAATGCGGCATGAGGATCATTTATTTGAAATTCAGAGAGAGATTTACTCTGACAAGGATAGATAGGGCGAAGCTGTTCCTGAAGAAAATCTTGAGGTATTGTGCATCAGGCCAGAGAGAAGAGAAGCCTAGGACGCTGCCAGCATGCAAATCCTGGGGTGTATGTATGTGTTCAGATTAATGAAAAGAGGGACCAAAAAAAAAAAAAAGCTTCATCAAGCTGAAGACTCCTTTTGCATGGCAAAGTGGAGTTATTGATTTTCCACCCGTGACTGCTGTAAATGAGAAATTTCTCTGACAAAGGCTAGGCCCTTTGCTGGTTGTGTTTCTTATCTCTTTAAATATGATTACCTGCTCTTCATGGTTTCATGGTTAAAATCATAATGAACTTTGCCCAGCCAAGTCAGTTCATCACCGCAAGTGCGTTTTTGTGTGCACGATCAAATGAATTCTCTCACCAGTCACTTGAGGCTCTATCTCTGAGCTAGAGTTTTATTGACTTACGACTAATTTTATTGTCAGGATAACTCTTCCAATCAAGATTTAAAACAAACCAGGAAGGGTACTAAAGTGCCAGAGATTGAAGTCCTAATGCTTTTGATTTGATTAACATGCTGCTTACCTTAGGGCCTCGGTATGTGGAGATCTCTCCCCCGCCCCCTTTCCTTTTTTTATGAATTGGGGAATCATCTGGCCTTTGTTCACTACAAGAACTGTTTTCTTAAAGAGATAAGATTACTTGTTTTAGAGAAAATCCTCCTCCAATACCAATAGCTGCTTCTGTATATTTGCTCATAGACAGAGAGGGAGAGGGGAGAAATAGATTATTCCCACTGCTTCAACCTATAGACCACTGCTAACTGTAATTTTCTTCAATTTCTTGCCGTGAAAAGCAATACCCTTCATTTTGTAAGTGCTGCTTTTTGTATTTGACCTTTTATTTTGAAAATGGATGGGGTTGCCGCCTCCCACTTTCCCCAACCTGTTGAACTATATTCCAGCTTCAAATGCTGCACAGGCATGCATTTATTTGAGTGATTATTATGGGAGTCTATTAGTAATAAAAAGATGACAGCTCATCTACCCAAACCTTACTGCCTCCAGCTGCACCCAAGGACCTAGTTTCATGTATCTTCTTTCATGGTCCGAAATTTTGCAGCCACTGGACACATACTTGGCTACTTCCAAAAGTTATGTTTGTGTCAAACCAGTCTCTAGAATGGCTCAATGCGGGTCTATGCTAGGGGTGGCTAACCTGTGGCCCTCCACATATTTTGGGACTACAACTTCTATCATCCTTGATCATTGACCACATTGGCCAGGAGTGATGGGAGCTGGTGTCCAACAACATCTGGAGGGCCATGGGTTAGCTGCCATGGTCTTTACCGTAACTCAACGTACCCTCATAAATCTCCCTTGGCAGGACCCTGGAGAAACAAGGAAGCTGTGGGATTATGTGGCAGTGTAGTTATCCGAAGGTATGTTGGGAAAAGGTGGCCCCAATGCATACTTTAGCACTTAGCATCAACTAAATTGTTTGGAGTATTGATCAACTACTTTAACAGAATTTAATTTCATGAACATTTTTATGTACAACTGAAGTATTTTTACCCAGTCAAAGAAGGCTACTGGAGGCATTTAGAGAAATCAGTAAGACATCCCTTGCACAGAGCAGTAGCAGACTTTGGGCTCTCAAATTTCAGTGGTGCCCTGTGCGATGCAAAAAACTGGCACCCCCCCACACTTCTTGCGTTCCATTCTAAAGCATTGTTGTGGCACCCCCTGCAGCAAAGCACCCAATGGGGGCGCACCAGTCATGCTACCCTAAAACCACATCTTCCCAGCGGTTTACAATCTAAAGGACATGGCGCAAAAGGAATTGAGGAGGGTGAGGATGAAAGCAAATCCAGGCATTAGTTCTTATAACAACCAGCTAGAATGGAAGGGAGTTCAAGGAGACAAGGTGCCAAAAGTCGCTGGTTTCTTAAGAGAGCCGATGGAGTGGTCCTGCTTCCCTTATCGTTCTCTGCTGTAGCTTGGTGGAGTGGCTACTGCAAGGTGGCCACTGATAGAGGGAGGAGCCTGATTGAACCAGCTGATGGCAGCCTTGCTTCTCTTCTCTTCCTCTCTAGCAGCCTGATGGGATTTGGAAGGTAATCAGTGCTCTAAAAGAAATCCCCCTCCCCCACCCATCCTGCCCTTGCCCCTGTTGCATGTGCGTTCGCACTGCTCATACAAGCACATCCAAACTAATGTTCCATCTCTTTGCTGCACATTTAATCAGAGTCATCCCCTATTGTTGACACAGTCAGCTCCATTTCACACTGCTACTTCTTTCTCTCATTGCCTTACGCACAACTTGAATCTCTCTTCCTCCCTTTTAATCTCACTTTCTATTAAAAAGTCTTCCCAGAGCTAATGCAATAAATTTAGATTTGCAGCCAGATGCATAGCAAAAAACTTTTGGCAGAGCACACTCCATCAGAAGACACTGCAAATGAAATATGCTTTCCCTTGGGGATTATGCTACAGTTTAATTTAATTTGAAATATCAAATTAAATTAATTCAAATGGTTATGCAGTTTCCAGGGAAAACAGACTTCATTTATGATGTTCTGCCACCAAATTGTGTTGCTCCTATCATATATCTTCTATTGTTAACCAGGAGTGATAAATAGTGACAGGAGAGAGAGGCTTCTTCCCACCCTCCATTGTTCCATAGTTCCTGCCCTTTATCAGGGCTGTAGTGAAGATTCCATTGATTCTGGCACCAGAATTCTTCTATTCTTGGACATATATGTGGTTGCCTTTAATGAATAAGACCATTGTGGCATCTGTCCCAATACTGTCCACTTCAACTGGCACCACCTAAGATAAACTTAACCATGGACACTGAAGGTGCAAAGATATGCAGAAACTACTGGCTTTAGGGAACAATCCTAGGTGCCCCCATCCCCAGCCCAGTGGGGCTTCACAGTGGGGCCCACTGTCACACCCTCAGTCCTGCTGCAATAACTGGAGTTAAAGATGGGGCAGTCAGATAATTACACCAGGCTGGAAATGGCACAGAGATTGGGCCAGTTTGGGCTTGACGCGACCACATAATGTGCACTAATCTCCACACAGTCATGCTGTTCCTTATCCCAGCTCCTCAGCTGCCATTACAGAAAAGTAGATCTTGAAAAATTCTACTTTCTGCCCAGCATTAGAAACACTAAACGTTTATTTATGACTTTTAGCAACCCAGTACCCCCGTCCAGATTTATACAAATGAAAGACTTCCTGTGCTAGATCCAGTCCCTTCATCCAATAAAGGTCTTTAGAGATAAAATAGTGAGGGAGCTGATCACCGGCAGAGTTTCACATCAGGCTGGGGAAATCGAAACTAAAACATCCTCTCAGCCTAATGCCAACACTGAAGTACAGCAGCTCAACACCCCCCCCCCCCGGAAAAGTCCTTGGGCTGGGAACTCTCTGACCTAAAGAGGAGACTATCAATTGTAAAGGCTGGAATCTCCTCCCAAGTCACAAGGACACAGGAACAATTTGATATATCAAACAACTCAACTCATCTCTATAGCTCAGTTATATGAAACAAGTGAGATAATAATACAATCTAGCAAATGTTCTTGAATGTAGGCTGTGCTTGTGTGGTTGCTTTCCTGCAAGTTGTCATGAGCCTTGTGGAGGTTTCAAAGAGGTGGAGTCAGATACTGAGGAGAAGTGAGAGTGGCTCAGAGAGTTGAAGTTGCACAACCCTGGGGAGGGTCCTATCAGGATGTGAGAGGTGAGATCAGGACCTCACAAAGTGCCTGAGCCTGGAGAGGAGACCCCTGCCCTAGGGAACAAAGAGCTGGATCCAGGGGAGGGACCAAGTCAGTTGGAAGAGGAGTGTTCTGCCCCTGGATCACTGAACACCCCATATCAGATACCTACTGCTGTGGAGCCACTCATTGGCACCTTCTCCTGTCAGTGAGGAGCCTCCTTCTTCAGGGGAGGCAAATGAGAGTAAATCAGATGCTGAGCTGGTGCAAACACTGTTTCCAGTGACATGGAGATGCCAGCATTGCCATGAACAAAACCTCACTGACACAACCCACTCAAAGGAGTTCCCACTTGCTTGACCAGTCCCTGGACTCCAGCTTCCTGCCATACGAAGTGCTGTGCCCACGCCACTCTTCAAAAGGAAGGTGCAAGAGGCATGTTGCTATTAGCATGTGGTTGGCCATGTATCTATACCTCTTACATACCTGTTGCACCATGTAACCAGTGCCTTGCCTATGTACCAATTTGATTTACACATTAAATCCTTGGGCAGAAACTGAGCTGGGAGTTCAGGTTTCTTGTCCAGCAGGTAGTGTGTGACACCCAGGAAGACGGATGTTGTTTGAGCCAGCTTTCCATTATTTTTAGTTTACGTTATCTCACTTTTTTGGGTCTGCCCACCCTCCCGCTTTAATGTGTAGAGGAGAGCAACAGCCTCAACAGTTAGAACCAAGCTCTGTCAGAGAGTTTTACCATTGACTGGAAGTGTGGCCTTCAGCAGCTCTGCAAAATAAGTGTGATGATGCACAGAGAAAGTGTCGGAGCTTAATGATTATGTGTGAAATGGTGTGAGGCTTGGCTAAAGTCTGCTGTGAATGTTAAGCATTCTGAGTTTTACAGAGGCGCCCTTTCCTCAGTGTTTTATTACAAGACTGTCAATCGAAGCAATCCTGTATGAAGAGAGAGGCAGTTCTTCCAGTTTCAAAGAAAAAGGATTGCTGCTGGACCTGGGTAGGGCGCAGAGGAAGCCCTGCTTCAACATATATAAATAAGATTGCTTCTTTTTCTTTTAGCAGCTGGGTCTTGATTGAATAGCTGTGTGCGACAGACAGAAATGCATCAGGCCCAGCTTCTCACCATCACAGATTCTCTGTCGGTGGTGGGAAGAATTCACTTGTTGATCATCTGCGTGTCATAGAAATAAAACTGGTATCAGAGGTCGGCATTGTTGTGAGGCAAGTGGCATGATTGGGCACTGTTGCAGGCCTGTCACCATGCTAGACTGTGACTGGATGTAGTGCAGAGCTCTGACACTGCTTCAGAAACCATCAAACTATGTATATAGCAGTTGCAGCATCTCCATTGCTAGCCACACCCTCACAAGGTGTCTTTTCCGCCTGCTCTATCAGTCCCTGCTCCAACACAGCAGGAGAGACTCTAATCTCTTTGGTGCCTCCGTGGTGGAACATGCCAAAGCTGATGATGGTATTGCTACATCCTTAGGCCACAAGGATACTGGCTCCACAACCTCATGGGGTGGAACGTTTTCTTAAGCTGGCCCTACATGCCCAACGAACTTGGATAGTTTCAAAAGAGAATTAAACAAATTCTTGAATGATAAGGGTTATCATTGGCTACTAACCGTGGCTCCCGATGTTGCTGGACTATAACTCCCATTGTTCCTGATCACTGGACATGCTTGCTGGGGCTGATGCAAGTCACCCCCATCTATAAGAAGAACCCTTTCAGTATTAGAAAATGATGCAATTATCATGTGATGCAGAGGTAGATGCACTAACTACTAGGTGAACATTTACCTGTCCAAAGCATTTGTGTTCCACCAGTTGGAAATAGTGATGGCTAAGCTCCTCTCAAAGGGACGCAGGTGGCGCTGTGGTTTAAACCACTGTGCCACTTGGGCTTGCCAATCAGAAGGTTGGCAGTTCAAGGCCCCGTGACGGGGTGAGCTCCCACTGTTCGATTCCAGCTCCTGCCAACTTATCTGTTCGAAAGCACGTAGTGCAAGTAGATAAATAGGGACCGCTCTGGTGGGAAGGTAAACGGCATTTCCGTGTGCTGCTCTGGCTTCACCAGAAGCGGCTTAGTCATGCTGGCCACATGACCTGGAAAAACTGTCTGTGGAAGTGGACAAACGCCGGCTCCCTCGGCCTGTAAAGCGAGATGAGTGCCGGAACCCCAGAGTTGTTCGCGACTGGACTTAAATGTCAGGGGTACCTTTACCTTTACCTAAGCTCCTCTCTGTTCAGTTCAGAAATAAGTGATGAATTATGAATATTTTAGAGGAGAGTGGGCTCAATTCTTTTTTTGAATATTCTAAATAGACTTGTAATGTTGGTGCACTGTATTAATAGGCTGCACTATATTTCATTGTTTTAAAATCTCATCTATAGGTTGTCTAGGCCCTCGATCAATATGATTTCTTATTCTCTAGGCTACAAATTATTTTTGCATTGAACTTTTTGAAACTAATGTGCTTTTCAACTTGAATGGCTTGTGTTCCCTGTGTGCCAGTTAAAATAGGTAAAAAGCCCATTTGGTTATTGCACTTCGACACACATTTTAAACAAAGTAACCACATTTTTTGTGTGGGGTATGTGTTTGACTGTGTTTGTGCCCTTGAAGCTCTTCTCAAAGGAGTGTATGACACTAATAGGAGGTTCAAATATATAACTGAATCCCAATCTCAGTTCAGATCCTGTGGAAACTCCCCTCCAGATGTTGCTCCCATCTGCCCCAGCAATCATGTGCAATGGCCAGGGATGATGGGAGTTATAGTTCAGCAACTTCTAGAGGGCCAAAGATTTCCCGCACCAGTGTTAGATGTTATTGGACTTCAAGTTCCATCAGCCAGTGCCTTCATGGCCAGTGGTCAGGGATTATGGGAGCTGGGAACATTCATTTTTCCTATCCATGGTGTAGGAGGAAGATTCCCAGGCACAGAGATCCAGATATGGTTGCTTTGTGGTCTCAGCCTTTGCCTATGTCAAGCTCTTTGTTCATTCTAGCCACCTACCCTAAATTTCATATTATGTGTGTTCAAAAAGAGTGCTTTATTTAACATGATGCAATTTTGGCAGCCTCCCCCCTCTCTCCCCCCTCACCAGAGTTATAAAATAACTTGTACCAAACCCACTACTGATTAAGGTAGCATTATTCAAGGAGACTTTGAACATTCACACTTTCCTATCCGCAGGTTTGTAGAAAACACATTATTCTTGGTAGCGGGGCTGAAATATTAGCAATATCACAAGAGGTTTGGGAAGAGTACATAAAACTAGTCTCATTTTTCCAGGCAGCCATGATCCAATATTTCCTCTACATGAGCTTTAGCTGTTTTTTGTGTTTTTTTTTTTTAAAAAGAGGGCTGCAGTGTTTATTTGTATAAACCAGGAAAATAGTGTTTGATATTTTACTTGTGTTTTCTTTTTCATTGTAAAGGGCTTTGTAAGATGAATTCTCTGCCTCATTCATCATAGGCAGTAGACGAGGGAAATATAAATATCATACAAAGGGGGTTTAGATTCCACTAAGGAATAAAAGATGAAGAAGACAATAAACAGCCTGGGTGGGTTCTGATAACCGGCTGCAAAGCACTGCCGACTATTAATACTGTAGTTGGGTTTATTTGTATAGCAACTACTTCTAATCTTTTTCCCATTGCAGCGCCCAGAACTGTATTGTCTTAAGCTATCCCTACGCGCACGTGAGAAGATACGAGGCTGCAGCCTTTGGTCCATCCATCTCAGTATTATCTACTCTGGCAGACGCTCTCCAGGGTTTCAGACAGGAGGAATTCCCATCCCTACCTTGACATACTGGGGATTGGGTTTGGGACCATCTACATGCAAGGGACGCAGGTGGCGCTGTGGGTTAAATCACAGAGTCTAGGACGTGCCAATCAGAAGGTTGGCGGTTCGAATCCCCATGACGGGGTGAGCTCCCATTGCTCGGTCCCAGCTCCTGCCAACCTAGCAGTTCGAAAGCACATCAAAGTACAAGTAGATAAATAGGGACCGCTCTGGTGGGAAGGTAAACGGCATTTCCGTGCGCTGCTCTGGTTCGCCAGAAGCGGCTTAGTCATGCTGGCCACATGACCTGGAACCTGTACGCCAGCACCCTCGGACAATAAAGTGAGATGAGCGTCGCAACCCCAAAGTCGGTCGCAACTGGACCTAATGGTCAGGGGTCCCTTTACTTTTTTACATGCAAGGCAGATGCTCAGCCATGGTCCTTCCCTAAGAAACAGGCTGGGCCCAGTACATTTTATGGAGGGAAGCATGCAACTGGTGTCACCCCCCCCCCCATTAGCTGTGCTGTCCCTTCTTACTTGGATTGTTCAAATGCAACCTATTATTATTATTATAATTACCCATCATTTTTCCCTAACAGGATCCAAGGCAGCTTACACATAAAAGCAACTGCTAAAGACATAGGGGAAAAAAATCAATCATTCAAATACAATCAACCGCTGATAGAATTAAAACCATATACATGTATAAAATCTGTTTAAAAAATATACCAATAATAACAGCACAGCACCACCTCTTTCATTAAAAGCAGTCAGTTCCCAAAGGCCCATTGGAACAAGGAAGTCTTCACTTGCTGGTGGAAGGACAGCAAGGAGGGAGTCTAGCTTCTTCAGGGAGGCAGTTCCAAAGTCTGGAAGCAGCCACCAAGAAGTCCCTGTCCGGCGTCCCCACCAAGTGTGCCTGGGAGGCATTGCAGGACTGAGAGAAGGGCCTTCCCTGAAGATCTCAAAACCTGGGGAGGTACATATGAGGGAATACAGTCTTCCAAATAGCCTGCAGCTAAATCATAAACAGCACTGTGAACTGTGCCCTGAAATAGACCTGTAGCCAGTGGAACTGTCGTAACAAGGGCGTTGAATGCTCCCTATAACCAACCCCAGTCAACAATCTGGCTGCAGCTCTTTGAGCCTGTTGAAGTTTCTGAGCACTTTTCAAAGGCAGCCCAACACAGAGCATGCTACAGTAATACATGTTCATGTATGCTCCAGTATGCATTGCCCAAACATGTTAAATATGTCAGTATTGCTGAGGAAAGAAATGCAATCGGTATCATATGAGTGGCTTGCACTCTTACAAGTGGTGTGAAATGCTGATCATAACTGCTACTGAATCAACCATAGAGTGTGTGTATGAACAGCTGTGGTTTATGGGCTCGTGCAGTGGCACACAATGAAGACTGCATGAAACTCTTTATCTCTTTGCCACCACACGCAAAGCACTCACCCAAGAATTAACTCAATAATTAAAGCAAACAACCTAAAAACAAAAACAAAATGAAGAGCAAAAAAATCCACATGGAGGACTAGCTGAATTTGGTTTTTGGCAAAAACAAAATTCCCCTCTGTGCAAATTAGTTGACAAGAAAATGAAATTACCGGTGGGATTTCTTCAATGGGCTCTAGGCATATAAGCCTGTAACTAACTGCTCAATGCCTAATTTGGAATATAGGTGTACAGTGAAAAGGACTGATTATAAATTAGAAATAAATAAAATATTATTGAATGCACCCCAGAGCCTGTGATTTCTTTATCACCTGTGCATTGTGTGTAATGAAGGAAATGATAGGAAGACTCAAAATAAACAGTTTTACTGGTTTAGGACTGTGTTGTCTTGATTGCTTATTCAGGCTCCACACAGGTGCTGGTAATTTAAATGCTTTATTCAATAGGTTCTTCACAGCTCCTTAGCAGGACTCCTCATATAGGCATGTGGCAGGTTTTAGCCTAATCCAAGGGAAGCAGAATGATCAAGAATATTTAAAGAGATAGTGCAGACAGTTAAGTTAGTTCACAGCGAATGCAGCAGAAGAATGGACTGGAGCAAAATATGTTATGATGTTTTGCTAACTCAGGCAAAGGACAAGCTAGCTTACATGCCCCGTTCCATATGCAGCTGTTAACTGGAAATAGACTCTAGGGATGGGTAAATCGCTCAATTTCATTTTCTCTTTTTCCCCTCCAATCTTTAGTTCAGTTCTCCACATTTCTGCATCAGTTTACGATTTTATAAAATATCCTCAGGAAAATCCACTAGCGTTTTCATGCGAATTTCTCCTAACATACACATTTTTTTTTTGCAAAGCCATTTCCCCATATGTAATGCATTTCTAATAATATTTTAGCATTTCCATGCACATCTTACTCTAGTATATGTATTTTTGTAGCCATAACGATTTAACGGGATAAATGCCTTGCAAAATTTTGTGCAAATTTTGCCTCACATATTGCACAAGTTAAGTATGTTCACCTTTAAATGCCAACTGAATCAAAATTCTCTCTCATCCATCCCTAGTTGAGTCTTGCTTCAATATTGGCAACAGGAGAATGCCCTCCAGCATACCTGAGGGCAGCAGGCTACTTTAGGGGGTACAGAATAGCTCATGTACCCAGTGGTGGAGCTTCACAAGACGGAGAAACCAGTAGGAGAACACTTCAATCTCCCAGGACATTCTATACAAGATCTCAAAGTAGCTGTCATATTACAAAAGAATTTCAGAAATAGACTGGAAAGAGAAGTTGCTGAATTGCAACTTATTACCAAACTTAAAACCATGGAGAGATCTGGCCTGAATAGAGACATTGGATCTTATCTCATTATACACAATAAAGCTATTTTTAGCTATTTCCTGTAAGACCAAGTGCAGTCATTAACAGTCATCAACTTGTTTACCCCACCTATCAGCCAATCACCCATGCCCACTACCCTTCTGAGTGGTGACTTCTGTTTCAGTATATCTGAAGAAGTGTGCATGCACACGAAAGCTCACACCAATAACAAACTTAGTTGGTCTCTAAGGTGCTACTGCAAGGAATTTTTTATATTTTGTTTCAAAAGGTTGGTGGTTTGAGCCCACACAGGGACAGCTGTGGGAAGGATTCAATGATGATTCAAATATATGACTCTATGATGCTGACAAGAAGGGATATGGCCTTTCCAGTTGTGGCCTCCTGTCTATAGAAGGCTCTCGACAGTGAGGCCTGCCTGCAGCCATCATTAACATCCTTTTGGCATCAGCTTGAAGCATACCTCTTCTCCCAAGTGGAATATGATTGTAATGTATATTGCTGTTTCTGCGCTTAAAAATGTGTTATTTTGTTATGAAACTTGATGGGGTTAATTATGTGCCTGCAGACATTTTGTATTAGGTGGCAAATAGCTGGAAATGATAACAACAGTCTAGAAAGTTGAATCTCTTTTCTCATTCTCTGTGCAAGCAATTTTCCCTTCATTGCTCTGCTAGCAATGAGGGAGGAAACTGGCCATTTTTAACCTTGAAGCTTCAGTGCTTTGGATTTGATTGTGTACTTCCAGCAGTTCCAGAAATTCTCTTAAGGCTAAAGGGCATTTTTAGATGTAATCAATGAAACAAGTCCTTGTGAATTACTGTAAATTTTAAAGTATAATTTATGTGGCATTTATCAGTGTTCTGCCATAGGTTTTCTTCCCCAGGTAAAATTTGCTGCCTTCAAAAGGAATACCTTTGTTCTGTATTTCCTAGTTGTGCTTAAACAGGATTTGGGGGAATTCCTCTCCCCCAGCCCTGCTTAATCAGCAGTGGGTATACCAACTTCAATGACAGTATACTCAGAAGCCCTCTGTCCAATGACTTGTGCAAGTAAGCCAAACAACATGCTAAATCTGGGGTGGAAAACCTATGGCCCTGTAGGTGCTGTTGGACTCCAATTCCCATCAGCTAAGGGTGCATGATCAATAATCAGGGAAGGTGGGAGTTAGAGTCACAGGTTCCCCATCTCTGGACTAAGGGGGAAAGAAAACTACATGGTGTTTGGTTTCCAAAGACCTCCACAGTGGACCCCTCTGCCAGCCTCAGACATCAGCCAAAGACTTCTGCTCTCAAAATCTGGCTGTGTTGTAGGCCAGCACTCAAGCACTTTTTGAATGGAGAAAGGCAAAATCATGGTTCCTGATGGCTGCATAAGAAGGGCCTTGCTGGATCAGGTCGAAGGCCTGGTGCATGCTTTAGTTATCTCCCGCTTGGACTACTGCAATGCGCTCTACATGGGGCTACCTTTGAAGGTGACCCGGAAACGGCAATTTATCCAGAATGCAGCAGCTAGGCTGGTGACTAGGAGTGGCCGCCGGGACCATATAACATTGGTCCAGAGAGATCTTCATTGGCTCCCAGTATGTTTCCAAGCACAATTCAAAGTGTTGGTGCTGACGTTTAAAGCCCTAAATGGCCTCAGTTCTGTATACTTGAAGGAGCGTCTCCACCCCCATCGTTCAGCCCGGACACTAAGATCCAGTGCCAAGGGCCTTCTGGTGGTTCCCTCATTGTGAGAAGTGAGGTTACAGGGAACCAGGCAGAGGGCCTTCTTGGTAGTGGTGCCCACCCTGTGGAATGCCCTCCCATGAGATGTCAAGGAAATAAGCAGCTATCCTATTTTTAAAAGACATCTGAAGGCAGGCCTGTTTAGGGAAGTTTTTAAATATTTAACACAGCCAGATGGGCGGGGTATAAATAAATTATTATTATTACTACTACTATCATCCAGCATCTTGTTCTAGTAATGTCAAGTCAGATTCCTCTGGGAACCCTGCAAGAAAGAGCAATGGCATGAAGCTGACCTGAACTCTATTCTTACTGACACAGGGCTAACTGATTATTACAGCCTGCATATCGTGGCCCACTTAGAACATTTCCCAAATGCTAGTACTTCAGTTTGCAGTCATAATGTTGAAAAGCCTCTATACTGATAGCTCAGTCCAAATCCAGGCTATGGCTCTGTGCCAGTGCCACAGAATGTGCAGTGTGAATGTGGAGATGCTCCACTCATTTGAGGCACATGGGTAAGATGTGCTTAAACATTATGGTCACTTGAACAAACCACCATCACAGCGACTGCTGTGATACAACCATACAAGACAATATCAGCTGGAATCAATTTGCATATTGTAGGAGACAAGAAATACTGGGCTACCAAACCCCATTCTTACCAAACAAGTCCATCTTCAATTGACATCAGAATGATGAAAATGTAGGGAATAAATACAGATGTATGAGGACAGGATTGCAGAGTCAGGTGCCACCACAGATAAGGCCCTATCCTGCATCAGCACCAAATGGATTGTGCCCATTGGAGAGGCCATGATGGAGGTCTCCCACATAGAACTTAAGGCATGACTCTTGTTCTTTGGCGAACACTCGTAGCCAAGTATGATTGTCTTCCATAAACACGGTTTTAACAATGATTCCGTAAGTGACTGTGGAGGCCAATTCTGGATCCACACGTCTTTCCACAGTGGGGACATTGGTTTCTGGGCAGGAGTTGATCACGGTGTGGATTTGGCAAGCACATTTCTCCTGACATTGGTTGCAAGTTAACTGGGTCTTCTTTTTCCCCCTTTCGAAGATGGGCATAACATTTGCCCACCTCCAGCCTGCAGGTTACCAATCATGGGGGCCAAGATAGAACTTTGCAGGATCCCAAAGCATAAATGACATGGGGCCAAGCAGAAGCTCCCCAATGCAACTTTGTGGTAGCAATCCCAGTGATAGGAGCAGAGCCATAATAGCATGGTGCCTCCATCTCTGAACCCACCATAAAGATGTCATGGTATCAAAAGCCACTCAAAAGTTTAATGCTTTTAAAGGGTTAAAATACGTACAAAAATGTATGTTTTCAGTTAAAAATGCATATAGAAGATTGCTGTTTCTGAGTAACAGGCATATTTTTTGTGTGAGGAGGGAAGGTTAGAAAATAATACATTTTTTTTGTACTTTGGCTGAGAAATAAAGAATTTGTACATTGATGCAGAGATGGGAAGGAACAGGCTTATGAATGAGCACATGTGGAACTGACATGAACTAGAAAAGTTTGTTTCCTCTATCCCTAGTTCTATAGAATCAGGGGTTACCCTAGTGGAGTATTTGGGTGCCAGAGTCTCAGCTTGGCAGTGCTTCGTTAAGCATGACCACCCCCCTTGAACTGCAAGGGTTTTTTTATACTTGGTAAATAGTCTCTGTAAATCCCAGAGTAAATGCCATGGAACTCTCAATGTGGTCCAGAGGGCAGAGGGAAGCATGTGCTGTGTTTGCTGTCTATGGAAATGATGCTTACGTTGGAATTACCTGGTAACATATGGCAACTGTCTTGTAATTAAATGCTCCACCGATATTTCCAAAGTGAACAGAATAAATCTCCCAGCAGCAACGCACAACCCACTATTGGTGGTTATTTGTCAAGGATGAGCAAAGCTGACCAGATGAACATTTGGCTCAGGGCGGTGTCTCATCCTTGAATCACGCAGTTTATTCTCTGAGTGAAGGGGAAAGGAACACTGGGAGATATATAGGTATATACATTTGAGAATGATTAGAAAGTGCTGCAATAAATATTATATAATTTCCACATTTACTTTAAAAGTAGCATATCAGACACAGCTAAGCGTACTGTTTTGGGGAAAATATTTTGGTTTTTCATTGCCGAGTGGCATCTTTCGGCTTTGTGGGCACCAGCTGCTGCTTCATGTCATTTTCCTCCTTTTTCAAACCCTCACTGTCCTTGCTCTCCTGTTTCTGTTTCTCTGTATAATTGTGTGCACCATTCTGAGAGGCTACACTTGGGCCTGCTCTGGAAGCTGCAACTGGTGCAAGATGCTGCAGCTGGTGTGTTGATGGGGACAGACTACCCAGTGCTTAAAACATGGGTCGGCAAACTAAGGCCCGGGGGCCGGATCTGGCCCAATCGCCTTCTCGATCCGGCCTGTGGACGGTCCGGGAATTGCCATGTGGATCAGCGTGGGGATTCTGATCGTTTGGACTGCGCCATTCCTCCCCTCTCCCTCATACACACCGCGGCAGTGCCTCCTCCCTCCCTCCCTCCCTCCTGGCTTCTCCCTGCCCTGCCTAGAGGAGGAAGGGGGCTGGGCTTTGTTGAGCGCGGTTGGCTGAGCGCCATTTTAAGCAGCCCCTCTCCAGAGCCCGCCCTTTCGTGCCACTCATCTTCCCTCCGCCACCGCCACCAGCCCCTGCCACTTGCAAGGCACAGGTAAGCAGCCACTGGGGCTTGTCCTGTGCTGTGGAGAAGGAAGGAGAGAGTTAGTGGGCAGGCTTTCCTCCCCCTTCAAAATATAGTCCGGCCCCCCAGAAGGTCTGAGGGACAGTGGAGGACGGCCCCCTGCCAAAAAAGTTTGCTGACCCCTGGCTTAAAAGTTTGCACTGGTTATGTTAATGGGCCAGGTTCAAGTATCATGCATTAATTTACGAAGCCTTTAACAACTTAGGAACACGCAAGGGTGGCCTGAGGCAAAATGCCCCACTTCTACCCCTGCGATGAGCGGGGAAATCAAGGACTTCTCTTTTGAATCCCTAGTGGAGTGGGGATCTCTTTCTGGTTCTCCCCTCCCACCTAGGAGCAGGGCTTTGCATTGACTCGTCCCTTCAGGAAAAGCCAGCACAAAGGCCTGCTGCACTCCCTTGCAGGATGGGAAGATCTCATCCCTCCACACCCCCCATGGCAAAGCTGGGTTTCAGAATGCCTCCTCTCTCTTTGACTCAGTAGGAGGGGAGGTGTTCCACAGAGCTTTGCTGCTGGTCCCTCTCTACCCCTTGAGACCAGGGAGACCAGTGGTGAAACTGGGTAGCCCAACAGACATGCCACCCTTTGGGGGGTGCTACCTGAAGTGGCCACCTCAGCCCACCTCATGGGCAGGCAGGTCTGGGTACAGGATCCCTGAAAGACTGACTCTTATCACTGAGATATTTGGGGGAATGTGTTAGTGGTCCAGTTCAGAAGTAGTTCAGAAGCACGGCTTGCGACTACCAGAAGCCATGCATTCAGTATTGTAGGGCCATTTCTGTGAAATTCCCTTATGACTGAAATTGGACGTGCCCTTTATCTGCTGCAACTCAGGCACTTGACAAAGGCTTTCCTATTTCAGCAAACATTTTAAAGTAACCTTCAATTTTAGGATGGATTTTAATTGTTCTTATTCCTCATATGGTTTTTGTTTTGTTTAGTAAAAAGATTTTACTACACCACTTAGAAATTTTGAATATTAAACAATATATAAACACCTGAAATTATTATTAATAATTGCTTTATTTTTATTACAATTTTTACAAATAATATTGTAATAATATTAGAGCTACAAGATATGTAATATGCACATTAAGAGTATATAGCTTTTAGCATTGGCAAAAAGAAAAAGATTAACTCACATTTTAGAAACAAAGCTAAAAAATAAACTTCCCTATGGTATAAGGATAGCATAGGAATAAATTTGGATATTTTGTTAAATTTTACAATGGTACTGAACTCTTCAATAGTATAACCAATGTTGCAAGTAGCAGTGTCATAGCAACTGAAGACAAAATTAGCTACCCCAAACTCATTCATTTTCTGTATACCCCAACTCAATAAATAACCTTGCAAACCCTGTAATTAACATATGCTCGAAATATTATTAAATATATTTCCAACCCAGTAAACAACATATGCTTGAAATACTACTGTAACTCAATAATTTGTCTAAGCTGAATTGGGGTCTGAAAGATCCATAGCTTCTGATTCTGAACTTTCACTTAAATAAAAAAAAATAAAAACGGAAGTTTTGTTTGAGCTGAAAGCAACTTCTTAAGTATTTCACATGCTGTTCTGATCCTTGATAGTAAATCTGTTTTTTTCCCAAGCATCAATTAGCTTGTTTCATTTGCTGCAGATGATATAGAGATCTGGGTTAAATGGAGAAAAAACTATGTGTTGCAAAAGCAATATGCCCGGCAGGTGCACAGTTGAACTCTGGGAACAAATGTCTGAAGTTTTTTCTATATATTCTGAAACATTTGAAAGTCCTTTTTCAGCAAGGAGTCCTAAAAGTGTTGTTTGTTCAGTGGGTCAATCAAATGTAGAGATGCAGCAATCACTAACCATTTTTGAAACTTCTGTCTAATAGCAGGAATGTTGAACTGCTGGATCAGTGTTTCCCAGAGTGGGCAATACTGCCCCTGGGGGGCGCTGGAACAATCCAGGGGGGCAGTAGTAGCCTTGGGTGCAATTGGGGGGCATTGAATAAAAGTTAGGGGGTGGAAGCATAAAGAAAGATGTGAATAATATTTTGAAAAACCATTCATACATGTTTCATCTGTTGTGTAATGATGCTTACCACTAGGTTAGGTTCTGTTGCAGGAGAATTTGCTGTGATGCTTTCAGGAGGGAGTTGATGTTTACCTTACTGGGCCTCAGTAGGAAATGCAGATGAAAGGGATCCTCCAAGTTTTGGAGGAACCAAAGTGGAGGTGAACCTCCTTTCTTTTTGCATGTTGGAGTGGGTTGAAAATGACTAAAGGTCCCTGGCAGCTCCCTTGGGTTGATAGTCACCATCTCCCCTCTTCCCAAATCACCCCTCAGAACAGGACATTTGTTGAGGGAGAAGATGCTGGCTGCTGGCATAGACCTGAACATTTTATCTGAAAAATGGTGTCTTCGCTCCCCCTACCCCAAAATAACTGAAGTAGCACTACTCCTGCTTTTGTAACTTGCAAATGAAGCTACAAAAGGATTTTGTATATCCATCCTTTCTGGGTTATTGAGAATAGCAGAGGAAATCAACCTACGTATGTTTGATACCCTCAGTCAACTATCCACAACATTAACATTTTCATTGCCGTTGTTTGTTTTTTGAATGACTTAGTGCAGAGCCCTCAATATGTTATTGGACTCCAACCCCCAATACCCTGACATTGAACTATGCTGCCTGGACTCTCATGAGTCAGAGTCCAATAGCATCTGAAGGATCCATCTTGGTTCCGTGGGTGTAGCCAAGGGGGACAGGGGGTCAGCTCCCCCCTGATCAATACAAATCTATGGTTCTGCTCCCCCTAACAAAAGCCTGCCCTCCCTAACAAAAATTCTGGCTATGCCTATGCTTGGTTCTCCATCTCTAGCTTAGTGTCAAGGAGGATTTGAACCTAAACAATTCGGCCTATGGTTGATCTTCTCAATAAGACTCTCTGCCAATCTCCCCTTGGCTGTTATGAGTCATGAATCCTGGCATGGTGGCATGTCGCGGATATTAACATTGCACAGTCTGAAGCGATTGGAAGCATAAGAATTGACTCCTTTTGGAAGAAATCATTGTCCATTGAAATCACTGAAAAATATTATTCAAACTTTACTAGCAGAACTCTTCAAAAACAGAACATAAGCAGCAAAGATACATCCAAAAATAACCATACAATATCTTGTGCTGTCCAGCACAGAATCAGAATCTTAGAAATAAATGATAATTCCAAAAATCCAATCTCTGTCCAACCTGCCTTAGCCTGCAGCTCTTTGAGAGCTGTTATCATATGCTGTGTTATCTGTTGCATTCAGAGCAAATTTGCAACTCAATACCTTCATCACATGATCAAAGGTTCACTCTCAGCACAGAGTAGAAAAAAAATCAACAGGTAATCATTAACTAGTTACAGCTCAGAAAGAGCTCTTCTTGCTTTCAATATAGCCTCTTGGAAAATTTCCAAGTTAAACCTTTTCACCAATATATATTTAGGCATTCTTATTTCAATGTCAAGGACACCATTATACTTAACATGGCATCTATGCTTTGGAATTGCCTCCTATTACATAGCAGGCAGACAGTCTTTTCAGTACCTGCTAAGGGCTTTCCTCTTTCAACAAGCCTTCTAAGTGGATATTTTATCCCTGTCAGTATCTGTGTTGGATTTGAAATGATTTTCATTCATGCAGTTGTTTTGTTTTCATAGATGAAATTGTTTTATTGTATTGCGCAATCACTTTGAGATGTTTTATAGGAAGTGATTTGTTAATGGAATTAATAAGAATAAGAATAAATAATTCAGTTATTAGTATGGGGGCCTACCTTGCTTTCAGATGAGTTTAGTGTCATAAGGGCTAATGACAAATTGAAGGAGATTGCTCCCATCCAAGATGAAAAAGAGTGTTTTCCCTGTGAATTTCTTCCCATCCCTATCATCTAAATAAACAGTAGTTCAGTTCTTGTGCATTGAATATCACTGACCACTTACTGCTTCGGCACGGAAAATGAGAACAAAGCTGTTTGATCCAGGAAAACTGTTCTGGAAATTGACTCAAAAACCCTTCACTGCCCCATTAGACATTTTAGAAATTATTGATGGTATAACCTTTCAGGACTGAGTCCTGTTCTTGGCTGAGGCTAGGATATATTATTGTTTAAATAACCCATGGGGGACCAAATCTTATGGTGACCCAAATGCCATTTAAGTTTTTATTGCTTTTCATAACTTCCCCAGGCCACAGCCGTCTCCTGTTGAGAAAAAGCTTGCCAAGTTATAGGAGGGAAGTCAGGGAAATAAGCAAACAGAAGCAAAATGTTAATGTACACAAGCCTGTGGCAAGCAAGGACGGCCTTCTGCCATGATGCCCTAAACTGCTCTGGGCTTCCCAGCTAATATTTATTGGATTTTTAAAGGACTTGTTTATTTACATGGCTTAAAACTCTCGTGACAGATAGACCTATGATCTGCTGCAGTTGAAGGCCAAATAGTCTTAGCCTGGGTTGGTTTGGATCACAGCTATGAACTTGTTGCTAAAGCTGACTTGGAATTTCAGAGATCTGGGCCATTTTAAGCTACCCTGTTCTGCTAGTAGAAGGCAGCACAACTACTAGCACAACAGGGCTTCCCCCCTCTCCACCTCCCACTCCTGGCCCAAATTCACTCCATATCTGTCAACTTTTCCCTTTTCTTGCGAGGAATCCTATTCGGAATAAGGGCATTTCCCTTAAAAAATGGGAAACATTGACAGCTATGATTCACTCTCGAGGGTCAGGAGAATCCTCAGAACAGTGTGTGAGGGTTCCACCAGGCATGTTTGAGCTGACGCAATGCATTGGAGCTCAGGGGAGTATTTCCGTCTTCTATGCTTGGACATATATTTCCCCATATTTGTGTAAATGTCCTGATCCCCAGGCCCAAAGGATGGCCGATGTGAGTAGTTTGATGCAGGGGTGCCAAAGAAGGATGCCAAAAATGCCAGTGACCAGTTCAAGTGTGTTATTAGAAAAAAGTGTAAACTTGCAGAAGCCTGCAAAGACTTGCTGCCAGGCTAAACACCCAAACAGTGAATAAAATATTGGAGGGGCAGATAAGCCCCTGCTGCATAATCAATCACCAGACACAACAACACACACTATTTGAATGGCAATGCCCCTCAACTTGGGGGGGGCACCTCAAATATTTTATTGGGGAGCCCCTAGGAGTTGGCTCAATGGGTGGCAGGCATCCAAGTTTTATCAATAGCTCTCCTCCCTAGGCCAATGGCCAAGCATCCCAAACCAACAGATACAGAAGTGTAGCATCAAAGCAAAGCAATAAGCCTATATCAAAGCAAGCAGTTAACATATGTGAGCTCATTCTTGCAGTAAATAACAATCCCAGGGTTGTCTTGACTACCAAGATGGCACTTAAGGCCTTCCGGTACATTTTCACTGTTTGGTTCTATGCAGTGTGTGTGTGTGTGTGTGTGTGTGTGTGTGTGTGTGTGTGTGTCAGCCCTAGTGTGTGTTTGAAACCAGCTCCCTTTCATGCATTAAGCTTTTCTTTGGTGTGGATCTGCTCCTCTGCAAGAATAAGCACCTTTGACTGCACCCCCTTCAAATAACTTTTGCTTATAAGAAGCCAAGATGGGTCTTTGATCATCACGCAGAGCGTTGCTTTCTATGCTTCGCTTTCGGTTTCCGTTTCTGCTTGGATCTTCACAGACACAAGCATTCTGGGCGAATTGCAGGGATTTTTGTTTTGTTTTGTTTTGGGCTTTCTTTTTTGTGTGTGTGCCAAGCTCATGAAAGACGCTTGACTGACAGCCTTGGAGAAAAAGAGGTCTTTGTGCATTCACAGAACAGATAGCATCTAAGCCACAGAAGGGCACGTATCTTATCCGGCTGCCCTGGAAAACAGCCGGAAGGGTTCACAAGGAGGAATGAGAGGAAATCAATGTTTTGTTTGCTGTTTTTATTTGCTCTGCATCCCTTGGCCCCTCCAAATGCGGCTTCTAAGGTCATCTGTTTCAGGGGTTGCTTTGAGGTTGCTTGTATTTCTCCCCAAGACCTCCCACCAAATCCACCCACATAATGCCTCTTGTATGCTTACAGTATTTCCAACATGACAATTTGGACACACTTTAAAGACCCACACTCTTATTGAAGGATCACTGCCAAGGCCTCCAAATGCCACCATTACATTTTTCTGAAGACTCTACTCAACCTGATGTATGCTGAGCTGCGCTTGGTCCATGCATGTGCTGTTGCTCTGGAGATAAAAGATGTACTCAAAAAATATAACCGCCCTACAGTAGGTTATCAGCAGTTCAAGCCATTCATTAATAATGGTGCAGAGCAAACTGCCTTGGGAGGTGATGAGCTCTCTTTCACTGGAAGTATTTAAGCCAAGGTTGGATGGCCATTTGTCAGGGATTCTGCCTTTGGATCCTACATTGCAGATCCTGCATTCAGCAGGGGCTTGGACAAGGTGACCTTCAAGGTCACTTTCCAACTCAATGACTCCATGACATAGAGATAGAGCTCAGCAGTGGTTGTGTGTGCAATGGTATGGTGTATGTTCTACAAGGTGCCTTAGCAGTAATATAGATGCATATATGATCATGAGACAGAGGATGCATCTACCCTTTCACTCAGAGAGACACTGCAATTCGATGTATGTCTTCTTAGATGTGATTTTCCACATTGTTCAGTGGGCATATGGTTGCAGTCTCATCAGCCAATAATTGGAGTAGGGGTGGGGGTAAGGGTGAACTCTGCATATCCAGCTACTCAGACAAACAAATGTTTAATAAAGCATTTCCAAAAGGCTGCCAGTGATTGATCAGGAACAGGAAACCTTGTGAGTACTTTTGAGATGAGGATGCTTGGGAAATTTGATATTTGTGAATTCTGATCTGCACTGACACGATCCATGCCTCCCAGACTAATTTGAACTTATTATACATCAGCTTTCACATTTTCTGACTTAGGTCTCAGCCTCCACACCCGTCGTATCAAAATGCAATTCAATATGCATGTTTTGGGAGAAAATAAATATGAGAAATTTATATTTAAATGCAAAAGTTCATGCAGATTTTTTTTTATTTTTTAAAAATGAAAAACCTCACAAATTCATACAGGTGTAAGACAAAAAGGATTAACGTATTGTTTGCAAAATAGATTCCTTTACATGCATGAAAGCAATATGGACTGGAAATATGCTGAATTGCCCATCCCTGTTTTGAAAGGACCCAGTGCTGGTCTTCTTAGTCTGTCCTCAACATACCTGCAACACTTTAGAAGTACACTAAGGTAGGGCAAAGTCTTGGGAAAGGGCTGTAGCTCAGTGGGAGAGAATCTGCTTTGCAGGCAAAAAGTTCCT
Source organism: Podarcis filfolensis (assembly GCF_964270895.1). Classification (NCBI taxonomy): domain Eukaryota; kingdom Metazoa; phylum Chordata; class Lepidosauria; order Squamata; family Lacertidae; genus Podarcis; species Podarcis filfolensis. The sequence goes on from NC_139618.1 coordinate 30,496,432, forward strand.
CTTTCAATCTCCAGTTAGGGCTTGGAGAGACCCATGCTTGAAACTCCAAAAAGCTGCTGTCGTTCAGTGTGGATCAATAGTCTTACTCGGTATAAGGCCACTCCCATGTCCCAAAGCCTCAAACTCTGTGGTTTCCGGTTCAAGCTCTGTACCAGTTTAAATTGGTGGCATCCCTTGGGTGAGTTCCTCTTCGCTTCTATTAGAGAAATTTGACTTACTGAACTTGGGCTCCAAATCCTGTTGAGACAGCAGTACTAAAAAATGCAATCATGTCAGCTGTTAAACACCTTGGAATTCGCACTGAGTTTACAGGTTTTCTAGCATTCTGTGTAAGTTTTTTTTTTCCTTCAAAAAATGTTATTTTGCATGGCTTGTACTTCCAAAATGCTGATTCCGATGGCATTTAAGTAAGAAAGCTTTGAAGAATTCTGTCTCACAAAGTATAAATAACTCTTGTTTCTCCATTTACTGCTATCTAATTGTCTATTTGGTGCAGCACTTTCCAAGCAGGTTTAGCAACTTGCTTGTATTTTGCGTCCCCCTGGTGCTTCACAAGCTTAATAATGCAAGATGGTAGGCAGTTTAATTACAGAAAACTGTAGCATAATTAATGACATTGTAACGGTGAATAAATTACAGTGTTCGGTGGTAATGTATAGCTCACCAGGGCAATAGCAGGAGGAGGGAGAAAGAGGTGGAAGAAGCAAGGATAAAGGGGGGGGGGGTTAGAATGATGAAATGGCAGCTTAAATCAGGGATGCTGGGGGAGAATGGGGACAGCAGTGTTAAACACATACTAGCATTGGCTTGGCTGCACTGTGCTGTTGGGGTGTGTGTGTGTGGAGAGAGGAGGCAGGTGCAGGAGAACAGAGTAAATGGGCCATGGAATTGCCTGTCTGTGACATTATTTACTCGCCTCCATTAAGTCAAGCGGTCAGGGGTTTTGTGATGCGTTGCTAGCCCCAGCCATCATCTTACACTGTAGAACGGTGTTGCCGTCCTGTTTTGCTACCCTCCCCCCACTTATTTGTGGCTGCAATTAGGAAATGGTGATTTAAGAAACTGTCTTTGAATGAGTTTGATTCTGGCTGGCATCAGTTCTCCAAGACCTCACATTACCATTTCTCAGGCTTGCTACCTAAGAAGTCAGAAGGCATGGGAGCCAGTGTGGTATAGTGGTTAGGGCTTGAGATACCAGAGTTGAAATCCTCGCTCTGCCGTGAAGCTAGCTGGGTGTTTTGGGTCAGTCACTGTCTCTCAGCCTAGCCCACATCACAGGGTTGTCACAAATATAAAATGGGAAGGGAGAGGACAACTTCAGGTAGTTGGAAAGCAAATGTCATATAAATGTAATAATAAATAAGTCTGATTCCAAACAAATGTGTGCACAAAACAGATCATGTCACTAAACTGAATGCCTGTAGCACTCTTTTTAAATAATAAATTATGGTAATAATAATAATAATTTTAAGTATTACAGTCTTTAACCAAATACACCAAAGATGGTCACAAACAGTAATAACAGTAATAAAATAAAATCTATCACCAAAACACATTAATCAAAAGCTCAATAATAATTTGTATTAATGAATATTAATAAATTCATTTTGAAATATTATGAGAACATAACTTTCCACAAATCTCCATGAGATGTTGGTGGTTTCCTCCCTTTCATCTTGATTATTAATAAAATCAATAAAAGCAGGTCAAGTTTTCCTTTAAAAATGAATCTATTTCCTTTTGTTGTTTCATCAGTTTTTCTGCTAGTATGATTGTTCACACTTTGTCATGCCATGTTTCTGTCAATAGATATTAAGTATTCTTCCAGCATTTCACAACTAATAAATGTGCCATTATAAACTCACAAAATAAGCATTTCCTAATAGGGGATTTCGACATTTTGGCTACTAATTTTGGATCCATCTGTGTTTCCTTCTTTACTATAAAACTACATTCCTTAAACATATTCTTCCAAAATGTTTGCACATATTGGTATTCCCACCACATGTGGAAATATGTCCTCTGAGCCTTACATCCCCTCAAACAAGTTTGTGATGTTAATCCATAAATATGACTAAGGATAGTCAGGATCATATCCCAGTGGATGGGAGGGGAGTATTACCCTCCATTAATATATTAGCCCAGGAGGGCCCACTGGTGGAGGAGAGGGTTCATCAGGGGCTTTGTCCAGAGTCTCTTCAAACCTTACATTTGGACACCATTCTCAGCCACCGTTCTGGTTCACTGGCTCCTACTTGCATCAGCAGGGAAATTTGCCACATGATGGTATCACATCACTACACATTTTCAGGGGCAGGGAACAAGGCATGAGCTTGCGGTTTTCAAGGACTGCTCTGCATTGACAAATATGTCAGTTGTGGTTTCTCTCACTTTCTCTTGTTTCTTATATTAAATTCAGTCTTCCTTATTTCCACACCAGTTTGCATTTTTTAAAAAAAAAATTAAAAGTCCTCCTGAAAATCTACCAGCATTTTGGTGTGAATTTCTCCTCCTACACACAGCTTTGTAGGCAATTTTGCCCAATATGCACATTTTTGCAAAGCAATTTCCCCCTGGTGTAATGAATTTTTGTATCTTATTTTTAGTAATATGTGCATTTATATGCACATGTTGCCTTAGGGTATGCATTTCTGTGCACATGATTTGTCTGGAGAACAGCATTGCAAAATTCAGAGAAGTGTCCATTCTGAATGATGGCTGTGTTTCTGTTGTCATATTTTTCTAAAAAGTGAAAATTAGGTAAATTCACTTTTAAATGAAAGCAGCTTTAAATTTCTCCCTAATCTCTAGTTAGAACTTGGTGGTCTTCTGGGTCTCCTCATGGCTGTCTTGTTAATTTTATAATAGTTAGGTTTTCCTTGAGTAGGCATTCTACCTAGCAACCAACAGGTACCATTACTCATTCAGTGATTGGGGTGTGTGTGTGTGGGTGGGTGGGTGGGTGGGTGTGTGTTATTTAAATGCAAACTTTGCAGCCTGTGCTTGCTAGGTGGCTTTTTCTTCTGTTTCATTCTTTTTTAAAAAAAGAAAAAACAAAACACAAACATTTCCCCCCTCTCTATGGCTTCAATTCTACCCCATCTGTCTCCCCATGAATTAATCAGTTGTACACCTTTCGTCTATAGCCTTCATTATCTACCTTTCAAAAAAGGAGAATGTGGAGAGAAAACATAATTAGATGCCACTTTGCCTAAATAATACCTTTGAAAACAACACAGCGACTTATGAAACAGGAAAGTAGAAACAGCACAGTTTGAACTAATGACCAAATTAAGGAAAACTATTTTTTTTTTAAAGTCAGGGCTCCCCCTCCCTTTTTCCTTGCAGCGAATCATAACAAATCTAGAGTTCAGATAGATAGATGATTAGATTTTCCCCCTCCTCTTCCACACTCAAAAATGAAATATTTCTATAATATTAAACCCGTCAAATTGATCAAAGTGCAGTGTCAAAAGATATTGTAAGTGCTTCTTCTCATCTAGTCCCCAGGATGATTGCAAATCTGAACACTTTTTTATATCTCTCCAGAAAAGGACTGTAGATTTCTAGTACTCAGTGCAGCTAAATATGAATCATGAAATGAGCCAGCTGTCCTTGGCTGAATTCCCCAAACATGCCTGTGCTTGGCACACTGAAAGCTTGAGGTTGTTATTTGATGGGGAAAGATTAGGTCTTGGATCTGGGACACTAGTGTCCCAAATCCCGCTTCTACTATGGGCTTATTGCCTCCACTCTAGCGCTATGGGTTGCCTCGAGGTCCTGTCTGAGCTGGCTTCACATGGCTGGCATCAGGAATCAGCATTGTGCTGTCTCCTGTTGAGCCCCACTGCTGTCACTTGCAGACCCCTGACCCTGCTGCTTCTCTTTCCTGCAACTGATTGGGTGCATGAGGCTGCCATGAGCATGCATGCTATGACAAAAGTGAGGAGACAAAGCAGCGTCCTGCACCTGCCTTCCACCCTGCCCCTGGAAAGAAAGGGTGGTGGGAGGGAATTGCAACAGTGACAAGGATTTGGGCCCCTTCAGGGAAAGGACCCCCCCTCCCCGATATCAACTTGCATGAAGGTTCTCAAAAAGCAGAAACTAGCATGGAGACTTCCTAACCCTCCATTCAAAGTGGATGTTGAGGAGCCAATGAATAGAGAGAACCCTGCAGGTAGAGAAGCTATCTGTGGAGTTACCACAGTCATTTTCTAAACAGAGCAATTACAAGATTCAGCAACATTACACAATATAAAGCTTCTTTTACAAGAGCTGGAGGACCTGTGGCTTTCCAGATGTTGCTGGACTCCAAATCCCATCAGCAACAGCCAACAAGATCAGTGGTCAGGGTTTATGGGAGATGGAGTCCAGCGACATTTGGAGGGCCACAGATTTCCCAGTTCTGCTCTACAGGCTGATGACCATGGAAAGATATACATGAACAATGTTACCTTGGAGCCCCAATGCCATATGTATTTTGGAAACACAATTTCCATGCAAATTCGCAAATATGTTGCATTCTGATGAAGGGAGAAATGTGGCATTGGACTTAGCCAGTCTGTTTTAGGGGTGCCAAATCCATTGCATCTATAAGCTCAACCTCGTATCACAGATGTTTTTCTGTATATATTTTCCTTGATGCAGCCACAAGGAATTGGAGTGTCTTGCTAAAGGCCATTCTCTAACTCTGTGGCAAACTTGGATAGAATCCATAGCACTTGCTCCTTTACCCTTGTATGTGTTAACCACTTGGGTATAATGACGGATTTTAAAATGTCCAAGAAAGCAAGGGGGGTTGCCAGGATATTGGGTGTGGAGGCAAAGCAGGGAGAGCAACTAAGAAACTAATTCCTCCAACTTTACTGCTTACCAAATTAGAAACAATTTAAGGCTTTAAGGATTAAGTACCATTAATTACTGCCCAACAAATGCTGAACTACAATAGAGCACTTGTGGAAATCAAGAGGACTTCTGCATGAATGCTAAATGGCTTCATTAATGCTCGGTGCAATTTCATTGAGTGATAAATTAATTTGCCCGATGCTCTTAAGAATTACTGAGTGGAATAGCAGGCAAAAAAGTACATTGACATCAGAGCAAGGGACTGCTCTGTTCTCTAGCATGCGGAATAGCTCATGCAGACATGATGTGCTGTCAGAAAGCCTTGTCAGTTGGATGACCAGCCTTACAAGTTGTTTGGGTAATTCCAAATGAATATAGCGAGGACTGGAGACAAGGAATGAATCATTTTAGATGTGCTAGATGATACTAAATAATGAGACCGGAGTGTGGGTGAAACTTGGGCAAGCAGAATCAAGTACAGGATTCCCTGCCAAGGGTGCATCTCTAGTTGAGGAAAACATTTTCACATCCATTCATGTGCTATGATGATGTTGAATGATTAGGACAGGGTGAGGCAGTCGGGATTGCTGGAGTTGGGGAGATAGATCTTCCCAACTACTTCTCCTCTCCCTTCCAACAGATGGTTGCATGCAGTATTAGCCATACTAAGAATAGACCCATTAAAATTAATGGACATGCCTAACTTAGGTCGGGGACGCGGGTGGCGCTGTGGGTTAAACCACAGAGCCTAGGACTTGCCGATCAGAAGGTCGGTGGTTCGAATCCCTGCAATGGGGTGAGCTCCCGTTGCTCAGTCCCTGCTCCTGCCAACCTAGCAGTTTGAAAGCACATCAAAGTACAAGTAGATAAATAGGTACCGCTCTGGTGGGAAGGTAAACGGCGTTTCCATGCGCTGCTCTGGTTCACCAGAAGCGGCTTAGTCATGCTGGCCACATGACCTGGAAGCTGTACACCGGCTCCCTCGGCCAATAAAGCGAGATGAGCGCCGCAACCCCAGAGTTTGTCACGACTGGATCTAATGGTCAGGGTTCCCTTTACCTTTACTTAACTTAGGTCCACTAATTTAAGTGGGTCTACTCTGAATAAATGTGAGTTGGATACAACTCAGCATTGCCCACCACCACCTTTGCCAGAGACTGGGAAGCAATGGTGAAATGGTGTGCAGAAAGTGGAAGAGGAGGGAAGGAGATGGCATGACTTGGCCAGTTGCTGAGATGAAAGAAAAGGAGTCTGCTGGACCAGGCCATCTTTCTGTGATTGGAGGATAACTTGCAGAAGTTATAACTAGGTTCTCCCAGCGAATACATGGCTGTTAGCAGCAGCCTGCCTTTGCAAGCGCCTTTTATGTACAAGGGATCAGATGGTGTTGCAGTCGTTCGATCAATATAAAACCTGTTGTGACAAAAAGGTTTTCCCCCCCACCCTCCCAATTTGCATTAAAGTGGAGTCGGTTGCTTCATGTCCTGTCTGTCGCACACCTCCTCCGTATCAGGTTTCCATCTGCCTTCAAAGTATCTTCATTGAGTGGGAGTCAGACCTGACCAAAGATCTTACGTCTCAAGCCGCAGTCATTTTAGCATTGCACATGCTGTTTTCTCCTTTGCCACATGACGGCTGCCTGCACTCTCCACCAAGCCAGCTTCTCAAATTCCCTTTAGTACATATTACTTGGAGTTCAGCAAGATTCTGCCCATCCCATGAGACTTTTTAGTCTTCAGCTTCTTTCTTCTCTTATTGATCTTTAAAAAGAAAAAAACAGGGGGGGGGGGACAGTGAAGTTCCCAGTGCCTATATTAAATTTGAACAAAACGTCAACTGCAACAGGCCTGAGAGATTTTGGCAGGGGCTTTTAGTGTCTATCCATGAAATGCTCCTGTCACCTTTTTCTCTTCTCCTTTCCTTATTATCTCTTTCCTGTCTTGTCATTTGCTTTGTCTCCTCCATGGCCTTTAGGACATCTCTCCTTCCTGTGAAATTTGCTGTTAGTTTCGTCACAACATGCCACAAAAACGGCTTGGCATTTTGAAGAAGAAATCAGGGTTCTCTAGAACTTAGCGCTACAGAGCTTATAGAACTGAATCCAGCAGGGATCTTGCAGGATTCTACATGGCATCTTCTAATTGCATTATGTTTTTAATCAGCTTTCTTTACTAGGCACTTAGGCCAGGGGGTATCCATCAGAGTGCCCTTGAGATGTTTTGAACTCCCACTCTTATTGTCCCTGGCCATTGGCCAAGCTGACTGGGGCTGGTGAGAGTTTATTCAGTTATTGTTCTCATTACAATAATATCCCTCCTTTCCTGCAAGGAGCTAAAAGGTGATGTGCTGTTCCCTTCCCATTTTTTCTTCTGGTTAGCCTGAGAGAAAGTGAATAGCCATGGACATCCAGTGAGATTCATGGCTGGGTGGGGATTTGAACTTTAGTCTCCCAGGCACTAGTGGAAATATCTGGAGGGCACCAGCTTAGCTACTCCTCCACTAGCACTTATCTGCCAGTAACTTCCAGGTTGATATGAAGCTGAATTTGATTTGGTTTTGGATTCAATGTCTCCCATGTTATCAGGTTACTAATGAGCAACTTTTCACCAATTACATCAAAAGGTGAGGAATCTTTTTAAGTCCAAGAGTAACATTTTTTCACACACACCCCCGGGAACTTTCTGGGGAACCACATAACAATAGTGGGTGGAGAAATGAATGCAAATTTACCTTTATACTGCAAGCTAGTGGCTACTATGTACACAGTCCTCTCTATCCTGTATCCAGTCAAGCAAAACCCTCAGAGTTCAAGGATACATTCCACACAGGGGAAAACATAACTGAAGTAATACACACAGCTGCCTAAAATCTCCTGCCTCCAAGTTAGACTGTTAAGTCCAGGGTCTGAAATTCCTTAGTTGCACCATGGGATCAATGCAATACAGAAACCTTCCTTCTCCACATGCAGACATGGTCCACCATAATGAGAGGTATTTTGCTTATCATAATGGGCATGCCTGTCCCTGTTTCAAGCCATGCCCCTATGTGCATCGGCAAAACCCAAGTCATTTTATGCCTGTGACTTGACAGGCTACAATGAGCGAGCTTGTGAGCAATGGGCAAGAGCTGCCTTCCTATCCAGTTGTCCCCTGATTTAGCAAATGCCAGCTCTCTGTGCCAGCTTGGTAAACAGCTGCTTACTAGCTTATTTATCCCCTTGCAATCATCAGGGGAGGATAATTTCAACTACATGCCACATCTTGTTGACAGCAACCACCTGAAAAGTTAGGGATGAGAGGGAAGTGGGGATAAAGCCAGGCAGGCTGTGAGGGGTAGGGTGGGGGAAACATGGAGGAGTTAGCACACATTGGGAAAAGCTAGAGGAGTCAAGAACACTCATCCAATATTCAGTGACATGGTGTCAAGACACAGATAGGGGTAGAACAGTAATTAAAGTAAACAGCGCATCAAAGTCTTGGCTAAAGTCATTATTTAAATAGAAAGTAAATGTAGAAACAGCTCATGTAGCTTTATGGAGAAAAAGGTGTTACCGAGAACCTTTGGAGAATATTAATGATGATGGAAGCCGAAAGGTTGAATATCAATGCCTTCCTCTTTATGACATCTGACTGTGTGGAGAGATGGCAAGGGAAGCAGACCCACCCCTCTGCTCTGCAGCCGACTAAAACTGCAATCCTATACTCCAGGGGTGGCTAACCAAAGGCTGTCCAGGTGTCCCTGAGCTGTGTCTCCCACCATTCCTGACTATTGGCTGTGTTGGCTGGAGCTGATGAGCATTAAAGTTCAGCAACTCTTGCTGTGCACAATTGTAAGGCCAAATGAACACAATGAGACCCATTTGATATGTAACAAAATGTCTGAAGTGTTAAGCCTTCTGAAGTGTTCAGCCAAATACTGTACTTTTCCGTGTATAAGACATCCCCATGTATAAGATGCCCCCTATTTTTGGGGACTAAAATTAAAGAAAACGGGGGAAGACTGTTTTTTTGGGAAGATTGCCCAAAGTTGTTGAGCCATTTTTTTTGGGGGGGGGGAATGCAAAAAATCACCCACCCAACTGGCAAACGCTAACAATCTCAAGCGACGAAAGCCAAATTTCTGAAGCAGCAGCCAATCCAAAGCAGCCTTTGCTGCATCCGCAAAGAACCCACCAAATTGACAAAGCAGCAGCCAATACAAAGCAGCCCTTGCAGCAGACACCATTCATCCACCCAATCGCTAGATCCTGCTTGCAGCTGCAACCAATCGCCCGTTCCCCCCCTGCACTCCCCATGTATAAGATGCCCCCCCATTAACATTATTTTTGAGTAAAAAAACCCTCATTTTATAGACGGAAAAGTATGGTACCTGACTGGTTATTTCTAACCTTCAAAGTTTTTCCCAAATTGGAGTACTAGGGGAGGTTGGGGTCAAGGTGGATACTCACAGTTAAGACGGAAGTGCAACATCTCAAAAAACAAGGACAAGGCAGATCTCATAGTCTAGTCTAATCTTTGTGGTAAAGTCAAATCCAGTAGACCAACCAAGACTTTATGGGGGGTTGTGGTGGGAGAACATGGCAGTTGCCTTCCTCATGCTAGTGTTTAAGAACATAAGAGTGAATTCCATAGTTTAACTATGGGCTGTGTGAAGAAGTCCTTTCTGTCATCTGCCCCGAATCCCAAGGCATTCTCAGATAATTTCTGAGTTAATCCAAGATGAGCTTGCGACTACTCACCCATTTCTTTTCTGATCTTTCCTATTTGTGCTTTTAACTGCTATGCCAGTAAGATGATGAACCCTTTGCCACATAATTCTATGCATGTCTATTCTGAAGTCCATTGAATTAAATGAGAGCTACTCTCAGGTTTGCTGTCTTAGTGGGTTAATTCATTTTTTGCCATTACAGCTGTAAGGATAGGCCAGCGAACACTTTCTCTGTTATAGTGGTAAATTACACAGAAGCCATCCACCTATATTAGGCTTCTATTAGGATTGTATTGGTTACTAGGACTCTGGATCATGCCACTCTGCATTTAGTTGGAAGAATATAGCTGTTGTTTAGAACATCTCCCCATATTCATTTCAAGCTCCCTTTATTCTAAATGCACTAATGGATTTGGTGGTCTTGATGAAGCCTCTGGGATTGATTGGTTGAATTTGCCTTAAAACCACAGACTGAGCCAGACCCAGTGTCTCTGGCTGCCATTGACTTGAGCTGCTCCTAAGCTTAATGGTTTGTCGTTCCCATTGACTGGGCTTCTTAGATCCTACCAAGAGGCAGTTAATACAATGGACCTAAAGAGGGGAAGAAGAATAAGTTGCCTAAGAAAAGAAGAGACCAGGGAGCCTGAGGGGGGGGATAACCATTGAAAATATTGGCCCAGAGTCATGAGGGGAAAGAGGAGGAGACCAGAGGGTGGCATCTGAGAGAGAAAGCAAACTGGGCATGGCAATGATTAAAAGAGGAGAGATATATGTATCTAGAATTAGCTCTTACAGGAGGTAGTGATGGCCACCAATTTAGATGGCTTTAAATGAGGATTAAACAAATTAATTGAGGATAGGGCTAGCAGTGGTTACTAGCCATGATAACTGTGTGCTTTCATCACTTTTAGAGGCAATATGCCTCAGAATATTAGTTGCTGGGAACTGCAGGCAAGGAGAGCACTTTTGCACCCAGGTCCTACTTGGGGGCTTCTCATAGGCCTCTGGTTGGTCACTGTGAGAACAGCATGCTAGACTATTTTGGCCTTTGGCCTGATCCAGCAAGGCTCTTATGTTCTTTTCTTATAAGTGCACGCATTTCAGTTAGGCTGGCAGAAAACCTTGAAAAGGGGTTTATTTATTTATTTATTTTGTTCTGAAATATCTAGGCATGGCTCATAGGTTAGATAAGGAGAGTGCTTTGACATAGTTATGCCTTCATTTATTGGTGGCCTGTGAGATGATGCAGAGAAATGTCCAGAACTCCCTTGTGTGTGTTTGGCTCCATCCATGAAAAATTGCTGTCTGCCTCCACCCTTGGGCTTCAAGCTATTCCACTTAATACGCTAGACACTAAAATGACCCCTTTGTTTGCTTTATGATCGCTTCTGATAGTGCGCTATGCCAGAGATATCATATCTTTGATCTCTCCGCATGGATGTTAAAGCTCTCTTGAGTTCAGCAGCATCTCCTTGAGATTAATACTTCATGGCGTTCTCAGCACCATGCTGTCCTAACCCATACATCACAGTATGTCATGCCTGGCACAAGCCTCCTGCCTCAGTGGCATTGTGCTGGCAGGATAAATAACCCTTGGCTGGCCCCATTCTCTCCCTCCTGCCGCCCCCAATCACTTTGCTACGCACAAAGAGTTCAGCAAAGGCAATGCAGCCAGTATGAGGATTGCAGAGAAGCCCAATGTAGGATTCAAGGTCCATGGGGGAGGTATGGCCTGTATTAGCGAAGGTCCATAGCTCAGTTGTATAGCATCTGTTTTGCATACAGAAGGCTCCAGGATCAATCCCCAGCACCTTTGTAAGGCAAGAGAGCCACTCCTAGTCAGTGTAGACAATACTGAGCTAAATGGACCAGTGGCCTGATTCAGTACAAGGCTGTTCCCTGAGTCTGTTCCTCTGTAACTAAGAGACGCCTGATGAATGTACTAAGTGACCCATGGAAACTAAGAAAATTTTCATATTTTTTTTTAAAGTCTTCCATTGCAAAAAAGACAAGTGCAGCAGTGCAGCAGTTTCTCTGAGATGCCTTTATAGGGAACGACAAACCAATGTACCTCCAGGGTGCCCATCTGCCTCCTAACTCATTTCAGATCTCATCCATTAGATGAATGAATTATGATGAAAGTCACTTTTTCCACCTTGGCTTTGTTGCTATTGTTTTGGCCTAGGTGTGTTTGTTTTCTTGGGAAGTAGGGGCATGCAGTGATTTTGTTTGCAATCTTGGCTTTACTGATCACAAAATATGCATTCTACCCCCTTGATGAGCATGAGAGAAGGTTAAATGGATCTTGATCCTGTTCAATGGAAGCTTTTTACAGTAGAGACACTCCACTACAACCGGGGCTGCAGGAGCGCAAAGAGCCCATTCAGCATAATAGATTTATTTATTTTATTTTATTTTATTTAAAAAAAGAGGGAGAGAAAGATTCTGGTGCACAGCTGTGAATCCCCCTCCTCCTCCTCTCTGTCTTGAAGAGGAAAGCTTGAGATAAATTTAACCTAGTCTCCTGGAAAATGAAGACAGCAATGGCTTCTGCCTGTAATCTCCCCTCTTGTTTGCAGGCATGCCAAGTTTACTCTTTGCTCACGTCAGATTTCATAAACCAACAGGGCTTCAGGGTGGTTGTTGTTTTTTTAAAAAAATTGCGGTTGGAAATTTACTTATTTAGTTCAATTTATATCCTGCCCATTTCAGAGGACTTGAGCCAGCAATCAGCAGTTTTTAAAAGGAGCAAGACATTAAGCCAGAATGCTAGAATTAATGTATAAATTATATCAAGTTGAACATTAAATCCTCCTCCACTCTGGCTGCTGAATGACAGCTTACTGAGGGGACTGTGTTTTGCTGCCCAGATGTCGTATGCATGCTCAGTATTGTGCAAAGCTCTTTGATAGCACATTGAAATATTGCTAAGTTGATTTATCAGTGTCCAGATTTGGCTTATTATCATGAGCCAGGCCATCCAGCACTTTATTGGCTGCTCTGACTAACAACAAATCTCTGGGTCTTTCCCAGTCCTGTTACCTGACACCCTAGAAATGCCAGGGACAAGCTGGGAACTTCCCTCTTCACAAGCCATGCCCCTGTCAGTGAGCTATGGACCTCCCCCTCAACATTCTAATCTTCTACAACAATAATCCAAAGTGTGGCTTTGTTTTTCAAGCTGAAATTGCAGTGTAGGATAATAAAGGGCTCTCATAATCATTAGGCATTCGTGATCTGTTTCCCCACTCTGTATTTAAATAATTAAAATGATGTGACTACTAGAGATCCATGATTATACTGTGGTCGCAATAAAGCTCCTTAGCTCCCTGCTAATTTTGCTTCACTGGTGTGGCGAATGACTGGATTGCTCCCCACAAAGCTGGCAGATAGTTGTGCTCGCATGTGGGGGGAAAGAGGCAATGAGAAACACACCTGGGTGAAGTAGGGCCACTTCATTCATCACCACCACCCCATGATTCTTATGGGAAATTGCATACAAAAATGCATCCATTAAGAAGAAATATAGCCCAAATTGCATACAGATTTCAATGCACACTTTTGAAATAAATAAAAATCACAAACGGATACAGAAATTGGGCAGAGTGAATTTAAGGTTGGGAATGTAGGTAACTGAGAGAAATTAAGGTCGGCAGATTCTTCCATCTGTAGTTATATATTCAGCCAAGCCCCACCCTGTGCACAATGTGTGGAGAATGCCAGCATGGCTATGTCCCTGCATCTCCTGCCTTGCTTCTGGGCACATGCAAAGCTACATTCTTCATCTTCATGCCCCTTTGAGCCAAGGAGGAAATGTAGGCTGGATGGGGGATGAAGCATAGGTGAGATAATTTGAGATGTTAGCAGTCTGTTGTTTTTTTTATTTTTTGGTTTTGAAGTCTTCTTACAGTGGAAGTGGGTGGGTCAACCCCCCACAGGTGATTTTGGCTTGTGTGTATTAAATGAAGCAGTCTGTGCATAAACTCTTTTGAGTACTAATTTTTCTGCATGAAGATAATTCTTCAAATGCAGAGGGAATACCACCCCCCACACACATTTTGGCTCAAACCCACCCAAACAAAAATAGCAAGAGGTAAATGAAGCTGCAAGACTCATCCAAGAATCTGGCATGTAAATGGGCTTGTTTCCTATTGCCACTGGTTTGATAGGAACCTAGGAATGCTGTCTTTGGAGAACAGCCATAGCTCAGTGGGAGAGCATCATCTTTGCATACTGAACGTCCCAAGTTCAATTCCCAGCATCTCCAGGTAAGTCTGGGAAAAACTCATTCCTTTATTTGACCATTTATTCCCATCTTCTTCCAATTTCCATGGATATATTTAATACCATGCAAGTGTCCCGGTACACCTCCCTCTTTTTCTTTTTTTGCACAAGAGCTCGGTGGCCATTTGGGGCACTGTGATTTCATGCCAAGGTCTCACCCCCCCCCAAAAAAAGTACTTTCTTTGGGGCCACTATCTTGTCAGCTTTCCAAAATGTTTTTGGATGCTATGCAAAAAAGTGTATCTTTGGGGCTCCATGATCTCATGCAAGAATATGGATTGGGAATACATGCATCCTGGTTTTGGGACTCAACATATTAGAGGGTATGGTATATTTGTGTATCTATGCAAATCTGAACCATAATTTTTGCATGTACAACTGGGAGATTCCCCTCCCCTTAAAAAAAAAAAAACCAGTGACGGGATGCACAAGGTAATTATTTTGTTCCCATTGTCTTGAAGCCTCATCATGGTCCCCATTGGGAAGTGCTCATCGGGAAAAGACTATCTGGTGCAGTCACCTAGCAGTCAATGGGAAAGAGCTGCTGTCCTCAGCAAAGCTCCAAATGCCATAAGAAGATTAGCAAATATTTCTCAGGGAGGGCCTCACTCTCCTTTATTTGATCAAAATATTGGGGAGGTGGAAATCAGCCACTCGGGGGAAACTATGAGCAAGAAAACCTGGGAAAGGAGAGAGAGAGGTTTTTTTAAAAAAGTTCACAGCACATCTCTTTATGTGTATCCTGTACAGATAATCACCATGCACCTCAAATTCTGCCACCAACACCACCAGTCTAAACTAGGGTGGCCCTCCAAATGTTGTTGGACTACAACTCCCATCATCCCTGACCATTGGCCATGCTGGAAAGGGCTGATGGGAGCTGAGATCTAACAACTCCTGGAAGGCCACCAGTTCTCCATGCCTGTCCTGCACAAGAAGCACACATGATTTCTAAAGGCAAAGCTATGCAAATAAAACCTATCTGCATAATTTTAATTTATGTGTGTAACATTTTCTGCAGAATTTGGGATCACAGAGCTTTCTCCTGCTTTGGAATTAGGGAGCTTTGGAGGCATTGAGAGACCGTTTCTGTGCATCACTAGCCTCAGGCATCCACCTGGGCAATGCCAGGAACTGAAGGATTAAGTTATCGGTGCCCTTCTGATTTATGCAAACGCCTGCTCAGCTTCCTAATATGAAATCAGTTCCTGTCATCATCTGTATTTTTTATTCTGAGCCACAACACTAAAACACTTGGCAGTGATTACAAATAGGAAAGTTATTTTTGTGTGTGTGCCAAGTCTACAGCATTGAAACTTAATAGCGTGGTGTAATGGAACCCTACGCTGATGTGTGGCATATTTAATATCCATCTTTCTTAGAAATAACAATGTTCTGAAATTAGAAAGGACTTTAGCAACGAAATAATTAATGTGGATAACCATCATAAATGCCACAAACGGAAGAAATACAGATGGTAGTGAACCGTGATCGCTAATACTGTAACCTGTTGTGACAGAACTTTAAAAATTGAAACCCTGTTCCCCAGAGGCCAGTGAATGGAGGCTTAGCCAGAGAGAAAAGAGAGCTCCTTTCTAATTACATTGCTCCCTCTCATTACCCATCTCCCAGTTGGTTACGCACACTCTGTTACGTGAGCATCCAAGTCTAGTAGAGCTTATTAACAGAGGAGCAAAGTTCCCTTCATTATATTGGCCTCTCTCTCTCTCTCTTTTTCCTTTCACCAGCAATGGCTGGTGAAGGCTACACCACTAGGCCCCTGCTGCTGTGGCACTAAGCAGAGGTGCAACTTCAGTTGGTAGTGGTAGTGGTTGATGGTTAAGCACATGATCTGTAGGCAGAAGGTCCCAGGTTCAATCCCTGGCTTCGCTAGTTAAAAGTCTCAGGTGGGTGGTGAGAAGGACCCTCTACCTGAGACCCTGAAGAACTGCTGTCAATCAGAAGGCACCATGCACTATGATAAGGTCTTTATCTCCACACTGGAGCTTAGAAGCCACAGGGCCTGCTGGATTCTGCCAAGTGTCTCCTAACATAGAATGCTGCCTTCACCACCCCTATAGGGTCATGTAAGATGTTAAGTCTGAGTCAGCAACTCCCATCAGCTCCAGCTCCAGCCAGCAGTGGTGATGGGAGTTGTCATCCACAAAGTCAGGAGGGCACCAGCTTGGCTACCATTTCCCAGCATAGAGAAAAGCTGCAGCTGTTGATTGTCCACATGTAGTTAATGATAACGGAGCAAGTCTATCTAAGAAAAGGTGGCAACTCTGGATATGGAAAGAACCCCCAGTGATTCATTTCATTCATATGAGTATGTTTAGCCTGGGGAAGAGATTATGGTGAGACATGAAAGCTGAATGGGTGCAACACAGAATATGGAGCACACTTGTTATCTTTTGCTCTAGATAGCGGGGCTAGAACAAATAGGTGGAAATTTCAGGGAAGCAGGGGTCAGCTGAGCACCAGAAGAAAGCTGGCAATGAAAGCAGTTGGACAATGCAGCAGACTCCCTCATGAGAATGTGGGCAATCTTATGCTGGAGATGGCTATCTATCAGGGTTACCATAGTTGCATCCTGCGTTGCAGATCCTGTACTGAGCAGGTGGCTGGACTAGACAATCTCCAAGTTCCCTTCTAACTCAAGCCTATTATTCTGTTGTGTGATGTTGTTGACCATGGGTAGGCAAACTAAGGTTCGCGGGCCAGATCAGGCCCAATTGCCTTCTGGATCCAGCCCACAGATGGTCCGGGAATCACCGCGGGGATCGCCAGCGCACATGTTCTTAACCTCTCCCTCACATGGTGGCCCCGGCGCCTCCTCCCTCCCTCCTCCTGGCTTCTCCCTGCTCTGCCTAGAGAAGAAAGGGGGCTGGGCTTTGTTGGTGCCAGCAGCAGCAGTGCTCGAGTGGCCACCATTTTAAGCAGCCCCTCTCCAGAGCCCTTTTGCACACCGCTCATCGTCCCTCCACCGTCGCCAGCCCCTGCCACTCTCAAGAAACAGGTAAGCAGCCACCGGGGCTCATGGTGCTCTTGCATCACCCCCCTCCCCCAAAAAAATATAGTCCAGCCCCTCACAAGGTCTGAGGGACAGTGGAATGGCCCCCGCTGAAAAAGTCTGCTGACCCCTGTTGTTGATTTATGGGACCCTCCAGCTTTCACTTTCAATAGAATTTAATAGCTACTCTAGAAGAGTGGTCATATCTTCAGGAAGTTCCTGGACCATTGTAATCCAATACAATTCACTTCCCCAAGCAATATTTTGAAATGGGGAGTCTCTCCTGCCTACACCCTAACTTCATGGTGTTCTATATCTGTTTCTCCTCCCATTTTCTTTCTGATTGGCAAGGCAGCTGCTATGCCCAACCTGTGCTTCCCAGCACAGCTGTGATTCCTCTTGCCTGTCACCATTAAAAGCCTTTTCATCTCTGTTCGGAGCAGTTTCTCGTTATCATTTCTCCCTTTCCGATTAGGCCAATGGTTCCATGTGGTCGTTTAGCTGTCAGCCGTCCTGAGTGGCGGCCTTGCATTTCTAAACGTAAGCATGCCTAGGAGAGTCTGTTGCACAGCTGTTCTGCCAGCAGGCTGACCCCAGAGATTCCCCAGGTGCCCTGCCATGCTCTGGGAAATGAGTGTTGCAGATTTTGTATCTCACACTGGGGGGAAACAAAAAAGGCTGCCTTTTTGCACTCGACTGGACAAATTCATGGGAAGAGGAGGGGAATGGCCCAAGCAGGGATTTCACATCTTATTAATTGTAAGCAATATGATTTTCACAGAGTAAGTAGATTTAACTAAACTGGTGCTGTGAAATTGGCATTAACCCTCTAAGGTAGGCAGTCATTTTTAAAGTATGCCTTAAATTTAGTTTAGAATAATTTTACAGCAGAACTCGTTTCAAATTTGCAGAACTTTTTTTAAGGTACATTTCATCGAGAGCACTGGACAGCTATGCCACCTTTCTAATTTTGTGCATTGAAATTAAAATGGAAGCTAGACCCAGCTATTTGATGTTGCTTGGAGTGCTGGTATATAAAGAAAAAGTAAAGTAAGAGTAGAGAAGGGTAAACATCAGTGGTGGGCCCTATGGAGTACTAGTATCATGACAGCTGTCCAATAACACCAGGTGCTGATGCAATCCCTCATTGATGTATATTTCATAATGGGTAACATGAAGAATGTCCACATATTGCAGTCAGGGAGTGTAAAATACATGTGCACACTAACAGTTGAGCTGAACACTCATACAGTTACTATGTGCTCTGTGTTGTTTTCTGTGCCTTTTAGGTGATAGGTCAACTTGTTTGTAACATTATTTTTTCCAGTCTTTTTAATGCATAGTTTATGTTGTTTTGTGTAAACTGCTTAGATGTTTGGATGATTCAGCAGTATATAAACCCTGCTAAATTTTATAAATTACATCTTCAATGAGTGCATAGTCTTTGTCCCTGTGCACACAATAGTTAAGCTCTGCAATTCAACAAGTGTACACACTTGTTTGCAAACACTTCTGCATGCATAGAGAAAGCTTGTGTCTGTGCTCATTGCAACAAGAAAACAAGCCTATAGTAAAACAAATGTTGGAAAAATACCCATGCAAGCAATTTAATTAATGGATCTGGCAATATGCTCGAGAAGGATTTCAGCATTCTGTCAGTACAAGGATTTCTGTTTGTACAATGGGATTCCTCCCTCCCCACTTGTGCACCCCCTAAATCTGTTCTGGGGGTTTCCCTAACCCTTTGGAGTATATTTGTGCACAGAGGGAGGATGGGGGAAAGTCACATTGCATGTGCAGAAATCCTTTATTGATGGGATGCTCAGTTAGCACTTGGTTGGATGCAAACCTCAGAATTGTAATTTAAGTAATATTCAGTGGATTATATAGAATGAAAAATTGGGCATTTAACTTAAAAACAAAATGTCTAGTCATTTGTTGGAGAAGCAAGATGTCATTGAGGAGAGAGCTCCTTTGCTGCCATGCCACAGATCTGTCTGAAATTTGATGTGGGTGTAATGCATTTTTTTATTTATTCACAACCAGTAGGAACATTATATATATATATTGTAGGGAATAGGGTGGTTAACTTTTATTTAACGTGGCTTTTCTTTTATTGACTTTTGTAACATTACTCAAAGAAGAATAGATTGGCTAAGCCTCTTTCCCCTTGGCTGTATAGTCTTGTTCTATTGAATGTTCTCTCATTAATTTTGGGTTTAATTTTTCAATTTTTAAAGTGCAGTGTGATTTTAAAAAGAAATGCAAGCAAAAGCCCATGACCTGAATGACCCTTAGAGGGACCTCATGTCACTGTTAATCTCATTAAATAGGGTTGTGTGCAAGCTTTTGTTCAGCTCTTGTCATTGCTTTTTCTCTAGAAACAGATGCCAGCTGAACCATAACCCTGCCCAACACTTAGCTTTGGGCCAAGATTCCTGATAGGAACAGAAAAATGAACTGATTGATCAACTGAATTAGTTGTATAGATCCAGAAGCAACATATTCCTAGCATCACTGTGAGATGGTGTTAAAAGTGTTCTGCTCCATAGAGCAGTTGCATTTGGAGTCACTCAAGCAGCTAATGAATAGGAGGCTAAGAGTTGGATTAAGCCTGCGGAGATCCATCAAGTGGCAACAGTTATTGTCTGTTAATTAAACATTAATTAATTATTAAAGGACACTTATTGAGGTTTAACTACTCTGCAGATATTTTTTTTAAAAAGTGTGTAGTTCTGACAGGTGTTAAACTTCAATAATTACATTCTTCACAACTGGTGTTTTGTTAGACTTTGACTAACTTTCTTATTAAATGGAAATCAAACCTTTAATTGAGACGCTTAATTCTAAGCTGATGGATTGGGAGTTCTGGGTCCACAGGAAGACTTGAGCCTGCCATAGGAAAAGAGAGAGGAAGGCATTTCCATAACTAAGAGAGGTGACGGTTGGTTATTCAAGGAGAGCACCATTTAAGAATCTATTTCCCCAAGCTCCTATATGCACTCATGTTAACTGGAGCTGTAAGGAATCATTCTTTTCTCATTAGGAGATTTGTGGAGGGTTCCTTTTATTGGTATCAATATGCATGGTAACTTCTACCACATTCCTTTGTACTCGGAGACAGAAATCGGCACACTTACCCACAGGGAGAATTGCTATTTTTCATTCCTTCCAGATCTCTTTAGAAGCAAATCTTTGTGCTAGTGACAATAGTCCCACTCCTAAAGAATCACAGCCCCATTGCTTAGGAAATGAGTAAACCAAATCATGTGGCAATGTTTCTTTCCTCTTAATCAAGAGAGTTCACTTACATGCTGAGGTAGCAAATGAAAGTTCCAGCATGGTTGTACTTTGTGTCCACTTCCATATGTGCCAGATGCACAAGGAATAATAATGAATCTGTTGTCCCCAGTGTAGAATGTCCAGATTTTCTTTGATCAGTGGGATCTTGCTTTTTGTTGTGCAAACAGAATCCAGGTGTGCCACCTTGTTCTCCCCAAGTAGCAACCTACACACATACCGTATAGCTTAATGTCAATGGAAGGACTCAAGCTTCTTACTCCATGGACTGACCTCCATGAAAAGCCAGGCCTTGTCATTTGCTGCTCTAGAGGCATGGAATGTCTTCTATAGACAATGCATTCACACACCTCTGCATCCTCCATCCAGGCAAGCAAGAGGTACATCGGCACTGTCCAGATGAGCAAAGGTCCACCCAACAAACTGGTGCCAAATATATTGCTCCTTTAAATTAAGTATATTTATGTTGGTGTTGAATGGGGATCTGGTGTGGGGAGGGCATATAGGTTTCCCTCTAATATAAATGTGTACATTTCCTAATTGGTTCAAGGTTCCTAGGGTCTTGACATTGAACAAATACAGATTTCAGGTCTACTGTTGCTTTCAGTGCAAACCTGGTTTGAGATGACAAGGCTGGGGAGAATTTTATACTTAGTTGTGAGATTTAGAACCCAAAGAAAATACAAATAAGATCCATGAGTCATGTCCTAAGGCATCATTCCTTCATTATCTAAGGGGACTGAAGCATCCCAGATCCCTGAAGTCAAACACTCTCATCTCCAAAGCCTTTGGGTGTACACACAGCATATTCTTTAAAATGGGATTCTGGGAGCAGTTCTCAAAAGGGTAACTGGGCATGTGGGAAAGAATTTCCTAGCAACTTGTATATAAAGTGGCTTTTTCCATTTTGCAGGCTCAGTTCAGCAAGTAGAGAAGCTTCTCTTGAGGCTTTGTAGTTAGCACCAGCTTCTTAACTTTCGGCAAAGTTCTGAAAACAGACTGGGAACATGGTGACCTTATGTATTTGTCTATGGGATTCTTGGAGTTGCTGAGCTACAGAAGGATGGAGCAATCAGTTTCTGGGACATGTCAATTTTGCTTGTGTCCATTCATAAATTTGTCCAGTCCCATTTCAGCATTAATCTGCAATTTTTTTGTTTGTTAAAAAATGTATTGAGAGAGAGAGAGAGAGAGGGGGAGAGAGAATTGGGGGGGTGTCAGACACCCTATAATCATCTTTACATTCAGTGAAGGGTCAGAATTTGAGCAAACTCAAAATTTCCTGAATTCAGCAAGGGCAAACTCATGAGGGGATGTAGCTGGGGAGAATCCCAAGAGTCAGAAAGAGAGACCTGGAAAGCCTGCAATTGTCCTTTGTTCCTGAGGTTCCCCACCCCTGATTTACTACCATAATGGTGCCTATAGAAAACCAAAAGTAAAAACACTGCTGAGTCAGTTATGACAAACTGGACTTCATGGCATAAATTGGTAATCTGGGAATTAACTAAGAACATTTCAAAGGTGCAACACACTTTACATGGCCTGTGATGGTTTTTCAAAATTTATTCCACTAAACCCGCCACTATGAAGGTACAACTATCCTTTTGCTGTAAGTTAGGTTAATAAAATTAGTTCTGTATTATAGGTGAGGGTGAACTATGAAGGTGTGATGGCCAGCTACTGATGAAGTGGTGCTTTAGTTTTGTTTTTTAATTGCCTTTGCAGTGTGCCACATGGAAACAGTATGTGGTTAGGTCTACATTGCATCCATATAAATATTTTTGAACAGCTCTCATTTGAACGTCTGTTCTGTTATTTCTGAGGGATGACTCAACCTGAAAGCCAGCTGAAATGTAGGCAGAGACTTTGTATGTGAACCCTGTGGCCTGCAGGCCTGATTAATGACCAGCTAGCTGCGTTGTGAAGCTACTAAGAAGCTTGGATTAGAATCTGACTGAGAGTCAGTAAGGCTTGGATCCTCCACTCCTATATGAGCTACATCTATGAGTTGTCCAAACCCCACTCTTCCTGACCTAGGGAAATGGGCAGGTGTGTATCACTGTCACTCAAAAGTCTATTCTCTCTTGTTTCTGTGCTTTAAAAAAAAGCAAAGCTGTATGAATATTTATTTTTAAATACATATTTCAATAAGTTCTGCTAAACACATTTTGTGCCACAATGCACATTTCTAAGCCTATTGTAATTTGCTTTTCAGCCAAGTATTGCGGTGGAGCACTCAAGAAATGTTAAAGGTGGTGGATAAATCAGTTCTGAGCCACATGTTACTCTATGAGATGCAGATCAGTTTGTATATGAATTTTCAGAGATCAAATGCATCACTATTATTCAATGGCATAGAGTTGTTTCAAATTAATTTCTACTCAGAGGAGACCCATTGAAATAAATGTACCTTGGTTATTCCCATTAACTTCAGTGGGTCTATTCTGAGCAGTGCTAGTGTTGGATGCAACCCATAAATGCCTCTGAAAATGGAGACTGCACCATGACTAAGGGCCATTGATAGACTTCTCCATGCACTTACCTGATCCCAATTTATTGCCATCTGAACTAGTTGGAAATATCTCATCTTGAGGCAGCAAATTCCTTAAGTTCACTATGTACTGGGTGAAGTATTTGTTTTTATCTAGCTTCATTTTACTGCCAGTCTGCTTTATTGGAATCTAGCCATTATGAGAGGGACATATCATTAACCAGTTTATCCACACCATGTGTAATTTGATAAAGCTCTAACATTAGTAACTTACAAAACTTTAAAAAGTGCTCTCAGTCTCTTTCATGCATGCATCCCTTTTGAAAATCTCCAATCTGCTATGGGAAGAGAGAGAGAGAGATGTACGGAGACATTTTAAGTCCAGAGACTCACATGCTCAGCATTGCATCTCACTGCAGCTAGCACAGCCCTCTGTGGTGTGTCAAGGGAGCCTTGTCTCTTTATTAACTTCTGTAGAACGATGACAGGAAACTTTTTGCAGTGTCCACGCTCAGCAGGGTACATTCCCAGAAGCTTTGCAGCTACCAGCTGATGCCCCAGCTGCTAAATTCAGCTTAGAGAGGATAAGAGAATGACAGAGAACAAAAGATTGGATTGAGCTCCATAGCATTGCTATACTGGCCTCTGGGAGGGACTGTCTGAGACCATTTAGGATGAGTTGTGTCAGCTGTCTAACCCCTCACGCTTGTTTCTTTGGAGGCACCACTGAGGGACGGTGGTCTCCCACTAACTTTATCAAGATGCTGTTGTTTGGCAAACCTTTGCCAACTAGTTGCTCCCCAGATGCTTTTGACTACATCTCCCATCAGCCCCAGCCAGGGAGTTGATGTCTAAAACATCTGGGAGGCACCAGATTGGTGAAGACTGGTCTGTTATGTCTTCTTAGGATTTGCTTGTTTGCCTTTATTTTGTGTTCTGTAGCCTGCCCTGGAAAGAGTGGGCTATAAGCATATAAATATTTTTTTAATAAATCTGTTAAGATCATTAAAAAAAGATCATTAAGAAAAAGAAAAGGTAATTAAGAAAAGAGAGTAACCTATAGAATTAAAGTCCACCAACTGGGTACAGCCATAGCTGGCATTAGAGGGCAGAGAGGGCTGCCATTTGCCTCATCTAGCAAAGCTCTGCAATAATCCTAATAAAGGCAAAGCTGCAAGAGAAAAATATTGGTTTGCATACTTGCCTCCTTCATTGAGGATTGAGGTGCCTAACCCATACATCGCCACCACGTCACCTCCCAAAAGAACTATCCTTCCGTCTGTCTTCTGGAACCAGCAAAGGTCTAACCAGAGTTGAAAACATACATTTGCTGACATAAATAGGAAACAATGTAGGGAAAAAGTCTAATCTTAAAAGCAACTGGCTTCTATGGACAGAACACATCATGTTCTGCTTTAGACATGTGTATTTAACCCAGAATTTGAATCTTACTGAAGCAAGATGGGCTTGGAATTTCATGGTGAGTTCCCAGTGTTAATTCCAACCCAGCAAAAAAGGAATCAATTTGGCTATTTCAACCGTGCCCCATCCTTCATACTTGCATTTGCAAATCTGTTGGTGAAATTTGAATTCCGTTTGTATTGGTTGTTTTCTTAAATTCACATTACCTTGAACAATTCAATGCCTACCCCTCTCTTTTTCTTTTAAAAATGGGGGGTCTCATTTCCAAAGCATAATCTGTTATTAGAGGCAAGAGAATTTGAGGAAAGCACTATTTTTGCACATGACAGCTTGATGTTTGGATTTTACGCCGATAGATGGACTGATTGCTTTTGACGTTTCTCATCGAGAAATTGTTCATGAACGGGTTGGGGGTAAAAATCCAAATCAGGCAATTCATTTATTGTCAAAAGAACCATGATATTGAAAAATAGGCCTTGATGTTGAGGAATGATTGAAATGCATTGAAATTGCTTAACTTACCGCTACCTAGCTCAAATGTCTGGTGCCATGTTCTCCCCCCCACTCCTACCCTCATTCCTTCTTTGCACAGGGAAACTGACATTCTCAAAAGCATATTTCAGGATGAATTGTGGCTTTTGTGGGTTACATTTAAGCTCCAGCTCCTTCACTGGGCACAGCCTCTGCATCGCAGTCTTGATGAAACCAGGATTTGTATTGTGCTGCAGTGGAAGGACTTGGCACTGTGGGTGAAGGATAAATTTGTATATGTGGATGAGAGCATAGCTATCAATCAGATGATGCACCTCTCTGAATTTTGCAATGCACTTTTGGTTCTTACACACACACACACACATGGTATTGAAAAGCATACAAAAATGCACATTTTAAGCAATGGATGTGTACAAAATGTGTAAATTAAGGAAACATGCAAACACTTCAGATTTTCAATGCTTTTTCATCTGTTCCTCTCTACCACTTGCTCCTTCCCCACACACTGATTATGAGAACTTGAACACAGACATCCTTTGAAATTCTCCGAATTTTGCAGTGGGTTTCCCAGCCAAATACTTTGCATATAAAGGCACCTGTTAGTGAAAATAGCATATAAAAATGCATTTTATTAAGGAACATCGCTTTGCAACAATTGGGCAAAATGTGAATATTAGGAGAAATCCACACTAAAATGCTGGTGAATTTTCATGAGGACATTTTTTAGAAAAAGAAAAAAAGAAAAATTGCAAACTGATGTGGAAAATATGGGGAACTGAAGACTGGGGGGGTGAGAAACAGAGGAAAACCAAAATGGATTTGTCCGTGCCAAACAGTGCCCTTGGTGTTGCTTGGGCTCATTTCCCAGCCTTTACTTCAGCCTATGAGATGTGCGCCATTGCCTAGGCTTTCCTTTTGCAGTTGATTTGCCAAGATGAAATATTTTCCTGAGGGGCCTGGGGGAGGCAACCCTATTGAGCAGAAAGAGGAGAAAGTGGGAGAAATGAAATAGCCCCTCCCTTTTATGTCAATCTCCTGTTTTGACACAAAAAATGGAGCTCATAGAGAATATATGGCTTTCTTTCTTTTTTTAAATAGAGTCTTAGCAGGCCTAGGAGTGGGATTTACCTCTCCTGAGTGCCTTTTCTTTGGGATATGTGTTAGAAGGATTCTTAAATCTTCAGGAAAAAAACCCTCCTCTCGCTGTGAGGATGAGCGTGGTGCAGCCGTAAGGCGCTGTAAAAAACCTGCTGATAGACAGATGGAATGGTGTAATTATACGCAGGAGGGGGAGAGGGGAGACTTCTCTGAAATTATTAGTGTGGGCAGACAATTAGAGGCTTTTCCAGAAGATTACCCTTCTCCCTCCCATCTGCGCTCCATTTAAAGGTTTGTGTGTTCACAATGTTATTTCCTTCTCAGCTGTCGCATTTTGCCCAAATCTTTATTGTGCTCAACTTTACGTTCGCTCAAACTTTGCCCAGTTGCACAGAGCTCCCCTCCTTCTTTTCCTCCTTTTCCTCTTCCTCCTCCTCCTCCTCCTGTTTTTACTCCATTGTTTAAGAACCTCTGTCATAGCAATCCGATTTTAGCTATTCCTGGTTCTTCCCTTTGCCCTTCTTTGCTTTGTATAGGAAAGCCAGCATAGCATAAATGGGCTAGAAGAATATAGATGTAATTGCTGATTCTCTTTCTTGCTGCCCAGGGGACTGGTAGAAAAGAGGAAAGTGGGGCTGACCCTTTCCTTCTCAGTTAAACACCATCTTCTCTCCCATCCCTCCCCAGCCTTTAGGAGTATAGGGTGTGTCTAATGCCCATCCTGCTCAGAGAAGACCCACTGGGTATCTATTGATATGGCTAACCAATTTCAGTAGGTTTATTCTGCAAATGCATTAGTTGGGTGCAGCCCAGTAGATCTAATTGGATATGACCCACAGTATAGATCAGTGGTTCCCAAACACCTTATATCTGTGAGATTCTTTCCCCTCCATTAAATAAAGTGGGACCCCCCCCCCAAAGATGTGTAAGGGTAAGAGGATCACCACATTTGTGCCAGTGAAAGCTTTTCTTCCAGTAGGAATAGCAGGGTAAAGGGTTAATCTTCCCAACTACTTCGGCCAGGTGCCAATCCAGATAGATCTCCCCCAACCATGTCTGTTATTTACTTTTAAAAGTCATTGAAGTGGGTGCGGCCACTTTTGGTTTAGCACCTAGCACTGCATTTGGCGCTCATGCTGTTCTGCCCAGGATCCTGACTTCTTCCATCCTAGATGCATGATAAGTTCAACATACTCATCTCTACTGTCAGCCTGCTGATTGTTGAATCCATCTTTTGTCCAGACTGTAGGAGCTCTCCTAAGCCCTACTACCATCTTGACTGTGAGTCCTGGAAGAATAGGACCTGGAAGGGCAAGGCCCTGACTGACTCCAGCTACGAAAGCTGAGGCTGCTGAACAGACTCTTGGGCTGGGGTATTGTTTAGGGGGGATAGTGAGGGGTGGTTGCTTTCATTGATATTATTATTTTTGCATCTTGAATTTAAATCTTATTATCATTTATGTGGAAATTGTTTAATTTGGTTGCTTACTTTTCGATAACATCTTTATAGTTTATGACTACATTCATTGCATTTGTAATTATGCAATTTCTTTTATGTTGCAAGCCACCTTGAGCATGGTTTTAATTATGGAAAGGCGGCATACAAATCAAATGATGTACGTACCACCACCCATGGACAGAGGCCCATCCCTCTCAGGGCTTCCACCTTGAGCAGCAGACATTGTCCCAAACTCTTTACAAGTCAGAGAACCAACTGCATGTTAATTTCCTAAGTCATTTCCCCTAGAATCTCTTGTAATGGGGACTGTGTAAGCATGCAGATAGGTCACCAGTGCAAAGTCTGTTTATCTTGCAGTAATAACCTCTTTAGTCAACTCCTGATTCCCCTCTGGCTTTGCTTTCTTTGTACTCCCTATCTCAAGCCCTGGCTTTCAATCAAACTCACAGCGAGTTTGGATGCTGGGCTCTTTTTTGAATGGAAGCCTCCTTTAATAAACAAGCCCAGATTCCTTTCATTTATGTCCTTTCCAAAGCTGTAAAACCCTTTTCCTTCAAAACCCCACCAAGTCAATCATATCTCCAAGGGCTCATATATTCTGCCTACAAACTTGGAAGCAGAAGCAGAAGTGGGAGGAAGTTATATGGATTGTGTATGGAGGAAAGTAACTTAAATATGGAATCGGTAAATTGCTTTGCTTTTTAAGTTTTATCAGCAAGACATGCAGGAGCAATAAATAATCCAGGAAATGGTCAGGGAGTTCATTTTATGAAGCTCATCAGATAAAGTCACCTACAGGTAAAATCTAGTTACATCGGGCAAGGGTGAACTTTTACCTTCCACCGTAGGCCTCTCAAAGCATGTGTATCTTTATCACTCCTGACAATCTGTTTATCAGCAGTTGTTTGGCCATTCTGGGCTTCCTGCTGTGTCACTCAGAGATGGGAAAGCTACTAAATATTTCATTGCATGAGTAAGTATGGAGCAAGGAGAGGGAAGGCTCTGAAACAAGACGCTTGGGTCCTGAATGTAGCCCAAGAGTTAATCCACAGCAGATGGGGAGAGATGGTGCCACAAAGCCTGTTCTCATCTTAGACAAATGGCATGAGAACAGCTTTTATTTATTTAATCATTTATTTTTATTATATTTACATCAGATGCTCAGTGTGGCTTCTGCATGGTTCACTCCCTCCTCAATTAATCCCCACAACAATCCTGTGAGGTACAATAGGCTGAGAGGCATTGACATGCCCAAGGTCATGCAGGAAGCTTCATGGCTAAGTTGAGATCTGAGTCCTGGTCTCCCATATCCAACATTCTAACCTCTACACCACACTGGCTGAGACAAAGGCAGTAAGTATCAGACCTGGGAGCTAAATGTGACCCTCTAAACTTGTCTACCTGGCTCTCAATACTCACCTCAGACCATACCTCTCACCAGTCTTGCTCCAAACACTCTTCTGTTGTTTTCACCTGTCTGTGATGTCTCTTGAACTATAATAATGCCTACTGCTTGCCAGGATGAAGGTTATTATTTATTGTTTATTCAGTTAGGTTAAAAGTGTGTGTGGTGTGTGTGTGTGTGTGTGTGGAAGCCTCTGACATTTGCATGACTAGAATTCTGCCTATTGTACAGAGGTAAGAGTCACACTTCCATTCCTATGCCTACTTTTTGCCTCTGTCCTTGCCCACTTTGCCTCTGGCCTTAGCACCACCTTATCCATTCAGGACCTGAAAATTGAGAGAACGTGGCCCCTGGGTAGAAAAATGGCCCACCAACCCTGTGTTGAGGGATATCTTCTTCATGGAGTAACATCAGAGCAAAATCCCTGGATGACATGCGACGAGTCTATGGCATGGCTTCTGCCCACAACAGCATCAGCCTTCCAGCAGCACCATTGTGGTTTGAGGACCCGATCCCCGCGTAGTGAAATGAAGACACAAGGACAAGTAATATAAGGTTAATGGGCAAGAAAAGGCCAGAACTTTATTGATTACTGCAAGTGAAAAGGTATTGGCTTAGGCATTGGATCACATGACTTGACTCCACCTACTCTGAGAGGGGTGAGTCTGAAAAGGGGGGTTTATTCACCAGTAGGTGGAGCCCGTTGATGCTAATCCAACTATAAGCTCTCCCCTGATGTCACCGAGGGTCGTGCCATGGCCCCCCGCCACACAGGCATCGGACAGGATCCATGACCGCCTGATTCCTTTAACGGAATACCCAAAAATTGAAGGCGTAGGCGATGGCCACACCTAGCACTTCCACACATCGCAACATATTCCAATGCCTAACCTACCCACCAATACCATGAAAGTTGTGACGGTTGCTACGAGGTAGGCGAAAAAACCACAAAGCCTAATGCCAAATGGGAAAATTCCTACCAGGCCCCCCGGCCAACCAGGGCGACCTAAGGTCCATAGCAAGGCCAAAAGAGAATTAGAACCCTGAGCTCTAAGGGAGTGGAGGGTGGGTGACTTGCAACGGGATGACGAAAAGTGAGGCCGCGTGCCTGGCGCAGCAAAAAGTTAAGTTGCTATCCACGCCCCTTCTAGCCGCCTGATTGGCTGCCTGCCCATGGGCGTGGTGCGCCAGCCAGGTGAGTGGGCGGCAGGGGGCTAACGCCCCCTGCTTGAGGCTTGGATCGGATCCCGCCCACAACCACTCCCCTCTCTTGAAGGAGGAGAGTCTCTATGGGACATGGGTGGCGCTATGGTCTAAACCACTGAGCCTCTTCGGCTTGCCAATCAGAAGGTTGGCGGTTCAAATCCCCGCAACGGGGTGAGCTTGTTGCTTTGTCCCAGCTCCTGCCAACCTAGGAGTTTGAAAGCATGCCAGTGCAAGTAGATAAATAGGTACCACTACGGTGGGAAGGTAGATGGCATTTCTGTGCGCTCTGGCTTCCGTCATGGTGTTCCATTGTGCCACAAGCAGTTTAGTCATGCTGTCCACATGACCTGGAAAGCTGCCTGTGAACAAATGCCGGCTCCCTCAGCCTGAAAGCAAGATGAGTGCCGCAACCCAATAGTCACCTTTGACTGGACTTAACTGCTCAGGGGTTCTTTACCTTTACCTTATAGGAAGGAGCCCTTGTGGTCTGGAGCTTTGGACATGAACCTCATGGCCTTGAAAGGAGCTGTAGAACTGTGGCTCCAAAGCCATTTTAGTAACATCAGAAGGGACTGTGGGGCTATAGAATTCTGGACTGTACTACTTCAAACTGCTGATTGGTAGAGTTTGTGGTTTCAAACAGTGACAAACCTTGGAGTCTCAGATTTCAGCCGTGCCCTGTGCGATGCCAAAATTCCACATCCCTCTGCACCTCTCACCTGCCATTATACATCACAGTTGTGGCACCCCTGAGGTAGGTTTGCCATATGTCTTCTTTTTTCCAGGACACATCCTTTTTTTCATGGTTGGAGTCATCATAGTGATCCATAGTTAAAAAGGGAGAAGTTGGCAAATGTGTCCTCTTTTTTTGCTCTTCAAAATATGGCAACCCTACCCTGAGGCTCTATGCCCAGTGTGCCTGAACAGGTTGGGCTTCCCTAAAACCACCTCTGTTTCAGTGCTTCTTCTGTCTGGGAAACCTGTGGCTCTCATCCAATATCCCTTTTCTCCTCCAAGGTAAAACATTAATCTAAATTTCTTATCAAAGGGGAAAGAAAGAAAGAAAAGAACAAGAAAGAAAAAAGAAAGAGAAAGGATAGAGGGAGAAAAGAGAATAGAAAAAAAAAGAAATAAAAAAAGAATGTGCTTCTGCTTCTCTATCGGCCAATTATATATAAAGTAATTAGTCAAAAAAATTAACATCTGCACTCCAGAACATTTCTAGGTGCAAATAATATCTTCTGTGTGATGATATTTCCCCCAACCCCCCCTCCCAGACCTCCCACTCTAATTTTATCACCCAGAAAGTCCAATATAACTCTTCATTAATTAATATCTTCTAATATTCTGGAATTTTTCTGGCTCTTTGCAACATCTTTCTCTTTAAAATATTGAATGATAAGCAATGTATTTGTCTTTATATTCTAATAAAATTTATTCCAAAAAAAAAAAGGAAAAGGAAACACATGGCTCTCCATATGTTGTTGGACTCTACTGCGCAGCAGCCCTGGCAGCCGGGAGGTACTATGTTTAGGTATTTATTTATTTCACGAAATTTATACACCACATGATTATAAAAACAAAAAACTCAAAGTGGTTTAAGTAAGATAAACCAGTAAAACCAAAAAAAGATTTGCAGCTCTACTTTAAAACATACAAAAGTTAACGTACTAAAACAGATAAAAATTACCTCAACTTTCTAAGCATCTCATAAAAGAGTACAGTGAAGGTGCCTGCCTGATTTCAATAGGCAAGGAGTTCCAAAGTGTAGGCACTTCAACACTAATGTGTATGATGGGAGTTACTGTCCAGTAATATTTCGAGGGCCACGGGCCCCTCTTCCTTGTCAAAAAGGCAACACTACCAAGAAAGAAGGAACTATCTTGGGCAGCAAAATTCAGGTGTCATTTTTTTGCTTTAGGGCGTATGTTCCATGTGGCAGGGACCAATGGGCTGGATTAAACAACACAGGTGTGCTAGCAGGAGCCAGTGCAACAGGTTCCACTAATGCAATGGCATTTTCCTCCTCTCCTCCCCCTGTACCCCCCAAATCATCTCTGGTGGTCTGGAGAACCCCAATAACAGCATGTGGAGGCAGAAGAGATATTGCTTCATCAGGCAAGCTGGAAATGACTGTGTGCTGATGGAAGAATGTGATGTTGAATTCCTCTCAATTTCTTTCAATAGGGAGATTGGGCTTCCATGAGGGTTGTGGAATATATGAATTGAATTTATCCCATTCTGCTCTTATCATTGTCAGCCACTGTCGCTAACTAGCTTCTTAAGGTGCTACTTGCCATTTGCAGTTAAGAGCAAGTGTCTTTCCCTATTTATTTATTCAATCTACCTGCCATGGGGGTTACGGATTTCTAGTGCATCAGTGTGAAATCTGACTACCAGATTATGCCTTTGGTGCTCAACTGTCAGTCTCCAGATATCCCCTTTGAAAGCTCAGGTGAGTGGAAAAAGCAAAACAAAACAAAACAAAACAACAGTGACAGGCATCTAGCTAGACTGTTTCACTGATTCATAGCTCAACTTCACTAGAAGGAATAAACCCTTCCAGCTAAGGTAGTCCCCTAACAAGGCATCTTGTTGAGTCTCTGTTTTGGATGCTGATGGAGCGATTAGACATGCTTACATCACTTTGAGCACATGGCACACACTCTTCAACAGATCCGAAATGCCAAACTGACATTCTGGAAACAGTATTGCAAATTTGAACTCTTCCAGCTTTGGGGAACTGAAGGATGCAGATGTTCTTTTTTTCCCTTCTTGACATAGAGAGTGTGCTTTAATTTCCAAATAGAACTGAAGACATATTTAAGCATTCCAGCTGACATTGCAGAAGTGACACCATCAGAAAATAGTCATTTTCCTCTGCAAAAATAAGTACAATTACCACAAAGTTGTGTACAAAGCAGAAGTTGAGTATTGTAAGTTCATGCTTGGACAAAATGTCTGAGGAATTAGGATGGGTGTGAAGTGTTTCCACAAGAATTGCCACTAAAACAACTCTTTTTTTTCCATTTCCACCTGAAAAATCAGAGGAGTTTTGAGCAGTGGCCATAGCAGGCTTCCCCATCAGCACCATTTATAGACTATCACTGGATTTGGCCTTCAGCAAAAATTGAACCACATTTGGAAGCTACTCATAAGGAAAACATCTGAGAAATTCTGAGATAATTTTATGGAGGATACTGGAGGAGATTCAAACTTATGAGTAAGTGCATAGAGGCCACTAGTGATGCTATCATAGTTAAATGCACCGGCACCAACCCTAGGAGGTCCTGGGCGCCTGGGCACCCACACAGCGGGGCTCTGACGCGACGTCTGGTTTCTACCAGAAGTTGCATTGGAGGCCTCATGAGACCTCCGACGTGAAGTCTGAGGCCCCATGAGGCCTCAGAAACACCACTGCAATGCACTGACGTAACATGACGTTGTGACATCATGACATTATGTTATGTCGCAAGTGCCATTGGGCATCCATAATTTAGGGCCCAAGTTGGTGTTTTGGTTAAATGCATGACTCTGCTGGTTCTTTAGGACTTAACTTACCTAAGTGTGTAGACTAAAAGGGTAAAGGTAAAAGACCCCTGACAGTTAAGTCCAGTCATGGACGACTCTAGGGTTGCACGCTCATCTCGCTCTATAGGCCGAGGGAGCTAGCGTTTGTCCACGGACAGTTTTTCTGGGTCATGTGCCCAGCATGACTAAGCCACTTCTGGCAAAACCAGAGCAGCGCATGGAAACACCGTTTACCTTCCTGCCGGAGCAGTACCTATTTATCTACTTGCACTTTGACGTGCTTTCGAACTGCTAGGTTGGCAGGATCTGGGACCGAACAGCGGGAGCTCACCCCGTCGTGGGGATTCAAACCTCCAACCTTCTGATCAGCAAGCCCTATGCTCAGTGGTTTAGACCACGGGGCCCTCGCATCCCAAGTATGTAGACTTGGGTCCTCATTTTACAGGGCCCCTGATAATCAGGGCTGTAGGTCAGTGTTGGAGCATCTACTTTGCATGCACATATACATACATACATACATACATACATACATGGTACATAATTTTATTTGTATGCTGCCTTTCCACAGTTGAAACCATGCTCAAGGCAATTTACAATATGAAAGTAACAAAAGTAGTCATAAACAATACATAAAAGTATTAAACAAATACTCAACCAAACTGAACAATTTCCACATAAACCACAATGAGATTTATAATAAAGATACAAATACAACAACAATAAATACCTCTAAGGCACAGAGAGGTCAAGATCCTGCAGCTACTGCTCTTCAGTCACTGTGAAGTTTTTGTTCCCAGGGATGAGAGAGTCTCCATTTTTTCTGCTGGATGAGCCTCTTCCACTTTTCTTTTATGTTTGCTAAGCAGCAAGTTTAATGGGTTTTTGTTCTCTTTCGTTTTTGACAGATTATGTAACACAGCAGCAAAATGATGGCAATTCCTGGTGTGATGTAGATCCAGATATGTATGCGTCCTGAAACAGGCATATTAATGAAAAATTGAAGCACACAGGATTCATTTTGCTGATAAACAGGCTGGTACTCTCCAGCAAGTCCTTCATAAGCATTCTTGATAGCAAGGCCACTGTCAGATATATAGAACTGCTCTTCATATGTGCCAACACTGTGATTCAGGTGTCCCTTGGCTATGCTCAAGATGTATTGCCAAACAGAGGAGGAATAGTTCTTTTTGTATAAAGTAATAATATTGGAATGGTTCAATATATTAGGAATGATCATCCCAGAGGAACTTTCTAGTATAGAGAGATTGGCTGAAGGGCAGTGCCAAGGGTTAGGTACGCTAAGGAAGACTTGATGCACACACATTTTACTCATAAAATGAACAAGTTGGTATTCTCCAGCAAACCATTTGCTAGTACAGTCATACCTTGGGTTACAGATGCTTTGGGTTGTGCACTGCGCCAAACCCGGAAGTACTGGAACAGGTTATTTCTGGGTTTTGGCGCTCGTACATGCACAGAAACACTAAATCACGCTTTGCACACACACAGAAGCGTTGAATTGGAACCCTCATGTGCGCAGACATGGCGCTGCGGGTCACAAACTCTGTGGGTCGCGAACGTGCCTCCCGCACGGATCACATTTGAATCTCGAATGTCCACTGTATTCTTGATAAAGAGGTCATTTTCCAGTATAGAGAAGTGTTCCTCAAATGCACTTTCATAGACTCTCAGTTTTTCTCTATTCGTTATGGCTAATATGGTATCATCAGGAGCAGAGGAACTGGTTTTATGAAATAAAAGAAGGTTGGGATTTCTGGAAACATCACCAATGATCATCCCAGATGAACCTTCTGGTACTGAGACATTAGCAGAAGGGCAGTGTGTGGAACCCAAAACGTCTGCCAATTTCGATGGGCAGGATAGCAGCAGGGCTTGGGAGAAGCCTTCTTCTCGCTGTATGCCCCCATTGCCTTCACCCCCAGCTCCTTCTCAGACCAGCACTGCCGCCATGCGGTCTTCACTACTGACACCACAAACAAACTTCCACTGAGGTCCGAGACGGGGGAAAAATGCATGCACAACACCCCAAGTTCAATCTTGGCATCTCCAGGTAGAGCTGGGAGAGAACCTTGTGTGGCCCAATATAAGTCAGCTTCCTATGTTCCCATGTAATTTTTCTGCCTGAGAAAAAGCAGTGAAGGGTCTATCCCCCACCATGGTGCATATTAATACCCATAACTGGCCAAGTTATTTTGTCACCTGATGCAGATCTCTCCTTGCTTGGCAGTAAATAATACAACAGACCAACCATAATTATGATGCCTTAAATAACTAAGAATCAGCCACCTGAGTTAGTCATGTCTTTCTATCTAATGGTAGAGCTGGCCTTGCTGATCGCAATACAGAAACGTGCAAGAAAATCCATCACAGCACTGTTTTAGACATCTTGCATTCAGCTGTCAAATTGCCTGTGGTTTAGCTGCCAAGTTGCCTGAGATTTACGCCTTGCGGGAGGGAATTTTCAAAAAGCAAATGTGAGTTAAAGTGAGGCTTCATTGGGCATGATTTGATCTGGCGTCAACCAGTCTCTTTCCCTCTTCTGTCCAACTCTAAGAGGCACATAGGAAATGTAGGTGGTTTTATTTGTGATTATTTTATTAATAATGTCAGCACAGAAAGACACTGTTATATTACAGGAACGAAAACAAAATATGTTGTCAGTGCACATGAACAAAAGCTTGTGGTTCTTGGGCATCCGCCTGTTGAAACACACACACACAAACCAATTTGTCAAATGGAAAACCACCTTGGAGGCTGGCCGATTTAATATGGAGTGAGCTTTTGTGGATCACAGTCCACCTCATTGGATACATGATCTTGAACTGGCAGTTCTTGCATCTGATGAAGGGGCACTTAGATCAGCAGGAGCTTGTGCTGTGTTGAATTTTGAGGTGCTGCTAGCCCCTTTGTGGTCTTAAATGAAAAAAGAAAGAAAAGCAGATGATTCCCCCCCACCTCCACTGCTTTTTCTTTCTCATGCTTTTTCTTTCTCCCCACTTCCTGCCTTCCTTTCATAGTGTGGTATCTGTGTGAATTGCTTCTTGAGTAGCATTGGTTTGGATTTCTTTGCCAGAGTTATTTCCTCTGGCTACTGTCTCTTAATATTTTTAGCGACTTTTCGCTCCAGATGGAGAAGCTGATGGCAGCTCCAATAAAACACCCTGTTTTTATGCTTCCATTTCAGCAGGGAGAGACTGGTGTGTGTGTGTGTGTGTGTGTGTGTGTGTGTGTCCTGTTCTCCTCCTTGCTTATTTATTTATTTCAGGGAACAGAAAGCAATATATCTCAGCAGTTTAATTATGCTTGAATGTTAGTAAATCTGTAGATGGACAACAGGTGCTACTCAGAGAAGGCCACACTGCAAGGAGCAATCTTTAGCTTTCCTATTAAAAAGGAGGAGAAAGAGTTCACACCTTAGTGGGGCTTGTGATGTTAGTGATTTTTGTCCCCTTTCCTTGGCTGTAAATGTTATATTGACACTTCGCACCATAGGAGGGAAAGGTGGCGGGGGTTTTCTGTGCCATTATTAATTCTGCTGCACACTCCTAACCATGTCTACTTGGAACAGAGTCCTATGGCATTTAATGGGGCTCACTCCCAGGTAAACAGGTGTACAGCCTTTGTTGGCACATCCCAATAGCCTTGTATTTCTGCAGTTACTCTTCCACCTCCCCTCCCCTCTCCCCAAACATTTCCACAGAGGCATGTCTGCCAGTCAGCAGCATATTAGCAATCAATACTCCTTTATGTATAATGTGCAACATGCTCACGCTAGAAATGGGAAATTGGAGGATTTATTTGAGAGCTTTTCCAAAGCAAGCAAGCAGTAAGAGGAAGGGGAAAGGACCAAAAAGAAAAAGAAAAGAAAAGAAAAGAAAGTATGATTGCAGCAGTAGTTCAGGGGAAGTTTGACAAGGGAGCTTGTGGGTAGTGAAGGAAGATGGGTGTGAAATGATCTCTTTCCTGCACGCCTAATTTACGAGGCTGACAATACAATGCCGTTAGGGCACATCTATCTTCAGGTACAACAAATAAATAAATAACTTCCTTAAAAAAAGAAAAAGAAAATAAAAAAGCTTACAAGCCTTTCAGCATTGGCCATTCTGGAAAGACAGGAGCTATTCTTCAGAAACTCATGTATCTTCTTCATTTTTTCCCCTCTTCTAATCTTGGCATTGCCATAAATAAAATTATTTATCTCCCAAATTTAAATGTGCTCCACCTTTTTAGTACACAGTAAATCCTTCCCTTCCCTTGTATATTTATTTATTGGTTTTCCTTCTGCTTCCCTAGTGCGTTACATATGCAATTGCTCAAGTTCCACCCCTATGTGGCATTTTCCAAACAAATAAGTAAAACAATTGTTTTTCCTATGTAGTGCACACACAATCAAGATCTTTTTGCACCTGGAAAGGTACTTATTGAGAAGCTGGTTTCAGTCAGAAAATAAAAGCTCATTGTAGACTGATTCGGCATTACCCTACTGTGTGTGGATTTGAAAACAGATAAATGCATTCCAGTAGAGTGTGTTTGTGCGTGTGCATGCGTGTGTGTGTGTGTGTGTGCGTGTGTGTGTGCGTGCATTCACACCTGCCCAATGATGTTGTGGGTGGGCATATACCAATCATCACTTCCTTCTTCATTCACCTGGGGCATGTGCAGGGAGGTAAAGGTGTCAAGAACCTGATCACAGGGAGGGTTTTCAAATGCATATCAATTAACCACACCCACCATTGTTTATGTCAGGATCTAGTATTAGTCCAGAATAAAAGCAGCAAGTTGAGGACAAGGATGAATTGTTCCAGATCTGGGGGGGAAACACTACATTTTTGTGCTACAAATGGGTTAGTGTGAACCTAGCGCTCTTGTTCAAAAACCCCTTTGCCTACATCCATTGTCCATACACCAATCCCTTTCCTTTCCCAAATCTCCACCTCTTTACCCAGGTTTTTTTTCCTCTTCTCCTTGTAGGATCTGATCCTGTCTAGCAGCTTGAGATTCTTAGCCTCACAGTAGCTCAGTCAACAGCAGGCAGGGATCCTTCTGCCTGCCCTCCTCCCCCCCCCCCCCCCATTATGGCACCCAGTAGTCCTGAATGCGGGATACTTACTTTGCAAATAGGGGAGTGATAAATAAGCAGCAATTAAGGAGGGATGAATTAGATATAAACGAATGGGTCCTGATTTTGAAAAACACTGAGGAGCCTATATCCACCCTCATAAATACATTTATTTTATGTTAAGCAACAGCAATATGCTTTTTTAAAAAAAACTGTCATCATTTTCAGGCTGTTAAAAGATGTTGAAGTGAACTGTGTTCTGCCCATGCACACCTCCAAAGTGGTGATTAAAATTCTGCTACCAGTTGTATACCAGCTGAGATGCTTCTTGGAAGTGGCATGTATGGTTTAGCATAGCAGACAGGGAGTCATATGGCTTATTCACACAACTGGCTTGACTTGGCAGTGTGATAAAGCTGCCACAGACTGACAAGAAGGAACTGCTCTTGGTTCTGTTCTGCTGTACATTGCAATTTCATCCCATGGAGTCCTTGCTCAACCCTCAGTTCCACCTCAGTGATGGGGGAATTCCTACTCTGTGCCATATAATCAGTGACAGAGCACATTTTATGCATACAAAAGGTATCAGGTTCAACTCCCGACATCTCCAGGTACAGTGGAAAAAGAGCCCGCTCTGAAACTGCTACCAGTCATTGTGGACCAGCAGCTGCCAGCATGGTTCGCTCTAGATGCTGTTGGGCTCCAACCAGAATCCTCCTTGACCACTGGGCATATTGGCTGGGGCTCATGGGAGTTGGAGTTCACAACAATTGGAAGGTGCCACATTAGCTATCCCTGGTGTAGGCTATACAGAACTAGATGAATCAACAGACTGACTCAGTATAAGGCAACTTCCTGCATTTTTCATGTGAATAGCAATGGGAAAGCAGTTAATATTTCTTGTGCAAACTGATGGAGAACCCACTATCAGCAGTGTCTTTGCTGATTCCTTCTGTAGCCTGTGATAGCATTTGGAGTTCAAATGCATCAGCAGAAGCTTGAATTGTGCACTGAATCCCTGCTTAGAGAAATATGCTTTTCTCTGGATGTGGTCACACTGAGATTTTGTGTAAGGAAAATAAGAAAGCTAAGCTTGTTATAGGAAATACATGTTGGATGGGACAGATCCTAGATCTAAGATAGAGATGCAAAGAGACATGCTTGGGTTTTTATCTCTGCGGGAGAAATAGCCAAAGTGTCTTTTCCCAAAGACTAGAGGGTCTAAGAAGAATGAGGAAGTGACACCAGCAACCCCCAGATTATCCGTCTAGCACCTGAGGAAAGGTCAACATAGGTTAGATTAGCAAGACAGTCTAGGAAGTGTGGAGTTTCCTCCCTCTATTTCCTTCCTCCTCCCATGCAAATCCACCAGCCTTAACACAAGGCTGCTCATCCTCTCCCCTGCTTCATTCTATGGATGAATCTTAGATTATTTTTCAGATAATTCCAACATAATGGGAGTGTACTTGCTATCTGCATCTAACTTTTCCTTAGTTTCAGAAACCTGGATCTTTGTTGCATGGATGGCTTCGTTTCCCAGACTTGAAATAAATAAAATTTTAGAGTCATGAAGAACTAGTACACTGGAGGAGTAGAACCCTTTTTTCCTGATGTTCTAGTTTTCTGTGAATGGGAACTTTCTTGTCTGGGACACCATTTGCACATAAATCTCCCACAGAGGCTGAATTAAGACGTGTTGAGGCCGAAAACCGTGCCAAGTTTAAGAGGCCCACTGGCATCACTAGGGATGTAAGAAGGCATTGATTTGTGCTCCAGCTTGTGTTCAGCACATGTTTATCATCTTGATTTCTGTTGTGATGGGATTTTATATAATTAATCACAAAATTAATTGTGTTATCATAACATTATTGCACACCATTCAAAGGAATCACAATGCAAATGAGGGAGGGGAGTCATCAATTACATTTGCAGACTGAAAACAACAGCAACTATATAACCATCACTGGAATGATTTCCATGCTGGGCATGGGATAAATAAGCGAACATTTGCAATGTCCTGTTTCCATTTCACTGACATCCTTAAGCATTCCCAAAAGATAAGTTTTATTCTAACGGAAATGACAATGGAAATAGAAATAGATATAATAAAGCTTTATATTTACATAAATACTGGTACATAGGCCAGAATGCAACTGAAAACAAAGGGTCTTATCCAATGATAGTCCTACTCAGAGTAGACTCACTGGAATGAATAGATGTGGCTAACTTGAGTCAATTACTTTTAATGGGTTTGCTCTAAGTCAAAATTATTTGGATCATATTTGGATATTTCAGATTATGAAGTCTCTCATAATCTGAAGCCCTAAACTGTAGTTTACTTAGCTTTTGTCTTAAGTAAGCTACTGCTCATTCAATTTCTCTCTGAAGTGGTATAGTTCATAAAAAGTTGCATTGGCTCTGAGTCAGTACAGGTACCCTACTTCAGGTTCCCATTACAGAAATGATGTTTCTCTGTGTTAGTGTTCAAAGTACGACCCAGGATAGAATTCATACCCACACATCTATGGCGCTCAGCTTAGAAGCCCAATGTTATGGCAGTCCTTTGTACCAATCACACTAATCTGATCCAAGCATATGTCAGAATTAAATTAGTTTTAAAGTTCCTACAAGATTTTATTTTTATTTTTTGCTAAGCTCAAAATATTTGGGGGTGTGGTAGGAGGTGCATTAAAATCCATGTCTGTTGTGACAGGCTTTGAACATGTTTCTGGCTCTGTGTCTCAGTTTCCCGTTTGTATGATCTTGAGACCGTAAAGGTAAAGGGACCCCTGACTGTTAAGTCCAGTTGCGAACGACTCTGGGGTTATGGTGCTCATCTTGCTTTACTGGCCAAGGGAGCCGGCGTACAGCTTCCGGGTCATGTGGCCAGCATGACTAAACCGCTTCTGGTGAACCAGAGCAGTGCACGGAAACACCGTTTACCTTCCCGCTGGAGTGGTACCTATTTATTTACTTGCACTTTGACGTGCTTTCGAACTGCTAGGTTGGCAGTAACAAACTGTGGTATAAACACACCTGAGCTAAAGAGAAGGAGTGACATGTTACCATGTGTATAATACTATAATTGCTCCCCAGGATGCCAGTTGATAGTATAGGTGATATCATTCTTGGTGATATCATGGACATTCTTAGTCCTCCATAGATGCTTGATTGATTCCTATAATTAAGAGAGCTTGGGTTGCCATCATTAAGAGACACAAAATGTATGCCCTCTGCCTGCAGCAAGCCTCATGGTTACTCAACCTCTTGTGATTTTTCCAGAACTTCTGACATTATCAAGTCTTTTTTTTTTTTTGCTTGCCTTATTAATGCAATGATTTAATCTGTTAAAAAAGGAGGGTGAGTTTGCAGCAGAGATAATCTGCTTGCAGAGGCAAAATCCTTGATATTTTAATGGTGAGCATTCAGCATTAGGTGTGCATTGCTATTATTCTTTTATGGAAGGACAGGAGTGGGAAAGAATAGTTCAGGCTAGGTTTGCCTAAGGTGCTCCCTATTATATTGTTAAATGATTATTATCAGATTGTTATGAATGAGTCTTGGTTTGGGCTGGAGAGATTTAATGAGAACTGCTTAAAAGCCCTTACAGGTCAAACCTCAGGATGGCATGGGAGTTTATCCGAGCCTGGCTCAGATTTCAACCAAGAGGCTTCATAGGACCCAAGTCTAAATCAAAAACAAGCCTCCTGACCCCAAATTTTTATTTTTGTCATAATCTGAACACTTGGGAAAGTTAGTTCCATGGTGTACCTTTTCACCTCCTATGTCTCACTGTAAGTAGGGTGACTATTACCTTTTTTACCTATGTATGCATCAACACAAAAAGAGGAAACCGGAGTGGTTTCTGAGGAGGGGTGGCACTGCATACCTGGACTCCCATTACCCTTGGGCTTATCCACACTAACCTTTTGCTGTGCTCTTTCCAACCACATTTTATCACTCTGTGTCCGAGCATGCATGTGTTTTTTTGCCCTGAGCTTTCCCCACAAAAACTTGCTCTTCAAAGCTGAATCAGAGCAAATGTCAATCCAGGTTTTCTGCAGATTGATATTTGTTCTGATTGAGCTTTAAAGAGTGGGTTTTAGTAGGGAAAGCTTTGAGAGAGAGAGAAGGGTGTTCGGACATGGAGCTTTAAAACATGGAGTGTGCCTGAAAAGAGCAGAGGAAAGGTAAGTGTGAATAAGCCCATAGTCACTGCTGCTTGCTGGGAGGGAGAGCAGAGACAGCAAAGAGGCTGGCATTGTGTAGACACGTTGGTTTTGCAAATCTGGCATCCCTACCAATACACCACCTCATCACTTCACCCTCTCTCTCTCCCTCCTGGGCCCCATTAGTGACTCTGCTTCTGGGAGGCAAAACACAAAGTGGCTCCCCTCATCAACTGCTCCTGACCAAAAGGAGGGAGACAGCTTTGCATAAAATCTACATGTGCTAATTTATATTTACTGATGCAGATTTATATATCAGTTGCTATAATTTAAATAGAAATGCAATACAACTCGCCATAGTGAGGATAGCTGTGAACTGCTGACCTGCGTGTGCCTGCTGGGTCAATGTACTAACTATTGACAAGCAACTTATCTTTCAGCCACACCTGGACTGCACAGCCATTCAGATTGTAAATTAGAACACAAGGCTGCTCTAACTGGGTGCTAATAGAGCAACCTATCTCATTCAGCTTGCATGAAGGTGGGAGGGGACATGCAGTGGGTGGGGGGAGGATCAGGAGTGGGGAAGGTAGGTCCAGTCTCCACCAAGGATGAGAAGGAGTCATTCCACCACCCCAG
The DNA here is from genome assembly GCF_964270895.1 of Podarcis filfolensis. Taxonomy (NCBI): domain Eukaryota; kingdom Metazoa; phylum Chordata; class Lepidosauria; order Squamata; family Lacertidae; genus Podarcis; species Podarcis filfolensis. The sequence continues at coordinate 30,539,573 of NC_139618.1, forward strand.
TTTCTCCTTCAGTCTTCCACCTCTCTTCACTCTACTAGTTTACATTGGGACATAACCAACACTGGCAGAGCACAATCCTGGGAATGATTATGGAGACTGGGTAGGGTTTTAGAGACCTCCCCACCCTCCACCCTTGATATTATGTAATTAAATCATATTATTCTTAGGGGTGATGGGATTTTCTGTCCGTCATCTTTTTTTTGCGGGGGAAAAGGTTTTGATATAAACTTCCATGCCAATTGCTAAGCTAATAGCTATCCAAGTCTACCATTTTCCTCAGGCAGTTTTGTTAACTACTTTTTTTGGAACAGAAGAAAAAAATACTTCACAGCTTTCCAAAGCGGATTATGACAGACTGGGACCTAGGAGAAAGGCAAGAGAACTTGCTAAGTGTTTGTTTTGCACATAATGTATTCCAATCCTGTTAGGTCATATTGGAGAAGGTAATATTTTTGGCATTCATTTAATAAAATTGACATTGATGAATGGCTAATTATACAAATTACATTCTTATTAAATCCCCTGAAATCAGCGCCTTAAAGTCTTAGCTATGGGCTTCTCTTGATATATACATATTATTTCAGAAACAAATTCATGGCTGCAAGCTCTCAGTGCTACATTTTTATTTCCTTCAGAGGGAATCTTGCAAGGCATTTAAAAAAATCCCACAGTTAAGTCAATTACCACAGATGTTAATCATAATGGGAATATTTTATCCTTGCATATATTTATGTTCTTTCTCTAGGTAATTTCTACCAAGGGAAGGTTGTGTCTGTTTTTGTGTGGTGTTATGTAAAAATGAGCAAGGAATCACTGAGAAACCCTGAACACTTGCACGCATGAGGCCTTCCATTCACAAGTCCTAAGTTTTATGCTTAACAAATGTCTTAATAGGGATGTGCAAATACTTTCCTGAATATTCCAGCCTTCATGAAAAAGAGCACAACCTCTTCAGGATGCTTTCTGAACGCATTCATACATACACACATGCACATGGCATTATGATAGTATTGCTCAAATTATTGCTTCATATGCTAATTTTGACCAGTCAACCCTGTTTTAACAAATTCCCCTGTTTTAACAAATTCTCCCCACCCCACCCCCCATATTTCCATCCAAGGATGGTTTAATACCATTTCTCATCTAAGCCATCAAGACATGTCTTAAAAGTGTTGTTTTATAAAGGCACATTAGTGCCTTCCATTTGTAAAATATCTTCAACCAGCTCACTATTGAAACTTGAAATTTCACTTACCCTGTGCTCCACTAACCTGTATTTCTGAGCCCTTAACCAAGTGCTGTGTGTTCTTTCACTTTGTTTGGGACCAATAAAAATAGGTGCATGAGAAATATATCCCACCTTCCCTCCCTCTCTCAGGGATGGGGAACCTGTAGCCCCCAGATGTTGTACGAGGGCCAGCATGGGCAATGATGGGAGTTGTAGTCCATCCAGCAAAATCTGGAGAGTCAAATTTTCTCACCCTGATTGAGAGCCATTACTTATAAGTGTCTATTTGTTGGTCAGTCTTGATATACTCACACAGTGCATGCTTTGATGTGGAACACCCCAAATTCCATCCCTAACATCTCCAGTTAAAGGATTCTGGATAGAAGGGCTGGAAATGGTTGGAGATCTCTTACCAGTCATTTAGTTTATGCAGTCCCACACTGGATGGACCAGCGGTCTGGTGTAGTTCCTCAGATCCTTTTCATATGCAGCATTCATAAGTCATGTGTTCTTGCTTGCCTCTTGCCGCTATAATCTCTCTTCTTTACTTATCTTTATCCTGCCTGCAATCTCAAGACCCTCGCTGGGACATTCATTATTCAGACCTTTCACAACTTCTCGTCTGTCTCCTGGAAGAGTCGTTTAGCTTCTGCCTTCTTCCGTTTCCATCCACGGTGAAGCCTGCCCAGGCAAATGCATTTCGCTAGTTTTAATTGTATAGTGCGGGACAAGATAGAAGATATTAATCGAGTTCTGTATGCTCAGGGAATAAATGTAATAAATAGACTATTAAGTTAAGCAAGTTTTCAGCTTCAGCAGTGAAGGCCCCCATCTATCTTGCGAGGCTTCCTGCATGCTTCATTACCACATGTAACCACATTGGAAAAAATATGCTTTATTCTTTATAATTAGATGATAAGTTCCCTAAGATATACGTTAGAGCTGCCAGCCACCTGACACTCAGCAGCGGCTCTGCGTTCCCCACTTTTCCAGCAGTTTCTAATGAAATTTATTACAGAGTCTCATATTAGAACTAAGTTAACATCGCTTAATCTTCTTACTTGACAGTGTTGCGTATGAGGCATAGTGAAATATATATTGGCCCAGATTGAAGGTGCACATGACACGTGAAATGTGTCAGTGGTTCTGCCATTTCCTCCGCAGGTAAAATTTTGCTTCTTTTTTCAGACTCAGATTGGTGGAACGGGTACCCAGTTCTTCTTTATATTAGGAGGAACTGTGTTCAAATCATAAATCCATTGTGTTCATGTAGTGCATTGTACCTATACTTCCTAAGATACACTTGGTCACACTGATATAGCCCAAGAAGGTGAACCTCCAAAGATAGTGAAGAAAAGTTATGGTTTATTCGGAAAGTCACTCAAACTTACATGTTTCAAGAAGGATAGTGGAGTGAGGGGGATCAAATCCTATGAATGAGTATGTTTAGATTGAAGAAGATTAAGAGGAGACATAATAGAGGTCTTCAGATATCTGAAAGGCCATCATACAGAAGAAAGAGAAGACTTGTTCTCTGTTGCTCCAGTGATGATGGGTAGAAATTCCATCGTAGTGGATTCTGGCTAAGCATTAGGGAAGAGTTGTTTGGCAATGGAACAGACTTCTTCTGTAGTAGTGAGCTGTACTTCATTGGAGTGGCAGGATGGTCATCTGTCAGTGCTGCTGGAGGTGCATCTTCTATTGCAGATCCTGCATCAAGCAGGGACTTGTACAAGAAGACCTCCATGGACCCTTTTATCGCTATGATTCTATGAGTATAAACAGTCTATACTGGACAACTAAATATATGTTTTAAAAATGTTTCCCATTCTGTCATGAAACTTGCAAGCCCATGAGCTTGCTTCTAAGTTGCCTCTGAAAGACAAGAGTTACTCTTGAAATGCATTTGAGAATATTCAGTGTGAAGTCCTCAAGAGCAGTCCCATGTAAAAGGTTCTCCATATCTGCTGCTTTGGTATGTAACAATTCACACTTGTTGCATGACTTTGTTAACTGTAAATAGTATGAACTGTGGGGGAGAGGGTCTTCCTGTCTATTCTAACTGTACAGAGTCACTTGTGCTGGGCTATGACATAAGAGAAAGAACAACCAAAAGGACAAGAAGGATAGGGAACCTGTGACCCTCCACATGCTGCTGATATCCAACTTGCCTGATCCCTGCCCATTGTCCATGCTGTCTGGAGGTGATGGGATTTGGAGTTGGACATCCTCTGGAAGGTTCCATGCTTCCCATTCCTGCCCTGTTATATTACCCTGAAATGCAGGGCCACAAATTCTCCACTTCAAAAACCTTTATGATAAATGAAGTGGATAGTGTTCTGCATTGTTTTTGTGCTGTAAATACAGTCATAGTTTGTCTTATTAGTAGGAAGCAAATGACAGCAGCAATTAATAATAGGGGGGAAGCATATGACTCTCTCAAATGACTGAGGATAACCCCATGCATCTTTTTTTAAAACAAAAACAAAACCTCTAGACAAAGTGTCAGAAAAGACAAGCAGTGCTTTTGCTTAACAGCATGAACCAAAGAAATCTACCTGTACATTTGAGCATTTGCTTTGACATTTCCAAAGGAGAAATCTAGTTTCCACAGGGACCACCTGAGGAAAAATCGTAGTGTAGAGACTGTTTCCAACTCCCACTGCCCTATGCAAAATTGTCTTTCACTCCAATCAATAGAGAACTTCATGACTGCACACCAAGTGCATATTACAAAAATATATAGAAGTGGTGCAGAAATATTTTTTTACATGTTGCCTCTGCATGGTAAAAAAAAGGAAAGGTAAAGGACCCCTGGACGGTTAAGTCCAGTCAAAGGCAACTATGGGGTTGCGCATCTCGCTTTCAGGCCGAGGGAGCTGGGGTTTGTCCACAGACAGCTTTCTGGGTCATGTGGCCAGAATGACAGCATGTTGTATATTTTCACATGCCCACACACACCATGTTCCTAGTGAGGTGTCAAAGGCCACACTCTCCAAGAGGGCTGCATGATTAATTGAAGTAGTATTGCCCTCTTCAGATATTGCACCCCTCATGTAATGAAGTAGAGAGTGGAGAGGAGAGTCACAGGCTGGCTCTGCCCCCTCTGTCACATTACTGTGATCATCCTTGCCACTAGAGCCTGCTGTATTTGTGTAGGTTTCCTACTGTGATTTAGAACTATGCATGTTCGGTGTGATAAATTCTGTGGATATCCTGCAGAAGTAGAAAAGGCTTGCCACTACAGATCTGTTCAGCTTCTTTACTATGGTCAGATGAGCAATGGAAGGCTCATCATGAATGAGAAGGCTAGCATGACTGAGGACTGTGCAATCCACTACAGTGGACTCTGATGAGGATAAGGTCTACCTGGTGGGAGAATCAGAAGTACCCAATTCAGAGGCCTCTTGGCTAGGGGATTTCTCTGATTGGGGATGAGCCTTCTGCAACACATCTTTCCCCCCAAAGATTGCAAAATAAGGTGAGGACCTCCTTCGCTATCTAATCAGCTCCTGTAGAGAGACAGAGCCTGTAGAGAGACAGAGCCTACCACGCTCTCAGTCTTATCTGCCTTTTTAAGATTTCAGTTGGCTCTAGCTCCCTGCAGAAACAGCATCTTTCTATAACTACCTTAGGCAGAAAATGCATCTGCAAGCAGGGTACCCTTAGAGCTGTCCAAGGTCCTGCTTTTGTCTGCCCTCTGACTTTTGACTTGTCTTCACCATATCCTGCCGGCTTTTTCTGTAAAATTCGGTCTCCTATGAAACTGGACATTACTCTCTCTCATATTTCCAAGCATCTCGGGGATTCCATTGCCTACAAATATATTATGTTTCCTTCAGCTAAGGACATGAGTTTGTGAAAGCCAGCTTCCACTCAGCCAACCTGGAAGCAAGTGTTCATATGCATTCCCCTATGCGATGCTTATCTGTAGCACTGTGAATAAGCTGGGTTTGTCTTTTAGTTGTTGCATATCTGTAGGGAAAGTCAATAGAAAATGGTCTTGCTGCTGTTAGATTGGGGTATAACTAGCAGTTGGGTCACAACCTACTATATGAAGGACCAATAGCTTTAAAACACTGGAACTGCAGAGTAACTGTATGGGAATTTCAGGTAGCTATTTCCATGCTAGCCTGTTTCCTTTGTTGCTTAAATAATGTTCAGGCTTGACTGCTGATTCATGTTCCACCACAGTACTGGTAACTTAATAGATTTTTTTAAACAAAGTGATACATAGCTCACTTGTGTGACACTAAGTACAGGGCTGAAACAAAGTTTTTCCTAAACAAAGACAAAGGGGAATCTGGATGGTGGGCTAAACTTAAGAGGGCAGTGCATAGTTAACTTATGCTTGAAAACAACTCATTGTTATGTGGAGCTTGGCTGCCTTCTGTTTCATGCAAGGAAGAGAAGCTTTTTTTCTTTTATTCCCCCCCCCCCCCGATCAAGTTAGAGTAAGGAGACTCCATCACCAGCCATAAGGCTGGTGTTATAAAATATTCTGAAAGTTAACTCAATAAAAAATATATAATGAGATGAGCCATCTCTGCCTTTGTTTATAGCTCCTTTAAGTGTATAAATGAGTATGGTGATGATTAATGAGGTGCTCAGAAGAAGATTTGCAACCATGGTGCCTGAATTATTCCCTTATTGTATGAGCTTCCTTGGTCTTGCTTGTTTATTGTAGTGCTCAGTACAATTTAATACAGGTTGATGAAAGTTATGAGGTCCTATTTATTCCGTCCGACATTGTCCCCACTCTGCCGGCTCAGCCTGTAGTATAGATAGCGTGTGGCAGAATGAATTCTGGAAATATATTAAAAAGCAATTATGAACTCCTTGCCTTTGGTGTCCCATCCTCATTCTTCACAGAGTGCCCCAGGAATTAGCATAGCATCGTACGGGCACTCAAGGAGTTTATGAAAATGCCATCAGTCTGTATCTAATTTTCAGAGCTGCTGGATTTTGAAAGTTACAAAAAGCTTAAAGTCTAGCCTTCCATTTCTTCCTCTCCTTGTGCCCCAAAGCCCCCGCCCCTGCCGCTCCATGTCTGCATCTTGTCAATTCCTTTTAATGGCAACTGGCTTGTCAGAAACCGCATAATAGATGGTGGCAGCCCCAATTTTTGCTGACTTGGAGTTTGTGTTTCTTGCATTAAGCAATTTCTTCCTTTGCGCTTCTCTCTGCACATGCATTATTGTAAAAATCTGATGACACTTCTAGAATGTTTTTAACTAGGAAAAGTCTGGTTTAGAGACTTAAAAAAAACTTCTGAGTGGGGGAAAGGAGGGAGAAGGGGGAAGAGGAGCATCAGTTGCATCAGTGGCACATGGGCTTTTGCTTGTGGAGATAGATGAAGAGGCTGACACAAGTTTCTTATATAAATAAAAGACCACTGCTTTAATAATAGCTAAACAGGGTCTTCAATGGTAAAATCCTGGACTATTAATCGAAACCCAGTATGAGCACTATCCTGTTTTCAGTGTGGCAGTGGATGGAAACCTCTGCTCCTCTCATCCCACACCGTGCTGACCATACCTGTTTTAAAGACCCTAGGCATATATTAGTGCCATTCTGGACTCCTCATAGTCAGCATATTTCCCTCTGCATTGAGGGAATTCTCATCCCAATTACACCCCCCCCCCAACCACTAAGCCCTGCATAAACATAACCCTCCAGAATTTTTTTAAACCATTTCTCAACCTTTATGTTACACTACTTTTTAAAATTGTCATGTGGTGATCACTGAGCATCCTATTATTTTAGGGAAGAAGGAATGGGAAGCCTGTTGCCCTCCAGATGTTGCTGGATTCAAACTCCTATCATCCCTAACCACTGGGAATGCTTTATCAGTGACCAGCAACATCTGGAGCTCTACAAATTCCCCATTACTGCTTTGAGGTTACAACGCTTCTGACCCATAGGATAGCCCTCCATTTTTAGAAATGGGTTTTTTCCCCCTTTTCTTCCTTTGTACTGTATTATTATTATCATTTCAGCATGCTCCCCTTTCCTTCTCCATGGCATTTCAAAAGCTCTGGGTTCTTCTGACAAAATGTGTGGGATGGACATCTTCTTTAAATGGATCTTTCCATCTTCTGCTTCTTTCCCAATGCAAGGGAGTGGGAGGCTAGGATCTTACTTCAGTAATAGCATGAAAGCCAGACACCACAGCTATTTTTGAGACAGTAGGCTTGTTCTACCACCCCCATCAAATCTCTCTGGAAGGGTCTGAAAGCTCTTTCACAAAGGTGTGAAGTTAATCCATGCAACTGCTGAAGGGTAACTTGATCTTCCTCTGATTATCAGAGATGTATGTGTATGTGTGTCTGAAGGTGGGGGGAGGATTTGGAGAAGGATAATCCAGGTTATCATATTTCTTTCCTTTATCCTTTGTCTTGCTTCCCTTTTTTTAAAAAAACTGCATAACCTTTGGGTTGAATCTGGTTTTTTGAAATAGGTCAATGGCAAATAAAGTGGGAGGGATTGTGTAGAAGAACAAGCTTTATTGTGTTGTAGTTCAAATGTAAGAGGTGTTACCAGAAGCCAATGAATCCCTTTTTTCTAGTTCAATGGGGAGCTCTGACCCTGTTAAAAGAGGGGGAAATGATAGGGTGTCTGGAAAGGGGGAAGGTTATTGTTCAAGCCTATGGTGGTAAAGGGTAACAATGTGAGAGCAGAAATTCCAGGGTAAGGCTGACATATTTGGTAGCCATCTTTGAACTTAACATATCTATTCTTGTGTCTTCCTTTGTTTTGCTCTGTTTCTTAACTGCTTTGCCCATTCTGGGGAAGGGCCTGAGGGCTGCTCAGATGACATATTGGACTTTTGAGGGAGTTCCTATAGTGGGGCATTTCTCAGAGAGGGTTGTATGGCATCTCTGGAATTGCCTCAGAATTTTACCTAGCTTGAAATGTGAGATGAATTTGAAGGAATTTCCTCAGGTAGAAGATTAGTGGATTTTGAGATTAGGGATATTTGTTGGGGACATCTTACACAACCTTTGGCATAAAAGCCAGCTCGTGTGAGTCTATTTTTTCTCTTGGTTTACATTTTGTAGTGATAAGTACAGTCATACCTCAGATTACAGATGCTTCAGGTTGCGTTTTTTTGGGTGACGGACCGCCGAAACCCGGAAGTACCAGAACGGGTTACTTCCGGGTTTTGGCAGTCATGCATGCACAGAAGTGCTAAATTGCACTTTGCAGAAGTGCTAAATAGCACTTTGTGCATGCACAGAAGCACTGAATCGCAACCCACGCATGTGCAGACGTGCCACTGCAGGTTGCGAACGCTGCGGGTTGCGAACGTGCATCCCGCATGGATCACGTTCACAACCCAAGCATCCACTGTATTGCTTGTGCAACAGTGTTTATCTGCCACCCAAAAGTTGTATAGCTACAAGGTATACCTCTCTAATATGCTTCGTAAAAAGTATTTAGGCAAAGTCCCTAATCTGTTGGCATAAACACAGTGACCAAGCTCCATTTCTTTGCAGCTGTGTTTGCAGGTTTTGAGGAGCCCTTGTGCAAGGTGCCTATAGCAGGCCCTTTTCCATCTCTTCACCATTACTCATCCTCTTCCTCTGGGCTCAATCTGTATGGAAGAATGCAATACTAGCCAAATCTCCTGTTCTTTCTCCTAGACCTTGCCACTGCTGGCTTTTCCAGAGAGGTCAAGTGAACAAGTAGTCACAGCAAGTGGGAGCAGCAGCTAGACCAGGGGTTTCAGAGGTCCGTGGTGGGCTCTCTGCTGAGATGTGGCCTCAACAAGCTGCCCACACTCTAAGATCAGTGGATAAGGTCTCCTGGTGGCCCCACTGTAGTAAGAAGCACATGGTGTGGGAGCCCAGAAAAGGGTCTTCTTAGTAGTGACTACTAGTATGTAGAACTCCCTCCCTATTGAGGTGAGTCTGGCACCAACCTTTGATAGTTTCAGGCAGCTAGTTAATGGTGGGCATTTCTAGGAGGAGAGTTGTGATTGCTACTGTTGCTATTAGCAATTGTGATTTGGGGATTTGCTGTGTCTTTAAGGGGCTGTGTTGTTTTTATGGATTTTATGGATTTTTATCTATTTGCCTTGTTGTAAATTGCTCTCTGGCTTGCGCAAAGGGTGGCATATAAATCATATCAATATGTAAGCTCCTGATGCTGGCCCAGCTTTACATTCCTAATAATACCTTTATTAATCATTCTTCTGGTTCTCCAACATCCCTGAATGCAATCCCCATTTGTCAGCCAAGGAAGTTATATTTTTAAAAAGTAACCTGTCCACTGTAAAGAAGAATAAAGGCTTTCAAGAGAGAATGAAATTATACTTCAAATCTCACACCTACCTACTCAGAGATAGGTACAATAATATGGTCCTCTCCTCATACCTCAGCAGCGAATTCTTAAAAGGGTTATTGCAATGAAAATATAAACAAAGCAGGACTGCTTGTTTGAAGCAAATGCCAGCCAGATATTCAGTGCCTTGGTTTCCCATGTCTTACCATGTAGTCACACAAGGACTTTGGAAGCTAATAAAGCTCTCTAAGTCAGGGTGGGCTGGCCTGTTGCCATCTGTGTGTTGCTGAAATACAACTCCCATTAGCCCAACGATCATGGCCTACATTGATGATGGGAACTATGATTTAGCAACATAGGGATGGGCATAGTTTAGCTAACCTTCCTCTAGGTGAAAGTCCTGTTCCAGAGGCCATCACATCTTTACTGAACAGAATGCACCACAACTTGTTTTATTTATTAAACTTTTAGACTGTCCTTCATCAAATAAACATCCAATTAAGTCATACTCAGAGCACACCCACTGAAACCACTGTCCACTGATTTCAGTCAGTCTGCACTGAGTATGGCACATGATGAATATCACCCCATTATATAAAACAATAATACAGCATAATTTAAATCAGTAAAACATAACAACAAATCAACCAGTTAGAAAAACCACCAGAAGCAACAAATACCACAGAGGTTTCTAAGACTCTGAACAACCTGACCAAATCCTTCAAAAGCCTGATACAGAAAATATGTTTTAACCTGGCATTAGAACTGCAGTAATGTTGTGAATGTCTGTGCCTCCAAGGGGAGGGAATTTCACAACTGGGATACCATTACAGCGAAGACTCTATCTTGTGTCACCACCAAGTAAACCACACCCACTGATGGAGCAATGAGAAGGACCTCCTCTGCCAATCACAGAGCCAGGATTAGTTCTAATGTTAGCTGAATAGCCTTCTATCACTAAACTATTATTCTTCCTCCTTTTTTGTGTTTCTGTAAATGCTATCTGAGTATGGAAAACATACCAAACACATTTATATAATTAAATACCAGTCCTATCAGAGACACAGTCCTTCTTTTGTTGAGGTCTTGGGGTAGTACCCAACTGGGTTATACTGAAAGTAGACCTACTGAAATTAATATACCTAAGTTAGTCATGGCCATTAATTTCACTGGGCGTACTCTGAGTATGACTAATGTTGGATACAATCATTGGATCGGAAAAAATAGCAGTTCCTCTGTGCCTCTTTAACCATCATTTTCTCATATCAAACTAGCTTCATTCCCAAAGCTTAATGCAGTACAAAACATTTGAAATAAATGGAAAGAAAACAATTTAGACCTGAAAGGTTGAAAGATTATTATTTTAAATGCAAGAGCTTATCTCCAATGTAGGCTATGGGATGCATTTAAAAGTATCTGTCAAAACAATCTCTGTGTTTATCTGTGTTGATTGCTGGCACTTTTACATTAATATATTTCATTGCCTCATCGTAATTGCCAGTTTGATGCATCCCCCTTCCTCAAATAAAGACTTAAACATAGAAGTAGGAATGGTGGAGAGTTCTATTTATTCTGTATTTTTAAATAAGCCTAATTTGCACTTGTCTGCAAACTCCATTTATCTAGGAGTAGGTCCCAATCAATTCAGCAGGACTTACTTATGAGTAGACATGGTTAGGATTACAACCTAGCACAAAGTTTGAAACATAATTATTCCATTGAATTTCACACTTCTCTGAATTCTCTGAATAGTATAGATCCTGGCCTCCTCAACTTATGTGTATTGTCACACACCAGCCCATCAGGGAGCAGTGAGAGACTTCAGGGGTTCCAGGCACTTAACCAGGGTTTGCTATCCTTGGAATGAAGGTCAGCAAAGACTGTGGTGTCTTTAGGATATATGGTTTATTTATGAATATAAACACCCTGAGCCTAAGATGGAGGGGCTCACAGCATTAGCACTCTACAGGTCTTGCTTCTCCATTAATCACAGCTTTGGATCCATCACAAATCAAGCATGGGTATCATTCTAGCTTCTGCCTGCTTTCTGCACAGACCATAGGCTACTAAACACACCCTCCAGGTCTAGCTTTGGGTGTGACTGCTCATGGCCCTGTCAATTACATTGCACTGTTCCTGAGAGAATAAGAAGAGTCCTGCTAGATCATGTCTAACTAGTCCAGCATTCTGTTCTGATGTTGGCCATCCACATGACTGTGGAAAGCCCTCAAGAAAGACCTGAGTACAACAGCATTCTCAACACTTCTGATTCGCAGCAACAGATATTCAGGGGAATAATGCTTCCAACAGTGGAGGTAGAGCTGGTTGCATTATGCCTGGTAGCTGCTGCCAGCCTTATCCTCCATGGATCTTCTTTTGAAGACATTCAAGTTGGTTGCCATCACTATGCTTCCTCACAATTCCAAATAAAGTATGCCTAGGATGGGGTGGATGTAGTCTAATGAATTTTTGCAACTCTGAATATTTTGATTATTTTCAAATTATATACCTACAGGGAGATCTAAATGTTTTTCTATAGACAGATGTCAATATATATTATCTTTTACAGGTCACAGATTTTAAAACAGTTCCTATATCTCTACACAGAAACATTGCGGTTACATATTTCTTATTTGCGTGACCAGGCAGCGACAGCCCCAGTCCCCAGGGATCATAAAGAAGGAATAAAGAATCTGAAAACGTTATATGGAATTAAAATTAGGTCACAACTTTATTAAACTTCTGAATGTAGGAAGACCTTGGCTTACGCCTTGGGTGTCTATCCCTCCCAGTCCCCCAGCTGGGTGAACTAGGGCACATCAGGGTAAATGGGATATGGGGGTGCTCTGTGAGATGTAAGTGTAGCAGGCAGCCGAGCCCGTATCCCCGCACGCAGGGTAGTTCACTGACAACCTTTCAGTGTATGGCCAGTGACACCCATTACAGTATATAACTCCCTTTAAGGGAGGACCCTGGAATCGCCACCGCAGGGGGATGAGTCACCACTTCATCCCCCCCCCCCAAATATAGGGAAGAAAAGACTATAGGATTCCACCCAAGGCCATAACCACCAAAGTTGTGACAAATTGCTACAGGGAAGACACAACCTGCCAATGCAGGAAAATCTCTTCCTGGTTCTTCAACAGCAACCAGCCATAGACAGTAGCAGCGCCCGCTAAACAGGAAGAAAAAGTTAACCTGCAAACAATAAAACATTAAACTAAGGGAGGGTAGGGAGGGTGAATCTCCTAATCCAACTGCCTGGATACTGTCAGCTCCACCCCCTTATATATATATGGGACTGGCCCCACCTCCCAGCAATGAAACTTGACTCCTGAGGCTGAAAGCGAACCTCCAAAAATTAACACTGAGAGGCAGGCCAATCCCTGTTTGCCAGTAAGTTCACTGGGAACTGTAGCACTGCACACGATCCCACAAAGGGCACCCACAATGTCAAGTTTGTGTGCTCATTTGAAACTGGAAATGTGTTCATGGTCACCTGAACTCACCCCAAAGCAGTGGCGTAGCGTGGGGGGTGCAGGGGGGGCCGGCCGCACCGGGCGCAACACCTGGGGGTTAGGGTTAGGGGTGCAAATCCACGGGTTAGGGGGCGCAAATCCACGGGTTAGGGGGCGCAAATTACTTGCCTTGCCCCGGGTGCTGACAACCCACGCTACGCCACCGCCCCAAAGACCAGTATCTAATGTGAATGTGAAACAAATGAGAAGTGCAGCACACTTAATCCAGTGGATGCCTGGATTTAGCTCGCTTACACCCTGATCCAAAATGCATTTGCAATTTAAAACAGTGGGACTCATTGCCAAGTAAGTTATGTTAGTCTTCTACATTACACTGTACACACCTGCAACTGCCAATAAGTCACTTGGAAAGTTCCTGCAGTATTGTTGAGTTCTCATACAGCCAGTTTAGAGGAATTATGCCCTGGATTTCCATTCACAGCAATACGCTATTTTGTAGCAGCAGGCCTATCACCGAATGCATGCATTCTTTCAAATTTGTTCTCAGTCTGCCATCATTTCCTTCTGCTAAACACACTTATATTTTGAACCAACTCTCAACACTTAGAATTCATCTACTAAAAAAAGAAAAAAAGTATTCTCAAAGTAGCTCCAAAAACTGTTTACAGCCTTTCATGGCTGTCGTTATCTAGAAACAGTTTGCAAAGAATCTTAATACAGGAGAATTTGTATCCCTCAAAAATACATTTGCACTGTAAATTGTTTATAGAAAAGCCGGCAGAAGAAAATGGGCTTTACTGCTATTGAATTCATTAGTGGTAGACTAGCTGATTGCTTAGATGCCATTCGGTTTTCAGGCCTATCTTTTTGTGCTTGTAACATTCCAGACCACCTTGTTGCTCACTTTATTTCATCAGCCTTTAATAGTACTTAGTACTAGCTATTCCTTTGGAATCTGAGGATTCCCCTTAACCCCTTAACCTGGTCCTAATGCATCATTTAGTTCTTGTTTGTTGGTTTGCTGAATTGTATGTGGGAGCACTGATGTGAATTAAACTGCCTTTATTTATCTCATCTTGACTGGGCCCAAATGTTCATAGAGGAACTCAGCCTTCTGCCTCTAATGTTCATAGCATTAAATATCTATTGAAAAGTAATAACCCACAGTGACCAACCAGTCACCAACCAGTGAGTCAGAATTTGGAGATTGCTATATATTAGCAATATAAGGGACGCGGGTGGCACTGTGGGTTAAACCACAGAGCCTAGGACTTGCCGATCAGAAGGTCAGCGGTTCGAATCCCCGTGACGGGGTGAGCTCCCGTTGCTCAGTCCCTGCTCCTGCCAACGTAGCAGTTCGAAAGCACATCAAAGTGCAAGTAGATAAATAGGTACCGCTCCGGTGGGAAGGTAAACGGTGTTTCCGTGCGCTGCTCTGGTTTGCCAGAAGCAGCTTTGTCATGCTGGCCACATGACCCGGAAGCTGTACGCTGGCTCCCTCGGCTAATAAAGCGAGATGAGCGCCGTAACCCCAGAGTCGGTCACGACTGGACCTAATGGTCGGGGGTCCCTTTACCTTTACTATATATTAGATATACAACAATCCCCCAAAATAAATACGTTCTACTACTGTAGATGCTCAGTAGATTCATTCGATACTCAAATAACATAATGATGCTGATGAACTTTGTTATTTTCCTAAGGTGAGACAGCATTGTAAAAAGTCACACAGGTGCCTAAACCAAGAAGAAACAACTTTGTCTTTCTTCAGTGGCATAACTTCCTGATATTCAAATTAGATAGAAGCATGAAATCAAGTAGTGGGTCATAAACAATTATCTAATGATGTGTGTTGATAGCATCCAGCACTGGTTCACACAGCCCCCCCCCCCCAAGAAGTAAGTTGTCTTATATTTCAAGTGGCTGCTGAGCAGATTAGCAACAACTGGGAGATGGGCTAAATTCCACAGCAGCCAAAATAACTGGGGACTTCAAATGCCAGGCAATGAGAAAGGCCTCTGGAAGGGCAGGATTATGATATGGAAGAAGGCTTCAGGTAATCTGATTTAGCGCTTTATAAATAAAAACTACTGCTTTGCGCTGAAAATAGCAAATATATTTGTTACAAAAGGGAGGTGATGTGAGCCTTGTTCAGATGTTAAAACTGAACACAGGTATGATCTTTCTCTACACACATGCAACTGTTTGTGTGAATGAGTGTACCCTCATTGCTTTGGACAGCTCAACTATTTGTGTACCCAGGTACACAAGCTGTACACTTGCTGAATATTGCATGTGAGTAACTGAACCAGTTACATGTGCAGATTGCACATGGATTGAATGTATAGTAAACAGAGCCCAAGACAGATAGTTTGGAGCCAAAAGAACCTAAGGCTTGTTGTCCAGAGCCAGCAGAGCCTGAACTAGGATCCTTGCAGATTCCATCCCTGGACACTAAGCTGTTGGCGAAATCAAGTTCTCCATGAACTTAACTACCCAACAGCACAGGGAGTATTCTATGTGGGAGGCCACAGAAAGACACCTGCTCATATTTAGGTCAGTGGACTGGCCCTTTAAGAACCACAGCCTTTGGGCTGGGGGCATAGAATTTGGGAAAGGTGGACTGGAGGGTGCTGTAAAGGTCTCAGTTCACCTCCAGCCTTTGTTGGAGCAAGTTGCTTACTTGAAGAGCTCCATAGTCCTGCAACCACAGGCCTGCCTTTATCCCTTGGTGCTGTTGGTATCAGATAGGAATAGTGATAATAACACAATAAATTCGAAATAGTGATGATCGATTACACATTTATTCAAAATCCAATTAAAAATATTTAATTTAAATAATCCAACAAAACTGATGAATTTGATCCAGTGATGCCAACTTTTCAAAGTCTGGTACTCATTTATATATTGAGTGCTCGCCCTGCTGCCCCCTTGCCTCTTAGCACCCCCTTTGGTAATTCCACTGCCCCCTCAGGGAGTTACTGACTCTGGGGCTTTGAGGCTGAGCTATCTTGGACCACCCAGGCTTAGGCTTCAAAACCCATTGCAACTGCAGATTGGAATTAAGGGTGTGCAGCACCAACCCCTATATGTCGGTTGTATAAAGGCTTTTGCTTGGGAAGCTGATGGAAATATCAGAATCCTGGCCTTCTGCCCTTGCTTGGTCAACGCAGCCATTGTTTCTTCCTCTTACAACCTGAGTCGGCAACTGATCTCACAACAGCCTCACACAGAAAGCTCCAGCAACTGACCTCAGGGACACTGGGCTAAAGGTCTAGATTTGGATATGACCTCTGCTTCGGGGGAAAAATATGAATAAGTCCAGGACATCTGTTTCCTGTCTGCATCAGACAGGTCCACTGATTGTATTGCAAATCAACATTGCAATTACAGGCTGTTCTGAATGAGTGGAGCTAAGAGGTAGCAACACTCCTTGTAAGAGAAGCTCATGTGATGTGCTGTAATCTGAATTGCCCCCAAACAACTTGGATATTAATGGAAAATGTAATGAAAAACTAAGCTGTGATTTGATTTTTCTCTGCGTGCTGCCCTTGGAATTCCCTCAGCAGCCACAACCTTATTAATTTCCCCAGTCACCTTGTCTTTGCATGCTATGTATGTACAAAACGAAATCGTGCTGCCATGAGATCTTTGGCGTGAAACTCCTCCTCGCTCCTCTTGCTACCCAGAAGCCCCTCTCTGCCTAAGCTGCTTTAACAGCTACTATGCTTGCCTCATAGCAAAAGTGGTTGTAAATCACCACTTGGTATTCCATGAATATCCACCCATTTATTTGTGGGCAGGTCAGACATCCTTTTAGCCTGCTGGTTGTTGCCCATATGTACAGTAGCTATCTGCTTGACAATATATGTATTGTCTATTAAGCCCTGCTTCTTGACAGGACCAGCCCTATCATTAGGGAGAATAAGGCCTCAGGTGGCAAATGCTGGGGTTGCAGCATTTCCCTAAATTAGCCAGTTGCCTTTGGATGCTTCCCTAAACTACACCTGCTAAACAGCCTGCTACTCAAGGGCCACAGAGGACACTAACATGCAACTGTCGGGCTAGTTGACTTCTGCATATGGAATGGGACGTGTGTGCGCTTCTGTCCTTTACCTTGGGCAGAAAAAAATTATTTCAAGATTGGGAAATAGTATTTAACAGTATCCAAACCAGAATACTGCTTTGAGATGCACATGTTGTATGCCCAGGGGATGACAGGTATGTGAAAGAGAGGGACAATAACCACCTGTTTTGCAAAGAGAAGGTTCTGGGTTCAGTCTCTGTCATCACAAAAGTAGCAAATGATATGACAGCAGCAATCAGAATAGATACCACTAGCTTCCTTGAACAGGTAGCCTGATCTGGCAAAATGTACCATCCTGCATTCAAGGGAAGGCCATAGCTCAGTGGTAGAACAGCTGCTTTGCATGTTGAAGGTCATAGGTTCAAATCCTGGCATCTTGACTTAAAAGTATAAAGTAACAAGCCTCGGCTCCATGTGTGTATAAAATAATGGACTGGCACAGCATCCTTTTTGAGCTCTGCTTGTAGGCAAAACTACGAAGGCTCTCATGATAAGCTTCTGTGCTCAGAATTCACCACAGCACCACTGGGAATGGGCGGTGCTTTTTAACAGACACATCTCTGATACAGCACTCTGATATCCTCCCATTTAAAAACCCCACTTAGCCCATGTCTCTGTGTTAATGTCTTCTATGTCATAGGCAGATGTGCACCTTTTGATCACTCTATGAGGTACATCTTTCATCATGCTGTGTATTGCTTACCCACACTATGCATATAAATAAAGAGTTTGAAGAAAGGATCGATTGCTTCAAGTCCTGGAGTTGAGTGAGTCTTTTCACCTCCGGGAGCTATAGAGTAAAGCAACCTAGAAAGTCAGTCAATCAATCACTTCTTCCCTCCTTCCTTCTCTCTCTCTCTCTCTCTCTCTCTCTCTCTCTGCATCCCTCCCTTCATTTTCTCCTCTCAGGCATTAAGCTTGGGTTTTATAGAATAAATTAATAAAAAAAGCATTTTTATGTTTCAGAATGCTTTATTCTGCAGCAATTGAAAAGCAGCAGAATAGAGGAGAAAGATAAGTACACAGATTGCAAATGAGGTATCAGTGGCAACACTGGAAACAAGAGGAGGGGCTGACAGCTCCCCTTCCTGCTAATGGTCTTAGGCAGGGATTTTTTTCCAGCCGGAACTCACTGGAACTCAGTTCCAGCACCTCTCAAGTGGGCGCCATTGCCATTATAAGAAAACAAGGGAGATGTTCACGGTGTGTTCCAGCACCTCTTTTTCTAGAAAAATAGCACTGGTCTTAGGTCAAGTATGCTGTTGCAGAGGTGTGAGATTTGACACCCCCTCCTCCAGGTGCTGACATTATTAAAAAATAATAGGGGGAGGTCCCAACAAAATGACAGTGTGTGTTAACTGCAGGCATTGACTGCCAGAAGTAAATACATCAAACTGGTGAAAATATGTTTGTGCTTTGATGCTTGCTTACAAAAGGGTGACTTAAATGGTTTGAGAAAAGAGCTTGTTCCTAGTTCATTCATGATGAAATTTAAATTTGACAAGATGCCAGTCTTCTGCTATGTCCAGCCACCATCTATTAATGAATATATTTAGTTCAAGTTTGGTTTTATCCCCCTCCCTTTCCATTATGTGTTATGCATATTGTAGGACTCACAGAAAGCTGGCAATGGAAATATAATGGGAGGATATGATGGCTAACTTCTAATTAGGGAATGGTATGCATATCCGTAAGTTTGGCTCTCAAAGCAAAAACTCCATTTTGTTGTTGTTGCTGCTGTTGTTGTTAATAACAGTGCAATCTACTTAGAAGTAAGACCTGTTGATTTCAGTCTGACTTAAACTTTGGTAACTGTATGTAGGGTTATAGTGGAAGGGTCCCGAACAGGCAACTGGCCTGAGATTAGCCACTGTTTGATTTGCGAAAATGTAGGAACTGGGTGCAAAAGTTACGACGCAGTTGTGCTGTTAAGTTAATGGTGTATGTAGTGTGCAGCAGTGATAATGCTAAGAGTTATGCCTATGCTTTTGAGCAGGAAGCATGATACATAATTAAGCTAGTTGTGGGTAACATAAGATGTGCTGCCATATATGCAGGGAGTATAAAATATCTGCAGGAACGAAGGGACTTTTTTTTTTTTTTTTGCACATCACCACTTCTAGTTCTGTTGATCTGTCTAGGGGATGAAGATGTGAGAGCTAGGCCTGTACTTCCTCTTCTCATAGTGGTCAACCAGATGTCTGTGGGAAATCCACAAGTGGGACCCCAGCACAAGATGTCCACCAAATGTGTGCTGAACATGCTTAGTCTTCATTGGATTGTTTTGGTTTCTTCCACTTAAGAGCTTTCCCCTCCTTTCTTGTGCTTCTGCAAACATTGTTGTCCCTTGTTTATACCTTCTTTTCCTACATGGGTGATGCTGTTGTGGCTGCATAATAATGACACTCATTGTCTGAACACTGGAAATTGAGGAAAAGGTGCAAAGAACCCCTCTATATCACAGCATCTACTATGTTGCATGTTACCTGTACAGGAAAAGCAAACATCCTGTTTAACAGAACGAGGGAGAAAAGTGATGTGTGCCCAGTTAATGGGTGGTTGTTGTTGTTTTCTCATATGCTTCCAAGCATCCACAAAACCTAATAAGATGTAAATGATGAGTAATTATGGCACATTTTGAGGGTGGAAAAGCTAGATCAATAGGTTAAGTGTTTGATGTTTTGCAGTCAGATACACAGCAATAAGATCCATCATTTGAAATTCAAGCGATACACTCGAAAATGTGTTTGAAGAAGGGTCACTGCTTTTCATGCAGAAGGGCCAGGTTCATTTTGTGGCATCTCCTGGTAGGGCTGGGAAGGACTGCTGCCTAAAATCCTGGAAAGCCTCTGGCAGTCAGGGTAGACAATACTATGCTAGATGCACCAATGGGCTGTCAAGGCCGCTCCTTTCTTAAATGGTATTATAATTAATTAATTAATTAATCAATTACCGGTAATTACATTTCTATGCCGCCCTTCATCTGAGGATCACAGGGCAGTTTACAAACACAATATAAAAACACAATAATGCACAACATGGTAACAAACAAAACCCAGTAACACACACATACACACGCACACACACACACAATGCAGAGTTTAAAAGGCTATATATTATTTAATTAGCCGAAGTCTGGTGTACTCTTTTGCATTCACCAATGCATATTCAGGGCTGTATCTGCTGGCTTGGCAAGGGTGTGTTTTAGTTTAATGCTGCTTTTGCTTTGCTTTCAGCTTGCAAACTGCCATGCTACAGTGCCTTGCACATCCCTTTGCAAAACTCACATGTATTAATGCTATCAAATGGAATTCACTCTATCAAAATCATTAATGGGCCTATCATCAGTACCGCATTTTGAGGTTTAACATTTCAGGCCTGACACCAGCCTTTGAAGTCCTTAATCTCTTAATTATATTACATATACAATTTGCATTGATGTCGATGCTAGTGTGGGGACTCTTCTCCAACACACTCCTGGCTAGCCATTGCTAAATCAAATCATTTCATCAGGCCCAAGTTGAAAGCAGGGACTGCATCCCCCCCCCCTTTCCAATGAGGAAGTTGCCATGAAAAAAATTGACAGGGCACTAGAGGAGGGATGCATTTAGCACCTTGGCAAAGCTGTCAGTGACCCACTTTGGTGAACCTCAAATGTATTGGAGGGGTTGACTGAAAATGAATGGAAGTGAGAAGTTGTGTGTGGGTGAGACTGAGAGACAGAGAGATTTGCTTTGTGTCACACCTGTTTTCATTCCTTCTCAACTAGTAATGGGCAGCCATTTTCAGCCCTAGGGCTGCATTCCCTTTCAGGCAACTTTCTGGGGGTTACATGCCAGTGGAGGATGATACCAGAGGCAAGAATAAGCAAAGCAATGAATATGAACTTTACCTCTGTACAGTAGCCTAGTTTCTACACTGCTATCTTTCTATTCTCCATCCAGGCAAGCAAGAAGCATTATCAGATCTCAAGGAAAAATTACAAATAAAATCAAGGATGGTGCAAAACAGGAATGGTGAGGGATGTATCCTGGGGAGAGTCACAAGAGCCAGATGTAGACTGCATTTGACCCCCAGGCTTGAGGTTTCCCATCCTTGCTATAATCCAGTAAACACACTTCGCACACTTAAAATATACTTTCAACGCTTTATTGTCCTGTCTTTCCCCCATCTTCTTTTATTTAATCCTGTGCACATGCCACTTGCCCCCTCTGGCCATCCCTTTACATTTGAATCCTCTTCCCCATAAGCTGATTTGTTCTGTTGCTGAAAGCCAACATAGATAAGAGCTAAACAATGCAGCATATGTGAAGGACTTTTTGTTGCTGTTAGCAAACGCTGGCCTGCCAGCTGCCCAGAGTACAGTATCTTCGTGTAGACAAAAGCTTGCGAGGAAGAAGATGCCAAGAAGGGTCCAAGGAAATGAAAGGAATGGAAATCCCTGCGGACCTGTGCATGCAAACGTCTGAGGCTGATAGCAGATGACTCCACTCACACAGCCATCTGTTGAGCCCGACTCATATAGGGTGTGCCGCATTTGATTCCAAGCCCAGGTTGGGAGGAACCCTGGAGAAGGTGATTTTTTTGGGGGGGGGACCCCATCCCACCCTAGCTGTGTTGCTCTTCTCTCCCATGAAGACCAATGACATTGTGGGGAAAGAAATATGGCAACAGCACACCACTTTTTTTTTTACTTCCTCTTCTTTGAATTTTTATTTGCAAATATAACAAAAAGAAAGGAAGAATTTGGAAATAAATAAAGCTAGCTAGGAATGGGAGAGAATTCAATTAAGTTTGCATTTACCAAATTCAAACTTTCTGAAGCAGTACATGAACCAAATACACCTTATCTCTATTGCCCACCAATATTAAGAGTAAAAATATTCTATCAATCCCAGATTAATATAAGCAGTCCACATTACCAAGCAAGTATCTTATAAACCATATGCTCAAATGCAGAAAGGGCAGTGAGATCATCGGGCCACTGCATAGTAGATGATGGCTGCTTATTCTTCCAGCCTTACAATATGTTTCTTCGCCAAAATAAGAGCTTGCAGAATACACTCTTGTAGTCCATCTGTCACTGTCTTCCAATTGAGGAATCCAAGTTTCCATATACAGTGGTACCTTGGTTCTCAAACGCCTTGGTTCCCAAACACTGAAAACCTGGAAGCCGATTGTCTGATGCGGTTGTCGGCTATTGTTTCCAGGGCACCTACACCAATCAGAAGCTGCGCCTTGGTTTTCGAACAGTTTGGAAGTCAAACAGACTTCAGAACAGATTAAGTTTGGTACTTTTGTTTTTGCTATTTATTTTGCGTTTTTGTTTTGAGGCTTTTTCGGTTAATTTGTTTTTGTCACTGTGTGGAACCCAGTTCGGCTACTGATTGAATGTGTGACTGGAAATGGATAAAAGCAATCCAAACAATGACCATCATCAGTACAATAAAAATTAATTTTAATTTTTATCGTCTACAATACGGTCTTATTTATTCAATAGTACAGTACATTGATTATTGCTTTCATTTTCTGGTCTTGTTGGATAGTAATATCCATGTTAAATTGCTGTTTTATGGGTTGTTTTTAAAAGTCTGGAATTGATTAATCTGTTTTGCATTACTTTCTATGGTAAAGCATGCCTTGGTTTTGGAACGCTTTGGTTTTGGAACGGACTTCCAGAACAGATTAAGTTTGAGAACCAAGGTACCATTGTGATATAGTTTGAAACCCATTGACATAAAGTAATTCAGCTAGTGATCTCCAGTCTTCCTGGTTGTGCAGCATAGGTGGGGAGCCACAAACCTGGGACCCTAACACAGCCCTCCAGGCCTCTCTCTCTGGCTCCTGAGACCAGTGGCAGACTTTGGACTCTCAAATTTCAGAGGTACTCCATGCAACTCTAAAATGTGGTGCCCTCTTGCCTCTCTCACACTGTTCTGTAGCATTGTTGTGGTGCCCCATGCAGCACAGCAGCCAGCGCTGTTGCACCAGTCATACCACCTTAAAACCGCCTCTGCTGAGACTCTTCCTAGACCATACCCCCTCGCATCTTGCTCCCTTGCTTTGTCCTGCCTGGAATATGTCCTGAGTCTGAGATACTTCCTCTTGCTTACCTGAATGGGGGATGGAGAGATGTGTAGGTAGGGTGGGTGCTTCTGTGTAGTCAAAATGTAGACTACTGTATAAAGGTAAGAGTCATTCTCTGTGACACCACCCTCTTTTAGCCCTGGTCTCACCTACCATTGGCATGCACAGGCACAAATACACACACACATGTTTCCTATAAGGAAATGCAAACCTTGGGCTAAAGGAAATATTCCTCACCCTTCTTGTGTGCTCAGGAGGAAAGATAGAGAAAGTCAATGAAAACTCCTAGGAGAAAAGTGGCCTTATTTTCTGTAGGCGGAAGGGGAAACTTTCTGCTGTGCACAACATCAAAAGCAGGAACTGTGCCTAAAGATGTTCATTTAGTAATCCATGTGTAGCTGCATTAGTGATGGGCTCTGCATTGTTTTACCCACTCATCTCGATTAGACCTATTATTATGACGGAAAACGGAGATGGCTGAAAGATATTAATTCTTTATGAAGCTTCCGTCACAATTAATGTAGGCTGCATACATTTTCATTTACTTACTTAGAAGCTCATCATTCCTTATGTGTGTTTCAAGCCCTTATTCAAACACAAATAATTTGAGCTAATTAGCTTATAAAAAAGGAATAGAGGGGAGGCGAGACAAAAACAAATAGCACATGGCTGAATTGTGGGGATTTGTATAGAATTAATCTTGCTAATATATACGGATTTGGTAAATTCATTATGCATCCATAATCAGATCTGATGAATCACCTAGCTAATACAGGAGTAATTAGGCATGAACTACTGATAGTTCTTTTAAAGTGCTACCAAAGTAGTACAACTTGTCACGCAAGCTCTCTTTGGGCCTTCATGCAATGAAATTAAATCAAAGGATGCTGCATTATGATTCGGATCTATATATTTTTTCATTAACAGTTTTTATTGAGATTTACAATCTGGAATCGCTAAATGTTCCTGGACTAATTATAAATACGTTGGGTCAGAAATGTGAAACCTGTGGCCCTTCAGACATGGTTGGACTCCAACTCCTATCATGTCTGCCCATTGGCTATACTGGCTGGAGTCAAAGTTATTTCTGGTCTGCAGTTGTGCTACTGACAGTGTAAGCCACAGTGCAGAATGTCTTGTCAGAACTGGAGCTAAATGGTTATCCTTCCATGGAATAGGGTCAGGGAAAAGCTCAAGCTGCCAGGCTATATTCGATTTTTTTATATGCACTTACTAAAGAGACAGTTGCAGTGAACTTAATGTGGCTCACTTCTGAGTAGATTTGTGTGCCGTAAGAGTCCAAAGCCAGGTGATTATAATGTTTAGAAGTCCATTCCATGTTTTCCTCCTAGCATTCTAGAAGGAGCTTAACTCAGGTTTTACTTAAGAATTTTCTCTACACAGGCTAAGCCTAGTCAGGGAGCCATGAAATATTCAGGTAGACCATAGTTTAAGTATCATAAGTATAAGACTCCCCAATGTATAAGACGGCCCCTATTTTTTTTTGAACCCCAAATTAAGAAATCAATATTTTAAACATCAAACAGATCAACTCTGATATTTTATTAAATATTCAAAGCACCGGCACCAGTATAGCAATCCCCATTGGTGCCTTGGTCACGTCTCACCAACACCCAAGATCACGCAAAATTGTTGAGCTATTTTGGGAGCTCACCCCAAGTTGTTGAGCTTTTAGTGCATTCACCATCCATGTATATGAATAAAATAAATTTACTAAAAAAAAGTCTTATACATGGAAATATATGGTACTTCTTTGATGTTCAGCTTAGGTCATATTATCTTTTTTTAAAAAAATATATTTTATTGATTTTCCATACATTCAAGCCACATTACAACTTCTATTAAATTTTCCATTTTTGACTTCCTTCGGCCTCTCTGCCAATCATCCAAATTCTAACTTCTTTAATTACACATTTCCAATTTTGCTATTGCCTTTATACCTACCCCCCACTTCTATTTTGCCTTTTTACAATATTTCTTGTTTTGTTACAGAGCTTCTTTAAATGCCACTAGCATTATTCCATTATCACTTATACATTCCCAGTACTCAGCTAATTTTCCCCAGATGAACTTTTGATCTCGTAGATATCTGATCTTCCCAGTCAATTTATCAAGTTCTGCATAGTCCATCAGCTTCATTCTCCACTCCTCCAATGTTGGTATTTGTTCTTGTTTCCATTTCTGGGCCAGTAATATTCTTGCCACTGTTACTGCATATTGGAAAAGTTTATGATCCTTTCTATTTATTTCATTACCGACAATTCCTAAGAGAAAGGCCTCTGGTTTCTTAACAAATGTATATTTCAACATTTTTTTCAGTTCATTATATATCAACTCCCAGAAGCTTTTCACTTTCTTACATTCCCAAGCTTAGGTCATATTATCATGGGCCCTTGAAAATTCTGACAGTCATCACCAAGACATTAATGCTACAGGAGAAGGATGTAGTTGCAGGAGAATAGTAATCAAGAGGACAGGTTGTAAAGAGGGAAGGGTATGGAATACTGGCTCCAGAGGACAGGAGATTGAGTAATTTTGCTATGAAGAAATGCCTGGGTTTCTAGATGGTAACTCCAGGCACAGCACTTCAGCTTACTGCTGCTGCCGCCACTATCAATCAATTCTCTCTAGTCCAGAGATAGGCAGCCTGTGGCATCCCAGATGTTGTTGGATTGTAGCTTTTATTATCCCTAGCCATTGATTATGCTGACTAGGGTTGGTTGGAATTCTAGTCCACGAATAACACAAGATTACCAATCCTGCTCTATGCCTTGATAGGGTGGCCATGTCTCTCGATTTAATGGAAAGTGGTTCTCTCTTTGAAGGGCTGTCAAAGGAGTCCTCTAATGTAAGGCATCCTCTATTTGAATGGTCACCTGGTCCATTTGATCTGGCTTAAAGACGCAGAACCCTAAGAAGAGAGATCAGCTGGAGTCTTGAAGTTGCCCATCAACACTAAGCACTTGAATATTAGACTGATCAGTAACAACATCATCATCATCAACAACAAGGTTCATCTCCCCTACTATGCCAGGATGTATGGTATTTCTATTTAAATTAGAACATTTTTTATAATTATGAATATAAGCTGACCCGTGGAACTATTATGAAAATCGGTGTCCTTTTTTATTGATGAATAAGTGGCCACCCTAGATCTTGAGTGAGGGGAACTCCACGATCTGTGAGATAATTTTACATTTGGGAGCAGGCAAGTGCCAGTTAAATATCTGGTCATTGCTGAGTTCAATCTGTTTCCCTCTCGTCTCCCCTTCATTAAAGTGTGTAGCAGGAACAAGCAATCTGGCACTCAAAGGGGTTATTCTTGATCTGCTGAACTGAGTTCCAATGTTTGGAACTGAGCTCCAAAGAAGCTTTGTTAATATCACAATTGAGGGAGAACTCAGATAGGTAACAGAAAGAAAGAAAGAAAATGGAATAGCCTTTAGTAGGCAGTCTTAAAGAGGAATCCTTGTGAGGAGTATGGATCATCCATGGTGTTAAGTAAAGGACAAGGAGATTGCACATGTCATTCAGAATAAGCCCCTTGTAGGCAAGAATCATCTGGGGAGATGGGTTGTTAATGCCTTTCTGGCTCAGGGTAATGGTAGTAAAACACATGAAGTAGGAGATGTTTCCTCTTTGCCCCTATTAGACAGGATCCTTCAGTGGGGATGGAAGGGATTCTATGCTATATATTTGAGAGATGTTTGAGACAGGACACAGCAGCTGCTTTGAAATGGAGAAACTAGGCAGGGCCAGCCCTATCATTAAACATAATGTGATGGCTACCTCAGGCTATGTTTGCTGGGAGGTGATGAGCAGCAGTGATCTGTTGGAACTTTGTGTGCTGTGTAATTTGTGCTGTTCTTCCTAAGCTAGTTTGCTGCTCTTGAGTGCAGTAGAGAATGCTGTCCCATTGCTAGCACTGAAGTAAGATTCAGCTCCAGTCCAGTCTGCTTCAATACACACAGAGAGGTATAATCATTCATCACATCCATAGCTTAGTGGTACTGTAGAGTATCTGCTTTGTATGCAGAAGATCCTGAGTTCAGTCCCCAGCATCTCCAGGTAGGAATGGGAAAGACTTGTATGTGAAACCCAGGCGAACTACTTCTTATTATGTGTTGACAGTATTGAACTAGATGGATGAATGGTCTGATTTGGTATAAACCACCTTCCCTTGTCTTTTGCTTCAGGCAGCAAAATGTCTTGGACTAGGCCTAGACATCTTGGAGGTATACTGGATTTTTAAACAGAGAGTCATTTTATTCTCAGGCTTTTCTCCATAATTGGAACACAGAAGGGTAGGGAAACTGAGGAGGATCTAGAATGTGGATGGCATGAATCAGGTGGGGTGGAATGGTAAGATAAAATAAATTCAAGATCTACTCCTGGGGGAGAGGGACGTCTGTAGCTTTAGAACCATAGAATCATTGGATCATAGAATTGGAAGGGACCATGAGGGTTGTCTAGTCTAAGCTCTTGCAATGCAGGAATATTTTGCCCACAACCCTGAGAGTAAGATGCTCTAAAGCTTAATGGTACCTTCATGCTTGGAGGCATTATGCCAAGTATTCTGTGACAGATGGCAGCTGGGAAAAATGCCTTCTCAGTGGTGGCACCCTGATTGGAAAATGTTCTCCCTATGCTGCTTAGAGAACCAAGGTCCTGCTTGTGAGAGATAGGGGCCTACTGTTCAAAGCAGAGGGGTATGCTGAATTCAGGCATATAGGACTCCTTAAAAACAGCCCTGCCTTCTCATTCGCCCTTTTCTGGGTTAGGCAAAACCCTGTGCAGGCATGTGTTTGGAGCCCAGCTAGAGAGTCTGATATAGCCCTGTTAAAGAAGCCTGTTAGTTACCAGCATTTGACCCTTAACCCAGTAGTCATGCTTAAACAGGCAATTTGGGGAATATACTGTTTAGAAAAGTAGCACAAATCTATTTGAAACAAAACATGCAGAGGGAAATGATGCATGTTCAAGAAGGAAACTGGCAGGGTGGGGAATGAAGGATATTCCCTTTGCCCTCTTCATTTTCATTGCTTCTCCATTTTCATTTGCCCTTTTTCATTGGCATTTTTAAATGTATTTTATTGGGGGGGGGAGAGAAGAGGACTGAGCTACTGCCACTGCTAATGGTGAGCCCCAGTATCAAGAAACTGCTGGAGAATTTCTCTTTGGTGATGAAATGGTTCCCATAATTTCTCTGCCCACAAATAGGATGAGGAATTTTGAGAGACGGTTTGCATATAGGTCCAGTTTTCATATATACATAACAAGGGCATTAAGTCACATGTAGTCATTCCTTACAGCATCAGATGGAGAGGCGAAGAGGGCTACATTTGTCCCCCGGGCTTCAGAATCCCCACCCCTGGTATAAATGGTAGCAAAAATGAGTCATGCTTAGCCATAACAGAGCACTGAAAATTAGCAGAAATGCTAAAATGCTACCAGGAATTTTACCGTCTGCTTGCAGGCTTCAATGTGGCAGTACACAAAGTAAATAAAATTATCATTTAAACAAAGGTAGATAATGAAATTATCTTGTATCCACATTCCGGAAACTTGGAAAGTGTGGCTAATCAATACTCTGCTACACAATACAACAGTGCTCTTGTAAGATTACAGGAGAACAATTTCAGCAAACAGAGCCAGGCACTAAACGAGATCCTCAGCCTTGGTTCTCTGTAAATGTTATTGTTTGCAGTTCAGTCAAAGCAAGTCCAGGTAGCTCGGAGTTCAAGGCCTCTAGGAAGCGAAAGCGTTTTTCACTTTGCAAATTTGCACTGCTAACATCTAGCAATCGCACAGAACTAATTATCTGCTTCTGCATGTTACAAGTGTCTTCTGGGAAGGAAGCAAATCTAGGTTTTAAAAAGGTAATCCCTGGAGTAAACATTTTTAAAATTACTGTCTTCAAATCCACATAAAACATGCAGTAAAACACACTATATTGGAACAGAATGTAACATGGAATTATTTAGTTCTTCACTGGCATTGCAAAAGGAAAAAAGGGAAAGGAACTAATTTTTGAACAAAATGAAGACGTAATTGTTGGAAGTGGTTTGAGTGAAGAATGCCTAATTTCCAGGCTTGGTAATTGTGCACAGTAGTGGCTGGGGCTCACTGAGACTATTGGGGAGGAAGGTCGGGGGGGTGTGTGTGTGTGTCAACAGTAGAAGCCAGAACCAATGACAGGCAGAGCCAACTAATTCTAGTTTTGTTATCATAGGTGTCAGGCGTCAGGGAATCTGATCCCCTTCCCTCACGGCTGGTTGCCAGAAATGGGAAAACAAGAAGTTCTTACCAAGGCATTTTATTAAATATTCACAGAGAGAGAGACATGATGCCGTCTCTCTTGGATAGTGTCATTGCTCCGAGTAAAATCCCACCCCCTCCATCTCTCCTATTATACGCCATCCCTGCACCGGCTGATCTGTGCTTTCTGCCTCTGAGCTTTCTGACATCCTTGGACAGCTCTTTGGTCTTGGTCATGGTGGCTAGTTTGGAATCTGCTGGATTGATTGCTTCTGTCGACAGGTGTCTTTCGTACAGGTACTGTAACGAGCTGGTTTTACAGGTAAGACCTCTCCCTTACAGCAGGTACTTCTAATCTCAGCTCATTACATACAGTGAAGATACCAGGTAGCCTGACATCTGGCCGGTTGAGAGGGGATCAAATACTTATATCACTCATTATAATGCACATCAATCTCTGACTTTTGTCTTCTGGGTTTCTGGGGGTTTTCCTGTTGTTATTCTGTCTCTCACAGCTACAGTAAACCTACCATTACAATTATGGATTGGTTATTTCTTCGTCAGAGGGCAAACAGGCAAATTTAGCAGGGGATCAAATACTTTCCCCCCTCACTGTATATTTTAGAAACTTTCGTGTGTTTTTATTCTTATTTGTTTTAAACTGGTTTAAATATTGCTCCCCCCCCCATTGCTGTGACCCACCCTGAGACCTTGTGGTAAATGGTGGGTAAAAAAAAAAAGTCAAATAAATATCTTTCTACTTTCTTTAAAAATCCATTAACTGAAACTTCTATACAGTTTTTAGAAGCAGCCCCACCCCACCCCACCTGCCATAATGGTGTCTGTTTACAAGCTTCTGTTTCAGGGATAGACAACCTATGACTCTCTAGATGTTATTAGACTCCAGCTCTCATCAGTCCCAACCAGCATTGCCCAGTGGTCAGGATGATAGGAATTGGAGTTCAGCAACATCTGGAGTGCCACAGATTCCCCATCACTGTTGCCTATAGTTTCCAGCTAGCTTCACCTCAGCTTGAAATCTCGAGAATTGCTTCTGACTCAGCAGGCATTGTGAAACCTCAAGGTTTTTCTATAGGGAGGAAATTATTTCATTAAGTTGCTCAAGGCTATTTTGCTTTTGGCATCTCCTGAACACTGTAGAGCTGTGTCTACAGGGAGCCTTTTGGGGGGGGGAAGGGTAGCCAATAGGCTACTTCTGATTATATCTGTGTTCCAAAGGGAATGAGCCTTTGAAACAGGCCCACCTGCCTACCTTCAGCTGTAAGGTGGACATGTCTCTGAATGTCCCTGTAGTGTGATGACTAAGGATGGAATTCAGCATTGTGCTACTGCAAACAATCCATTTGCAAAAGCATATCAGCTTTCCAGATGGAATGATCCTCCCTTCCCTGCTTCCCCACAGTGTTTGAGGTGGGGGTTCTCCTGACCCCCCTGAGACAATTTCAGGGTGGTGGGAGGAGAGCGGGGAAAGCTCTGTTGCACAAGTGCAAGTGTGTGTATTAATAGTTTAAATGAATCATGCTTTCCCACCTAATTGGCACCCATTCCTCTGTCTGCGTGAAGGGAGATGTGGAAACCCCAGGGTGATGGCAATAAGCATTTAGAAAAAAAACAGGCAATTGAAAATTGACAGGACTGAGCCCTCCACTCACAGTAGTTTACCTAGGATAGCACCACTAATTGAACAGACATTTGTGCTGTGACATTGAAATGAGCAAATGACCTAGATAGATCTCTGTTTATTTCTAGCTGCTGTGAAATTATTTTAACAGTGCCCTGGGAAGGCAGGATTATGAGCTGGCTTGGGGGATAATTAACCAGCTCTGAGTTTTGTCAGTTTCCTATAAATCCCCTTTTTTCTATGACTTTTGGAGGTTTTACTGAGTGAGGCTCAGCAAGCAAGTATTACTGAAATACTGGAATTCCTTGTGTGCTGTTGTTTTTTTTAACTATGAGATAGCATGCTGTATATCTTGGCCTTGTAAATAAGGCCTAAAGCAGGGATGGGGACCCTTTGTTCCCCTGGTTGTTGATGGACTATATATCCCACCATCCATGATCATTGGCAAGGCTGGTTGGGACTGATGGGAGTTGGAATCCAGCAACATCTAGAGCAGGGTAGCCCAATTTTTCATACAAAGTGGGCCACAAGAGTACTTTGATGCAGAACCCGTGGGCTGCACACTGCCTTGTCATGTGGGGCTGGGGAGCAAGGCTAACATTTGATGTTCCTTGCCCAGCCCTTCGGTTGCCTTCCCAAAACAGGATAAGCGAGGTGCCAGGCTTTAGGAAGGAGGTGCAAGGCTCTGGCAGGGTCCCAGAGCCCTCCCACCTCTTTCCTAAAACTAGCTGGGCTTTGGGGAAAAGGCAGGAGGGCTCTGACAGAGTCCTAGAGTCTCTCTTCCCTGGCTTTGGGAAGGCAGTGCAGGACTGGTGGGGGACATCAAATGTTGCTAAGGGCTTCCAAAAAAATCCTTGGGCCACACATTGAAGCACCCTTATCTAGAGAGCTACCTTAATCTAGGAGAGGTTTCCCTCTCCTGCCCTAAAGACTATAATCATCTGGAAGTACCAAGCCATAGACATCTCACTTTCAAGTACAGTACAGGAATCTAAGGACCATGGACAGCTCCTAATCAAGCAGTGGGTGAACCCAGATCTCAGGGACAAATAGTTGTTTCAAAAAGTGGCAGCAGAGGAAGAGGGTGGAAACTCTAGAGATGTACAGGTGCTCCCTGATAAATGTTGCTCTATTTACAACTCTTGGAACTCCTTCAAACAGGATTCCCCATGTTTCAGCTGGCTTAAAATTTCACAAACTCTAGTATATTTTGTTGACTGTAGGGAAGCTTTTTTGCTTAGTCATTTTATTGCAGCTAATTTTATATCACCTTTGAATAAAATTCCCATGGTGGTTAGTACACACACACACACACACACACACAGTTAAAATACAAGTAATTCAAACCTGAGTAATCATGAAAACACAAACTCCCAAAGGTAGCAAGATATTAAAAACAGATTAAAACAATAAGCAGGACTAGAATTATGTCTAAAAGACCCAGGGAGTTTTGGACTCCCGCTTGAACTACTGCAACACGCTCTGTGTGGAGCTGCCTTTGAAGGTGACCCAGAAACTACAACTAATCCAGAATGCGGCAGCTAGACTGGTGACTGGGAGCGGCCACCGAGACCACATAGCACCGGTCTTGAAAGACCTACATTGGCTCCCAGTACATTTCCGAGCACAATTCAAAATGTTGGTGCTGACCTTTAAAGCCCTAAACAGTCTCGGTCCTGTATATCTGAAGGAGCATCTCCACCCCCATTGTTCAACCTGGACACTGAGGTCCAGCGCCGAGGGCCTTCTGGCGGTTTCCTCACTGTGAGAAGCGAAGTTACAGGGAACCAGGCAGAGGGCCTTCTTGGTAGTGGTGCCCACCATGTGGAATGCCCTCCCATCAGATGTCAAGGAAATAAACAACTATATGACATTTAGAAGGCAGCTGAAGGCAGCTATGTTTAGGGAAGTTTTTAATGTTTTAATGTATTTTTAACCTTCTGTTGGAAGCCGCCCGGAGTGGCTGGTGAAACCCAGCCAGATGGGGTAGAAATAAGCTGCTGCTGCTGCTGTTGTTGTTGATGGTGATGATGTTAATTGTGTTTACTTGTTGCTGAAAGGACAACAAAATACTATTGGTGTCAAATGGACTTCTGTGTTGAGGGTATTCCATAATATTCTGGCTTCTGAACAGGACACCTATGGTATTGAAAGGCAGAGGGCAGCTTATGAACATATGAAACTGTCACATGCCATGCCAAACGATTGTTCCATCTAGCACAAAAGTGTCTGTGCTGACTGGCTGCACATCTCCATGGTTTCAGAAAGGAGACTGGACTTGAAGCTGGGACCTTCTACATGCAAAGCATGTGGTCTACCACTGAGCCTTTCCTAAACTTGGGGTGGTGCATGTTTGGAATCCTCGTGAAGATTTTCTCAATAGATTGTGATGGTTTTTCTTCCAATTTTCTTGGGGGGGAAATGCCTGAGCGGAAACCTCTATATTTGGGGTGCAGGGTTTCATGGTGGCAGCTATAGGTAATTTCTCATAGAAAGTCCAAACATTGGCTGAACTTGTTCAGTCTTATTCAGACTCTGCCTACAACTGCCGTGAAGTTGCTTGCTTTGTGAACAGCAAAGAAAAGCAACTCCTATCACTCTCTTCTTTTTTGTATTTTGGGGAAAATAGTATGTTTTCTTGGGTTTGTACCCAAACCTGTCTTTGCACTTATGGAATGTTCCAGTCAGCACAATGGGAGTGGGAGGCTATTTTGGCTGAGTTATCCTCTCCCTCCTGAAGCCCACCACCACCACTCCCATATTCTAGAGTGTCTGGAACTGACTGGGGGGGTATTGGGCCAGTGGGGCGGGGGCAGGCTGAAAATGCAACAACAGCAAAAGCTTTCCTTCCCCATTCTGTTGATAAAATCCTTTGCTGAATCAGAGAGTCTTCTGTCATCAGAAGAATGCCACTGGTTACTACTGTAAATTTCCATTTCAAGGTACGATCTGGATTCCTCACCCTCAACCCCACCCCACCGCAGAATAACTCTGTGCTTTAGTAACTTAAGAAACAAGTCTCCAACTTCCTAAATCCCCAAATCTAATTATTAAAAGGACAAAAAAAGAAAAACTTTTCTTCTTAAGCATCAACTCCCTTGGCCTTCAGCTCTGCTGCCTATTGGGAAAATCACACACAGGATTATTGTTAATGATACCAATTGCCGGCATGCTGACATCCTCCATCCCTGGGTAGCAAAGCAGGCCAGTCGAGCTTGTAAATCTGCCAAATATTCCAAATAGTTAATGCTTGCTGTGCCAGTGAATATTGTTAGAGAAGCCCATTAAAATGCACCTGCATAACTAATGGGTGCTTCAGGGACATCTGTGAAATGTGAGGGGTTACCCAAAGTTGATGCAATATGGCAGGCAGCCTTGGTAAATCTGCAGAAAATGTTACACTTTCTGGCTGCTGGTGTCTTAGACCATTTTGTTCATCATCATTGAATAGGTTCTAGAAATGAGAAGATTCCAGTTGCCTTAATTTAATTGTAGGTTAAAATAATGTAAACCTTAACACTTATCAGGAATAAAATATGTTTTCAAATCAAGGGGTTTTTTTGGGGGGGGGGTTTCATTTATTTTATTAGACTGTAATCCTAATTTATTGACAAGGGGAGTGGGGGAACCTGATGGTGATTGAACTGCCTTATCCTGTTCTCAAGCTCTTTCATTCCTCTGTATGTATCCTAGTTTTCAAAAACATGTTTGCTTATATCAAGCTAAGTTCTATTCCACTGAAATTAATTAACCTAAATTAGTCGTGTCCATTAACTTCAGTGGGTCAACTCTGAGTATGACTAGCATTGGATGCAATCCAGTATCTTGTATTGGAATAAAGAAAAAAGAGATGGTATGATAGCTATGGCTATTATTAGTATAATATAAATATATTACTTAAGGAATACTTGGTTAGTTGAACAATAATGTAAAGAAACTATTAAAACTTATGTGGGTGGTATTCAGAGTTTTACTCAGAGTAGACCAATAGCATTTCATGGAACAGTCATGTTGATTAATTTCAGTGGGTCTACTCTGAGTATAGCTTAGTTGACTACAATATATGGCTACAACTACTATTACATTTTCACTCCTATTCAAAACATGATTTAGGCATAATTAGAAATGTGCTTAATTTCCACACATCCCAGTTTGTGGACATGATAGAGGACCTGGAGGGCTTTGATCTAAGCTGCTTCCTGGCATTCCTGGCACAAACCCTTTTTGGTTCTACCAACATCAGAGCTTTTTCTTAGGTTGGGCCTGGGATTCAGAGGACCTGACATCATTGGAGAGGGAAGCTCTGATATCAGATTTCATTCTCTGATGTCAGAGACATGCCTCCAACATTGGAGGGGCATGGACAGTTCTTGGGATGCCTTCCCTGGGGCCATAGGATTGCACCCTTAGATACTTTTAACGAGCTGGTTGGTTCTACTTATTGTCTTCAACATTGTATTTCTTGTATTATGCACAGCTCTAGCTTCTCATAATGAGGTGGTCTAGTCATAAATCTGATCAATTTCTGGAGTTATAGCTCATAATTCTAGTAAGATATATATTCTTTTCACATGATAATTCACTTGGTACTTCAACCCCAAAAAGAGTTCATTAAATAGACACATTTTATAAAGCTACACTTCCAACAGTGTAATGAGTTACTTAACATTTAGAAAGATGATGAGGATGACAATCACAGCCTTTATATATGTATAAAATAATAATAGTATGGCTCAAGTCTCCTGGGACCATAGTCCTGAACTGGAAGACCTTTTCCCTTCATCTCAGAGGTGTAGTGGCTGGGTTTGCTTGCTTAGGATGGAGACAAGCTTATGATTTAAAGAGCAGTCCTAATGGGCCCTTCACCTGTATCATCTACCTGGGTGTCCAATTTGCATGACAGACACTTGAACCGAAAAAATAAATTGCCCCCAAGATTCTCCTTTGCAGAGTGTGGTGTTGAATCAAATATTATCCAGATATTTTCCCCAAGACTTCATGAATATCCTTCTGATTAGCATCTACAGTTAAGTTAAGCATCTAGAGTTGTATAACCCAATGCTAGTCCTACTCAGAGTAGATCCATTGAAGTTGATGGGCATGACTGACTGAATTTCAGTCAGCCTACTCTGAGTAGAACTTAGTTGGCTACAACCAAGCGTGTTTGACAAGTGATATTTTGCTGTACTTGATAGCCTGCCATACAATGGTACTGAGTAGATGACAATATGAATAATTGGCATGCAATGGTACAAAGAGTGGTTTTCAAGCTTCTTCCTTTCAGAGAACATTTTTTTCACACCAGTGACCACCAATAAACCCCTGCCTGTTTCCACACCATGCGGTGTAGTCTGGTCCATTACGGCAAATGGGGCATGGCTCCACCAATCTCAGCCTGTTATCCACTAGTCTTCACCTGCCTGCCTTCTTACAACTAGTCCAGGGGATAACTCTGTCTGTCAGCTTCCTCCTCCTCCTCTACCTTAGTCTCCCTGTCACCCCTTGTAGAACTCAGCAGGGAAGAATATGTTGACAAAAGTATAATTAGTTGGCTCTCCTTGACTTTGGAGGTAGACCACCTTCTTTTTGGGCTCCCTGCCTTCTGCCCTGCCAGTCACATTGGCCAGTTGCTTGCTTATCTGACATTACCCTCTGCTGCATTTGACATTATTGGCAGTGGTCTATGGCTATAAGCAATAAATCTTTATTCTATTGGATTTGACTGAGCCTTACTGTAACCTGACCTATGTTTGACCTGACTCTGCTTCTCGGAGGTGGAACTACTGCCAGTGGTACATGATCTGGTGCCCCATTTCAGTTCCATCAGTTGGATTTAATGTAATGACTACAGAAAGGAAAGAATCCACCCTGCGAAATTGACAATGAGAGAAGTCATAGTTGAAATGGTACATTCATTTGACACTGGTTTCCAGAACACTCTCAGTTTAAAACAAAAATAAAGAAAACCCAAAATCTACACCCAACCACGAGCTTGTAATGGACTGATCTCTATCGATGACACGAATTCTGTGATTAATGAGAGCAATACACTTGAACAAAATTGATGCCATTGAGAATAGTAATTGCAGAGGCAATTTCAGACAGCTCATCTCCCACTAAAATACACCTTGAAGTAACCAAAATGTCCTCAGTTACAACCACCTAATGTGTTCAGTATATTGTCCTCTAGCATGCATGTTTTGGATCAGACAAAAATCTAATAATAATTAGTTGTCCACATTCTTTAAACACAAAGGATTGGACAGAGGATTGTATCCAACTAAGCACCACTTAAACTAGACCCATTGAAATGAATGGGCCTAAGTTAGTTATGTCCATTAATTTAAATGTGTCTACTGTGAGTAAGGCTGACACTGGTTACACATTAGCCTAGCTAGGTGTGTCCTGTTTCATTTTCATTGGCTCCCAATTATAGATCCATCCAGTCCTGTTGTGTGTGGATTTTTTAAAGCATATGTGAAAAGTTCTAATTTAAATTATATATGCTATAAAACATATTATTGCATCCTTTCCCCCATATGCCTATTTTTTTCAGTGCTCTTCACTGCACATTCCTATAAAATCAACATTTTATATACATTTTAACCATAAAATACATGTTTTTGTTTGCATTTTTAATGCACTAAAACTGCATTGCAAAATCTGGAAAAGCGTATAATACAATCAGGAGTTGGGGCTCAACCGACAGGTAAATTCAGGACTGCTACATTGGTCCAATCTACTGTGATAAGTGGGTGAATTTAACCTGTTTCCCAAGTAAAGATGGTTGAGGAATTTAATATTTGCAAATTTCTATTCAAAATGTTCTGATCCACCCCCTTGAGTTAATGTGTGGCTGATAATTTAACTCTCCGGCAGATTTTTCACTTCTCTGAATGCTACATTACAGTTCTCAGCAGGTTAAATGTATCAAAACATGCATTAAAATCAGTATTTTTAGAAAAAGTGTACATTAAAATACATAGCTTGAAAGAACTGCTTAAAAAAATACTAGTTAATGTAGGAATGGAACATGAAGCAATGGAGGGTTAAAATGTGTGAAAGCGATTTGAACCAGAAATAGATTTGGCCATCTCTGAACCTCCAGACATCAAGTCAACAGGTTGAAGAACATGCCTTCTGTTCCTGCCCCCACCCCCTTCCCAAATGCAGGCCATCAGCAGTACCCAGAAGGCAAGGATTCTGTCTGGGCCAGACTATAAAGCACAGGCAGTTGAAGAAAGCAACTCTTCCCTCCTGAAACCCTAGCTCCTGCATTCTGACACAGCACACTTGTTCCTGTTTAGGTTTCTGACCTCACCCCAGCATAAAACTGCTTCAGGCTGCCCTGAGCCATCCTTTCACCATCTTGTTTGGCCTGCTACCTCTTCTCAGTGATGGAGGACACTATGGAACAGGACACAACCACGGTGACATCTCTGGAAGGTGTACCACAGCATTGGGTACCTTGTGGACTCTGTAAACTGAAAGGGCCTTAGCTGAGCATTGTGATGTTGCAGATAGAGATTGTGCACCTTGTAAGAGGTTCTTCTCTGGAAATGTGTTATGACTAATTTTCCAATCAGGGGCAGCCCAATGCATTTTGCCGCCCGAGGCAAATGACAGGGTGGTTTCTTCCCCCAATACTAACAGAAACTGGAAGGACTGGCAGTTGAACCTCACTTCAACACAGGCTATACAATAGTGCCTTCCAGTGTGCGGAGAGCAACAGGCTAGTTATTGGAAGTGCATGACAGGATGTGTAGCACACACAGCTCTGATCAAGGGGCTCAGGAGGAACAGCCAAAAGAGCCACCTCTGCTCCCTAGCATCTTCCACCTGAGGTAGTTACCTCACCTACAAAAACTTCCCCAGCAGTTATCAGTAAAGTATGGATCTCATTGTACTCCTAGTCTGCAGCATCCATTAATAGCTATTAAAGCGTGGAGCCAGATCAGTGCAAAACTCCTTTATCTGGGGAAGGGGTTTGGCTAGAGTGGATGTATCCCTCTACCTGACCCTGCTGGCCAACATCTATGGCATGAAACCAGTTTCACTCCATTGGTGTGCCCCCTTTTGCCCAACAAATTTGAGGTTTCGCAGGAGTTCTGCTGACTGAATCCCCATCACTGGCAGCCAGCAGAAAGCTCCAAAATGGGAGCATTCCAGGAGCAGTGAGGCACAGAGGCAGCCTGTGATCCATTGGGTCCTGAGCCAACCCCACTGACATCAGGTGACAGAATCAGGCTTGATCTCAGCTTGATAACTCCACCAGCTCCAAACTGGCACAATGATATCCCTGTGCCCCCAACATTCTTCCCTGGCCACCATATGTAGGAAGGCAGCAGATATGATGATGGTCCCACCACTCTGTTCAGCTCTGTCGGGCAGCAGCCAAGATAAAGATTGCCCCTTTTAAAAGAAGTTGCTTCAGACTGAGTTGCCTGAATACATAAGCTGTTAGGAGTCTCATAAGTACAGATGCTGAGACCGAGAAGAAAGTGGACAAATGGAGAGAGAAATAAGATCTTGTTTTGCCATGACCTTGAGAGTACTTCGAATAAAATAAGGTTTGAGTTGCTTTACTGCACAACTAGAATAAGTGCTAGGATTCACCACCTTGATAAATGCGGCAAGTGAGGCTTTTTCTCCTTTATGCCTGCTGGATGATTAGATAGCGAGTGCAATTGAGGTGCTCGGTAGTTTATTAAGGTCACCTTAGTTCACTGTAATTCGTTGCAATTTTTGGCTAATGTTCCTAAGGCAGTCTGATGTGAACTGTTTGGAGGACTAGTTTCTCTTATTAATTGGCCTTAGTGGCAGAAATCCGTCTGAAAGTTGAGGTGTGCTTGGACAGTCATTCATATACCTAAATTGGCTGCACAATTCATATTCATCACCAGAATCCATTGCCATCTTTTTAATAAAAAAAAGCCCCACTGTGTCTTTTTTTGTGCCATCAAAGCAACTTTACAGATAATTTTGCTTTCACTAGCATCTAAAAGTATCTTCTACAATTTACCGTTGTTGTAAAGGCTTTTTTTAAAAAAAATATTACTCTAGTAGAGTTTTAGCAAATATTTCCTAATTCAGATACTGCTTTGAAAGTGACACATTCAAAGCAACTCAACAAATTTATCAGCAACAATAACAAAATACTTCCCTTGATAAACATTCAAATTGCTTGATACTATTTCCTAGTAGATTGCTGCTGCATCTCGGTGCTATTTTCCTCACACTTGCTGAAACTCCCTTTTAATCCACTTAGTTATGGTGATCTACATTGGGGTAGCCAACATGGTTCCCTCCAGATATTCTCAGACTACAACTCCCATCAACCCCAGCCAGCATAGGGATGGGAGCTGTAGACCAAGAACATGTAGAGTTGTGTATTCCTGAATGTTCTGTTTATGGATGTCTGTGGCATCATGGATTATAGCACCATGACATCATTGACAAAGCTGTGTGAGTTGCTGCAGCCAATATTATTAAACACAGTGTGGGCAAATAAACCAGAGGACACTGAGGGAAAAGAAGGGAAAGGGGAAATGGAATCAGGCAGTACAGCAGCAGCAGCAACAACAACAAATGTGTTGGTGTCCAAAGTGGCTAACAATGGAAGGTCCAGCAATTGTCATTTTTAAAACAAATTTTAATCAAGCAGTAAATTTGGTATCTATGGGGAAATACCACAATGCACCTTATGAGAATGTGATCTTATAGCTGGGGTATAGAGAGATTTCTTTACACTATGCCTTCAGTTTTTAGGCATCCTGCAAACTGAAATATTTGAACTGCAAACTTGGCTGTTAGTACAACTCAGCTAGGGATACAGCACATGGCTTTGCAAAGGTTACATTTTTATTAATATATTGGAATACTGCAATAATCCAAACCAGAGTATTTGTTTTTAGCAGTAGTCAAAAAATTCGCATTCATTAGTCTCTTATGCTTTCCCACTCTCACTGTCCCCCAACTCAGTTTCTAGAAGGAAGCAGAGCTCCCTCTGGCCTAAATCTAGGGAACCTAAGTTCTACCTGCTAGAAGAATGCTCTCAAAACTTCTCAAGTTAACACTTAATATTTTATGAAATATATAATACTGCCATGTAAAAATATTTCTCTAGCTGAGCTGTCACAGAGATTACAGCTTGATTCTCAATTCATTATCCGCTCCCCAGACACTGGATTCAGCATGCCAATACACACTGCACTATGGGCCTCTTCCACACTGACTACACAACCAAGGCATGTGACTGTCACTAATGCAGTGATTCTGAGTTTATCTGCATTATGTAGCACAACATCTGGAACAGTTTGAAGTACCTTCAGGGAATGTTTTTGCTGCTTTTCCCACTTGAAGCCTTCATGTTTAGTATGCAAAGCCCCCCAGGTACATGACATAGCCTGCATTTATGTGGTCCAGCCATGTGTCTCAGCTTGTTTAGGGCCGTACCTCTTCAGAATGCATTTGGGAGATTACAGCACAAATTCTTAGCCAAATGAGAACCTCCCTGCATCAAGAAATTTAGCATGTCAATGCGAAAGCTAAGCTAGAACACATTCCCCAGACACTGGATATGAAAATTTCTTTGCTTGTTGAAATCTAGCATGTCAAGCAGAAGGCTAGGCTAGAACACCTCAGGGCCTAGGGAACTTTCCATCATGGGATTCCCCCACTTGCCTTTACAAAGAGTAAAGTACTTGAAATGTTGTATTGTGTTTCTGAATATACCAGTCAGCACTAAAGTTCAGGGGTGGGGGGATGTTTCAAACAGCTCCATATAACTTCAGCCAGAACAGACTGCATTTTCAGGAGGGAGGTGATAGGCCTCCCCGCTTAAAACTTGCAAAGAGCTTGGAATTGACAAGTACCAAATGTAGAGCATTATTATGATAATTACCCAGCTATCTCTGACATATTCTTTCCATTTGAAATGTGCTGTACACTTCAGTGAGAATAGGAGCTGACCTTTCCAGGGGATAATTACCATTATGGATACAGGTGGCATTTTCCATCAGCCTCCCTTCCTCAGCCCAACACACTCCATGGCTCACACACAAACCTCCTCTCTGTGCTGCTCCCACCATGTTCTTCAATATGTCACTCAGAGTAGGCTCGCTCTCATCAACCGGCCCATCCCTGCTTAAAGGGACAACTGTGCCCCTTAATTTCTTTGTCATTCAACCCTTGTCTTTTTAAGCCTTCCTGCATTCGCTGCCAGTGATATGAGACAGCCAGAGAAATTGAATTATGATTTTGAGGCTGCCATCAGGAAATGGATATATATATATATATATATATATATATATATATATATATATATCCCACTTGCCAGCTCGCTCTTTTTCTCTCCCTCTTGAAATGAAGTTTCTTACACTGCTCATTAGATGATAAGTGAACATAGAAAAACCTTTGAGCAAAAGGTAATTCCTAGCACGAGGAAGTGGGCTGCGGCGCCAGCTTCACATTTATGAATGCAAACGAGGCCTGGCTTCCCGCAGGGATGCTTTGCCGGTTCTTTTATCTCCACAACCAAAGTTCAGACCGACTTCCTGAGTCAAGGACCATAAAATTATTCTGCTTAAAGGATTCTCAAATGCCATTGGCAGAGATGGGGGACCCCCCTTCCTCAGCCCCCAAACCAGCTTGAGTTTTTGTGGAGGGAAGTAAAAGGGAATCTTCATTATCAGGGCACCATTCCATCTACTAGCATCACTCTAATTGACCAAATACATCCATCCTTTCTTTGAGAGGCAAAAGAAATGTCCTGCTGACTGGAGTGGAAATAGAGAATTAGCTCTAATATGATGAGTGTGACTAATGGCTGTTTTCTCATGGGATCCCGCAAATGATTCCCAGACAATGACGAGAGAGAACCAAGGATCTCTGCAGAGATTGGAAAGAATGGGACAAAAAGGGGCAGGGGGTGATCTTTTGTGGGCTTGTAGTCAAAAGATTTGTCTTTGTCCATGGAGTTTTCTTGGCAGGGATACTGGAGTGGCTTGCCAGTTCCTGCTCCAGGTGGATCACGTTTGGTCAAAACTCTCCACTATGACCTGTCCATCTTGGGTGGCCCTGCACGGCATAGCTCATAGCTTCTCTGAGTTATTCAAGCCCCTTCGCCATGGCGAGGCAGTGATCAAGACTGAGGGCACAAGGAAAAGGGGACGACAGAGGACGAGATGGTTGGACAGTGTTCTCGAAGCTACTAGCATGAGTTTGACCAAACTGCGGGGGGCAGTGGAAGACAGGAGTGCCTGGCGTGCTCTGGTCCATGGGGTCATGAAGAGTCGGACACAACTAAACGACTGAACAACAACAGTCAAAAGATTTGGCTGATTATTATTACAGATCGGTATGAGATTGCTCACCCCTTAAACGTCTGACATTCAGTTTTCTTTCCTGATCATTCTCTTCACCAGTTTTCCTTCTCAGAAGAACATCAGAAGAACCCTGCTGGATCAGATTACTTAGTGCAGCATCCTGTTCACACAATGGCCAACCAGAAGCCTATGGAAACCCCACAAGTGGAACAGTCCTTCACCTGCTGGCAATTGCCAGCAAATGTTATGCAGAGATCTACTGCCTCTGACAGTGGGGGAAGTTTATAGCCATTGTGGGGGATAGCCAAGATTATCCTTTTCCTCCTGGCTGACTCCTGCCTCTGGCTT
Source organism: Podarcis filfolensis (assembly GCF_964270895.1). Classification (NCBI taxonomy): domain Eukaryota; kingdom Metazoa; phylum Chordata; class Lepidosauria; order Squamata; family Lacertidae; genus Podarcis; species Podarcis filfolensis. The sequence goes on from NC_139618.1 coordinate 30,583,335, forward strand.
TCTCCAATCCCTCATTCCTCTAGAAAACTTTCTTTCTCAAATAACAAACAGAACTAGACCTGCCATGAAAGAGAGTGAAGTGATCTACTTCAGGTGTAACTAGGAGCAGCTGAAATGGATGAAAACAGGAATTCATGTCTGAAATGCACAGCAATATTTTTTTAAAAGTGTTGTTCCTAACAGTGATGAGGAACATCTGGATTCTGCTTCAGGCATAAAAAAAATTTGGGCTGGCACTGATCTTTCGCCATATAACACATCAGAATTCGCACACCCCCACACACTTTGCATTGTTGTTGTTTTAAAAAATGGGGTTATAAACCTGTTCTAGGCTTCTCTAAGTAGTTTTGGATGCTAAATGCTTAAACATGGGGAAATGGTGATTGACCTTAATTTGAGGAAAGGTAGTGGCTGGCCCGAATGAGAGGACTGAATAGCATCAGCTAAATGGGTTGTTGACAGAGGCAGTGCTTTATTGCAATTGTAAACTCATCTCAGCGAGTTGAAAGGATGAAACAAAACAGAGGGTCATGTTGTTCCAAAGGGGGCAATGAGACACTGTAATATGATTGATTTTTTTTAAGCAAACACATGGCATTTCCCATTTGTGTTCTCTTTCCTCTCAATTAACCAAGGTCTTGTAGCCTTCAAATTTGATTCTTGTTAATTATGTTTTGAGATCTCTTCTTCAAACATAGTATCACTGAAAAGAGCTCACAGGTCATAACTGGGGAAGAGATGGTTGGGCTGGTAAAAGCTGTTTCACTGATCCAGCAGTGCCAGACCTAGACCCCTTACTGGCAAACTACATCATGAATTTCTGTAGTCATGATCCGAAGCCACTCACACATTTACTACATCTTCGTCCTTTTGTTCCATATCATATTTCAGACCTAAGATTAGGGTGGTCATGTATCCAATCCCTTATTTGAAGGAGTCCTCTGTCTGAAAGGTTGTCCAGTTCAGTCCAAAACCAGTTTAAGTAAGTGAGATCAGGGCCTTGAAAAAAGGACTAGGGGGCCATGTAGAATTCTGGTAGACCACAAGTTAAGTACTTGTTTGAAACTCAGCTTAGATCACATTATCCTGGGTCCTTGAAGATTCTGGCCTTTATCACCAAGACATTAGTAACACAGTAGAAGGGTATGGTCCCACTGAGTAGTAATCCAGAATGGCAGAATGACAGCTTGTGTTCTAAGAAGGGAATGGAACACTGACACCAAAGAAAAGGGGGCTGGGTAAGATTGTTGTTCGGAGGTGCCAGGCTGCCTCAAAGGAAAGACCAACATACTGCTGATGCCACTACCTATCCATTCCCTCTAGCTCAGTAAATGGGGGCTGTGGACTTCCAGGTGTCATTGGACCCCCAGCTCCCATCACCCCTGCCAATTGGTTATCCTGTCTGGGTGAATGCAGGGTTGTAGTCTGGGGGTTTCTCATCCTTATTCTATCTCCTGATTGCATGGCCATGTGTCCTATATACATTAACAGAGCAGAGTCCTGCCTAGTCCAAGTTCAGCTTAAAGAACCCTAAGGAGGGAGAGTTAGAGAGGCCTTGAAACTGCTCACTGACGGTGAGCTTTTGGACAGCAGACTGAGCTCATATGGTCAAAGCCTGCTTCTTCATCACAATGAAATGTGCTGTGCTTTTATTTAATTTAGGCTCATTATCTCTAAATTTGCAGATGCAATGTTTCTGCAAATCTGTCCTCTTTTTCTGGTGATGCTGGATCCTCCTTTTTGCAGCAGGGTGCAATGCATGTGGCCACCCTACCCCGTCTTTGGTGTCCCCACCCCCATAACCTCCACCTTTCTCCCTTTCTCTGCACAACTTCATCTATGCATCTCACAGGGTGCACTGCTTCATATCAAGATTACAATGATAGCCCTAATGCTGGCTTGGAAGGGGAAGAAAAGAGGGGGGGGGAATCCCACTTAATCAAAAAGAATATTAAAGTGGGGCTTTTTTGTACTGCACAGGCCTCAGAGTGAGAAATCCCAGTCATTAAAAGGAGCTGAGGGAGATGAAAAAGGCTCTGGAGTTAGAACTAAAAGGCATGCTGCTTGTTTGTGGTATCTTTCTCATTAGGCCATGCCTTTTAGATGCTCATTATCAATGATTTACAAATTCCAGTGGCTTGGCATATTTACTCAGCTGGGGAGTCCCCAGTTTTTGCTGCTTCTTAATCATGAAAAAAAGCAACTAGCAAGCTTGCTTTGGTATTGATGCCAATGTTAATAATGAGAGGTCTGTATGATATTGTGGTTAAATATATATGTAAAAAATGCTTGAAGGCTACAAAAAGTAAACCAGGATAGATTTGGATACATGTTGCTCTCCAGATTCTTTAGGATTTCAGCTCCCAGCAGCAGCAGCCAGCATGGCCAATGGCCAGGGATGGTGGGAATTGCAATCCAACATCTAGCAGGAACCATGTTGACTACCCCTGATTTGGATGTAACGTTTGTGTGTGTGTGTGTGTGTGTGTGTGTGTGTGTGTGTTGTGTCCCTTCCCACCATTCACTCCAGTGTGGTGCCAAATTTTGTCAATTGCTATTGTTTGGGAACCAAATGGAACTATTCAGCAAAAACAGCAGTATGATCACGTGGTGGGAACATCAACCCCAAAACATGACACACAGAACACTTTTACCCATCTCCTGACCCAGAAAAGAGTAGCATAGTCCTAAATTACTTATATATTTACTATGTTTCTATCCCACCTTTCTTCCATCATGGAACTCAAGATATGTAATTTCCAAGCAGTCTCCCATCCAGGTCCTGTCCAAACCCAAACGGCCTAGCTTCAGCAGGGTGTGTGTGTGCACGCACACACGCACGCACGCAGCATTTGCCATCAGACCAAGCCCTGAGATTCCAAGTTTACTAAAGTTTGCAGGAAAACAAGTGACCATTCCACCTGGTTGTAATAAGGATGCTGTAACTGAGAACTAGTGCCTGGGTTTATTATTTTCTTCTTCTCTCCCAATCCCTTTTCCTTTTGTGTCATGGCAAGTTGCTGTGACACCCTTTTTGTGGGGGGGGGGGAAGGGGAGCACTGAAGAGCAAGGTAAATAAAAGCACCTCTTCCTTTGCAATCTGAGACCCCCCCCCCCAGGTAAGGAGTACACTGACCCCTAAAAAGAATCTCTACAATGCAGGGAATGCCAACTGTGTGCAGGAAGTGAGACATATTCATAGGAAATAATTCACCTCCTGCAGGAAACTGATCAGGCTTAAAAAAGAAATTGTAATGATCTCACCACATCAAAAGTTATGTGTCACTCTGCCTTTGCACACAGTGCTCAGCTAAACCCACAGATATTGCAGTGATGGAATATAATGGGGTCACTGGGTCCTGCATGCTTTCCTTAAGGATAGAGCACTCTGGCACTTCTAATGGCCCAGTTTTCCATTAAAGTGCTAACAATCCCAATAAATGAGAAGTCTTTTAAAAGAAGCTCTTGTTTCCCCTCCACCTGCTGCCACCTATGAGGTTTCATTTAAAATTCAGAATAAAATGACAATGCAAGTAAACCCTCACATTTCCTCCACATCCTACTTTTAAATTTAAATCTGTTGCTCAGCTCTTCCTGTGGAAGGAATATCTATCAGAAGAAGCTAGAAGTCAAGATTTCTATCAATGGCGTAGTGTAGTTTGCAATGATGGAGAGTTCACCATGGAGGGTGAATAGAGCCTGCCATGCCAGCCCAGCCCTTGCCTCGAACGGCACTGGAGCAACCCCCTCTAGCCAAGAGGGGTCACCCTGCGCCACTCTCCAGTGCAGGGGGGAACCCTTGGATCACCCCAACCTTACAAAGTGGCTCAGGACTGGCTCGAGGCAGGGCACCATGCATGTGCCCTTCGATCCCAGCCTTGCAAAGCGAGGGCGAATCATTCAGATCAAATCCTGGCCTCACAAAGCTGCACAGGGCTGGCAGTGGCGTGAGGAGCCAATTGTGCAGTGCCCCCTTAAAAAATGTGCCCGGGGCCAACAGCCGCACCCCACCCCATGCTCCTGATTTCTATCAGGGGATAGGCAAAAGTTTCCAGCAAATACCCAGGTGCCTAGAACTGTGGTGCACTTAGGTAATTTTAGACTTCAAGGAGTGGACATCTTCAGATGGTAAGTTTAAAATTTTGTTTTAATGGTCTTACAGGAGAGAAGTCCCTCTTTAGATGGTCATAGGCATTACTTATTTGGGGAAGAACATAGCTCTATGGAAGAGCATCTGCTTTGAATGCAGAAGGTCTCAGGTTCAATCCCCAAGATCTCCCAAAGTGGTTGGGAAAGACTTCCTGTCTCAAACACAGGAGAATTGCTGCTAGTCATGGTAAAGGTAAAGGGACCCCTGACCATTAGGTCCAGTCGTGACCGACTCTGGGGTTGCGGCGCTCATCTCGCTTTATTGGCCGAGGGAGCCGGCGTACAGCTTCCGGGTCATGTGGCCAGCATGGCTAAGCCGCTTCTGGTGAACCAGAGCAGCACACAGAAATGCCGTTTACCTTCCCGCCGGAGCGGTACCTATTCATCTACTTGCACTTTGATGTGCTTTAGAACTGCTAGGTTGGCAGGAGCAGGGACCGAGCAACGGGAACTCACCCCGTCGCGGGGATTCAAACCGCCGACCTTCTGATCGGCAAGTCCTAGGCTCTGTGCTTTAACCCACAGCACCAACTAGATGTGCCAGTGATGTGACTCTATATAAAGCAGCTATCTTCAAACCATGGGAAGCCCCGCTGCCTATGTTTGAAAGCCCTTCTGCTCATTCTGCCAACGGGGGCCTGAGCTTCTGCCCCAAAGTCCCACCACTGGTCTAGAGGGGTCGCCTGAACTATGTTCCACGTTCATTAGCAGATCATATTGTTTGGTGCGTAGAAGAAGAAAAAAGAGAGCCAGGAAGCATGGGTTCCTATGTCTACATTTTCCGGCTTCTGTTGTCGGATAAATAGAGCTGGTGCTTGCCAGGGCACCTGTGCTTTATTTCAGAATGTGGCTTGCAGTTAGTTGATCAGTTGAAACGTGCAGGTGGTCATGTGTGAATTAGATTCGTTGGTGTGTGGATATTTATTTATTTATTTATTTATTTATTTATTTATTTATTTATTTAAGTCCACCCCATTTTATCCTCATAACAATCCTGTGAGGTGGGTTAGCTTGAGAGACAGTGATTGACGCAAGTGAACAGTATGCTAAGTGGGGATTTGTACCAAGGTCTTCCCAGTCCTAGTCCAGCATTCTGCCATTAACTTACCTGGGCAGGTGTTTTCTTCTGTCACTGCACCATCTCTTTCTAAGGGCAATGCTTCAGAGGAAGGGAACCTAAAGAAATCTGTTTACTTCATATTTCTAAATGAACTGACCTGTTTTGCACTTCCTGGAAAAATACACAAATTGGAACGCTCTTATCCTTTGGTTTTCCCCACTACTCCACTTTTTCCAAAACAGTTCTCAGCTCAAAATATGTTCCCAAATACTTAAAATGCATTATTATTATTATTATTATTATTATTATTATTATTATTATTATTATTATCATTGCATGCTTTAGGGTAAAATGTGTACAGAAATGTGCATTCTGTGGAAAAAAAATGTTTTAAAGTTTTGTGCATTGTTTTTGGAAAAACCCAAGAAGATTTTTTTGAGGAGAGAATGCAGTGGCTGGGGGACGGAATGAACCTATGCATGAAAATGTGCAAAACTGACATGGACTGGTTCAGTCTTTGTTTCCTGTGCACTCCATCTCTCTTCCTTTAAAGAGCAATCACACCACACATGGATTCCTGTTGACCCAGTCCCTAAGCTGAGTCCCGGCGACAGCTGCAGGAAGCATGTTGCTAGAGCCAACTGCTGGACCTGACAAGACGTGTTAATTAGGACATGATGCACCGCGATATGACACATCTAAAGTACAGCAAAATTGGCGACATCAGTCACAGTGGTGGAGAGAGGGCACGTATGACATTTTTAATTAAAGAAAAGCATGCTCTGACAGCCAGGTGTCGAGGGCAGCATCCAAGTTCAGCTCCCTGGAGCACTCACTTTAACTATTTAAGGCTCCCTTCTCCGACATTGTCCCTGACCTAGATCTAAGCAGCCTTCTCCAGCCTGAGAGAAAATCATGCCATGGACTAAAAAGAGCCCTGCTAAATTGGACAACAATCCCTTTCAACCCAGAATTCTATTTCCAGCCATGGCCAGTCAGACAGCCCTGGAGAGCTCACAAGCAGGGCATGATGAGCATAGCTTTCCCTTTTACTTTTATCGCCAACCCCTTGTGCCATTTGTCTGGTTTTGCTGAGGACAGCAGATATTCAGGTTTCCTGGTCACAGCCTTCCTCACTGTGAAGCTATGCACAGCACTACTATTTAAATGATAGCAATTATTTCTAAAATCATGCAAATTTGCATATGCAAACCTGTATCTTGCTTGGTCCTCTATTATTATTATTTAATGATATGTGAGTGGTTACCCTCCTTTCCATTTGGCTACTAATCATTGACTGGCTGCTTTGAAATTCATCTAAGCCAATTGCCATAGTCATATCTTGTAATAGGGAATTCTGTCTGTCCACAGATCCAGACTTTATAGACCTTTGCACCCCCGGCCTGCTCACTCAGCTTGGGGCTTTAGCTGACCATAGCTATCTGTCAGGGTCATTTAAAACATACTGGAGGTGTATGTGGGGCTCCTCTGTAAACCTACTGAGGCCAACTTTAGTTTGTTTTACTTGTAGTTTCTGGAACTACAAGAAAAAGGGAGGGAGGGGGAAAGAAGCCTACCCCAAAATCTAAAGTAACTGGTGCGAATTAAGTCACACTGCATGGGGTGCAATATTTCAGTTTGTTAATTTTGTGGGTTTCCCCATCAATACTCATCTCAGTAAATAGAGGGAAGGTGGTTCCCCAGACAGCATCACACGACTGCTCCTTATTGCGTTGCTTCTTATGGTGTCTTTTGTTTTATGTGGAATTCAGACAGAGGTCAATTAGCTGCAGCTATGCTGGATACATGGATCTGCCACGCTGAATGCCAGTTTCATGATGTGGGAGAAGAATGAAGAAGGGCCCTGCACCTTGAACTGTTGTGTAGAAGAAAGAGGTGGCTGGTGCCCATTGAGACTAGCAGAGCAGCTAGCAGGGAAGCAAACAGCAGAAAGATGACAGCCAGTGCCACTGCTCTCTAGTTTGACAGGTGTGGTGTGAGCTGATGGAGCACAGGCTGAGGTTGGTGGGGCAGAACCCCTTTCACTCCAGTGGAACAGCCAGATTTCATGAAAAGCTACACCTGCTGAAGTTCATTCTTCTACACAACTACTGAAGGTACAGGAGCCCTGCCCTCTTGTGTCTGGCCCCCAACCTATTGCTTCTGGGCTTCCCAGAGGTGTCTGATTCATCTCTGTGGGAAGGGGACAATGGACTAGAATGGGCCATCAGTATCATATAACACAGCTCTTCTCCTTTTATCTTTCTGCTCATTAAATGACACCTAATGGGAGTAGCTTTCAGATGAAAACAGCTTGTCATTTGTCCCACATCTACGTGATCACTGTCCTTTGTGGTGGTGTTCCTATACTGAAGGGGCAATCTATTAGGACACAAAATGGCTGGGTGACCCTGAGTTGATTTTGAAACTTCTGGAGGCCAGGCAATCAATGCTTTTAAAATGCAGAGCTGACCTGAAAGCGCTGGAATTTTAAAATCCATCACACAAAGAGATTATTACACAGCTGATGTCCATTGAGTGTGTGAAGGGGAAACAAAGAGGGAGTCTAACTATTTGAAGACAATCACCTGGTGCTGTGCAGGACAGGCAGTGAAGAGCAGTTCCTTCTATAGCAGTTGCTAAATTATAACCTTTGTAGAATCAGCCTATCGACTTCATGGCTTTCTCAGACTCAACCAGACAGATTGTTGTGGCTCTTGTATTAGCTGGTTGAAACATTATTTATGGTTGTTGGTTCACCAAGGCTTTAATTTATAATAAATCAGCTGTGGAGCTCATCTCATTGATTTCTGAGGAAGTATTAAGTAGCAATCAATAAGACATTCATATACAAGTATTTTTGCCATTCAAATCTTTCATCGGAGTACATCTTCACATAGTGGGTTGTGGCTTTTATTGTATTGAGGAGTTCTACTGAAACTAATATTGTGCACTTTACCCCACTGCTGAAATTTTGTTAAATAAATAAATAAATAATAAAGATGCAGTTCTTTTAAATTTTATTTTGAGGGTGGGATCTTCCTTTGTTAAAGCTTTGATAGAAGCCAAAAGGTAATCTAAAAAGAGCATTAAAATTTATTGGGGTGTTGGTGGTCCCAAATAACTGTAGTTTACCATTCAAAGTGAACCTGGTATTTAAATACATGGGAAATTCAATGAAAATCAAGTTTTGATAACATCAGTGCAGAACCATTTAATTCTTCAAAAGGGGTGAATGTTTGATTCTCTTTTGGGGGGCAGGGGGTTGAGAATCTTTTTTGCAGTTAAAGACAGAAATCACCCTCAGATTTCAGGGAACGTATGTCTCCCACCCTCACAAAATTCGCCTCCAGAGTTCTCTCTTGAGAACTTTTCATTTAATCCTAGGGTTGAGAAAATCACTTAGAGATTATGTTTAATGGAATAGCCAATAACAGTATCGATAACAACCTAGTTTGTTTCAACCTATTTCATGGCAATTAAGGACTTTCAAACTGGGCTGTATAGAAAGCAAGCTGAGTTATTCTGATTCAAACCATCAGTCCATCTAGGTCAGTATTGCCTTCCAAGTTTTCAGACCAGGATCCATCCCTGTCCTACCTGGAGATTCTGGAGAGCTAACCAAGGACCTTCTGCTTGTAAAGCAGATGCTCTCCCACTGAGCTACCAGAAAAGGAAATTGAGGCAGATGCCAGATAACCTGTGAGATAAGGGTGAGTTGTGTCTTGCCTGATCACTGGTGAGGCTGGAAATTGTGCCCTGGGAAATGCAACTACTGTGGACATGTTGCCCTCTCTGAAGCTTTGTGCTGTGGTTTGTGGTACTGTAAAAGTTATGTGTTGTGTAAATAAATACTGTATATTGGGGCCAAGATACCAAGGGTGCCACAAACAGCTCATTATTGACCTTATCTAGAGGTTGGGCCCTCATTCAGATCCATCAAGGTTATAGCATGCTCCAAGTGAGAAACCCTGTTCATCAAAGGCTGCGTCAAGCTGTCTTGTCCACTTCTATTATGCACAAGAGAAAATAAGCACCTGGTCTTTGGCTCCAGACTCTGTTTATTTCAGTAGCCATCCTTCACTATGCATGGATGCCCTCAAGCTACACCACAATCCTATCTGTCTTTCCCTGCTGTTCCTCTCCTGGCTTTCTCCTCTCTTCCTTTTGGAAACGTGCCTTGGAAGGCTACCAATAAAAGACAGCTTGAATGTGTCTGTATGCATCTCCAGTGTAACGCACAGGGAGTTAAAAATTGGTGAGGCCATTCAGTGTGCAAGCTGTCAGATTGTACTCTGTTATATTGATCATTTATATTTCACGATTCTTGGGATATTCTATAGTCATGGAATTCTCACTTCCGTTGCCAGCACGGACAGCATTTAGTGATGAAAATGGGGCAATTGTATTGGAGTAAACCTGAAGAATGAATGGCTGTGACATTGCGTAATGAAGTTTAAAAGCTTATGCTTCAAAGTGACTGCATCAAATATGGCCTTATTTGATAATGAATAATGCCTGCAATATTTAGCATCAAAGTAATCTGACTTTAGCAGTCCATAATGTGACTCCCAGCCTGTCTATGTGTGATCTGTTCCTGGGCAAGTTCAAGACTCCTATTCTTCCTTCCTTTGGTTCTTTAAACAAGACTTGGACAGCTCTTCAAACAGAGGATTGCTGTCTCACAACCTTTTAAACTGAGCAGAGATAGGGAACATATAGCCTTCCAGATGTTTCCCAACCCTGACATAGAGAACTGCACCCCCTGTTTAGTAAGTGGACACATGGCCACAGCTCCCCTGCAGTATATTGAGATTTGGGTCCTTCATCACAATTATGGAGAGTTTCAATAAGTAAGGGGTGGGGACCTGTGGCCCTTTGGGACCTATGGTTGGGACAACCCCATGATTGTCATGGCAGCCATGAGGTCCAGAGCCACCCCAGAGCCTGTCACTCCTGCATGGATATTGAAGTCCCCCAAAACCAGTAGTCTGGAAGTCCTCAATGCTGTCTCTGAGACAAGCTCTGTCAGCTCAGGTAAGGAGACTGCTGGGCAATGAGGTGGGCAATAAACCAGCACACTCTAGGATCTCCCCCCGCCAAAAAAAAAAAAAAAAAACCTGGATAGAGAGCCTGGAAAGAGAAATGGCATAGACTACAGCAACTCCTCATCCCCAGTCCTCAAGTCTGCCATGATGCTGCATCGAGTAAAAAACGGACTTGTCATTCAGCAACAGCAGCTGCAGACCTGACGACTGGCTGATAGGACAACTGCAGTTCCCCAGGTTGGAGAAGGGGCTGGCGTATGAGACAGTCACTAACTGCCTGTGATGTGTGCCCCTTACCCAGCCTGCTCAACTCCCCACAGTTGGGGTCACCCCTGCTCTCCCCAGCTTCTCTCTTCACAGGAACATCTTACATCCCTGTTAAAAACCAGTTAAAAACAAGGTAAAACATTTTAAACAATTAGGGCAATAACAACAGCAACAACCCCCACACACACTTGAATGGCAATACCCATCAACTTCGCCCCCCCAGCCCCCTCAAATATTTTATTGGGAGGGCAATAACTCCTTGGCTCCTATGCCTTCAAGGCAGAGAGCAGGTCTTCCAGGATTCACAGCCAAAATGGTCTAAGGAAAGTTGTGTTTTCTAAGTGACTTCCTTCATTTGCTGGTGACATTGGGTAAATTTGGTGCTTGTGATAACATTGTGTGAACCCAGCTCTGGAAATGCAATGAGTGTGGAGTAAACAGAAGTGTGAATACAGCAATACTTACCAAAGGTGTAATGGGACAAAAAACATTTCACCTAAGATTGCAGCTCCATTCTCACAGGCTTGAGGCAGTATTGGGGGCTGTGGCTCCTGCTGTTTTGTAGGTTTCTGTCTCTTCAACAATTAGAAACTCAGGAATGCCTTCTCTGGGGATGGCTGTGTGGTGCCTTTCAGCAGTGCTAAATTCATGCCAAGAAAGGTACTTTGTTTTGCTTTTAAAGTGAGCTGCGTGAAAATGATGTTTTAGACTCTTCCCAGTGGTTTGGCTCCCGGCGACAACCACAAGACCAATTCTCCTCTCCATCCCTTTCAGGTGGTCCTCCATTGACTTTAATGGCCTGTTTCCTGATTTACCCCAGCAGAAGAATCAACATCTTCATGCCAGCTCCATTTTGCACCATGCTGCTGAAAATGTACTACCCCCCGTGCTATTTTCCCTGCAATGTGATTAATGAACCATTGTCTATTAAAACAAAAGAAGATGAGATTGAAACTATCCTCAGCTTCATTCTTCCCCTTCAAAAGTGGTTTGTGTGTGTGTGTGTGTGTGTGTGTGTGTGTGAGAGAGAGAGAGAGAGAGAGAGAGAGAGAGAGAGAGAGAGAGAGCGAGCATGCAATGCACTTCCAAAACATATATATCCACCTTCATTAGCTGGGTGCCCTCCAGACGTTTTGGGCTACAACTCTCATAAGACCTAGCCAGCACAAGCTGGGGCTGATGGGAATTGTAGTCCAAAACATCTGGAGAGTACCAAGCTTATGAAGACCACTGTATATGTTACGTATATGTAGACCTGTGCAATCAAGATTACTGTGGGAGGCCAAGGGGAGAGGGAAGCGTTCTTCATTGTAATGAAAACACAAATGGACAAGATAATTATCTTCATATGCTTTTGGATCTGTGCCAATACATCTCGTTTTATAAAGCCCATTAGAGCTGTGAGTTTTATGTAAAACAGGGAAAAAAGAAAAGGGAAAAAATGTCAGGCAATAGAATCAAAGCAATTTGGAATATTAAGGGGGGGGAGTGCAAAGAGAGAAGTGTTAGGCAATAAAAGCCTTTGGAGACCCAGCAAAACAATATTCTAGTAAAATGATAATAAATTACTGTGGTTTAATCACTTGGTAAATAAGCAGCATAGTTTTGTGGAATTTTAGTGTGGCAATAAAAGAAAAGTTCAAAAAAAACAACCCACTGAAAAATAAAATAATAAAAGAACACCACATTAGAGATTCAGCTGGGAAGGGTTAGGTGAATGCAGCGTAACAAAAAAGTATCATTTTTGGCAATTTAGTCTTTTTAAATAATAGTGTATTATTTTCTACATGGATCCACTTTTTAAACCTCGCACAGGCTTTTAAGATCTCACTTACTGAAATATGATTTCCCTCCACCCCACCCTTCCTTTCATACTCAGCACACTCTTGAGTCTTTGAACACACAAAATGATATTATTCTGGGCAATCTTCCCCAGTGCAGCAAAAAAGCAAACACTTACTAAATTCCTGGAGGGACTCAATGTTAATAATGATTTTCCGTGTGCCTGGGTCCTCCTAATTGCAGGAGGCTTATATATGGCACACTACTGCATATATTCACGGAGGCATGCTCATTACCTATTTAAGAACTCAAAGCTGAGTTGGAACTTAGGGTGCAATCCAAAAGTGTGTGTGAAGATGAAGTGCCTTAATTTAGTAGACTCCACCTCTTGATTTGATCAGAATATTGAAACAGGTGAAGTTTAAATCTTGAATGCCTGTGGTAAGGCAAGATGGGACCAGACCTTTCAGTTTATGCACTTCTCTCTGTCACTTGCCTCTCACTGAAGGAAGATGTCAGTAACTCAATCAGAAATTTGCCATGGTCTAGGACTCCAAACCTCTCAATTTGGAGGGGCCCAATAGCACAGAAACCAGCTCAGGAGTGAGCCTTCAACTGATACTCCCATAGAAGAGGCTCCTAAAAGGGCAGTATTGTCTCAGCCCTGTTTGCCTGAGGAGTTATCCCTGTCCTCATGTTGTTGGACCACAACTCCCATCATCACTAGCTAGCAGAACCAGTGGTCAGGGATGAAGAGGGCTATAGTCCAACAACAACTGGGGACCCTAGTTTGAGAAACACTGGACTAAGAGAACCACCAACAGCTTGGGAGAACACTCCCTCACTATTACACCATGCCCCATTGAAGCACAGACCATTTAAGCCCAAACTTGTCCTCAGAGGAGGCAGAATTTGCTGCATTCACCTTGCTACAGGACTACTTAAACCCACGGCTGACTTCAGATTATCTCTGGAGAAACACTCATTGTTTTCTGGGTTGCTTTGTATTCAGCTTGACTTTTTAATTCAGCCTTCTTCAACCTTGGGTCCCAAGTGTTATTGGACTACACTCCCATCATCCATGATTATTGCTTAAATTGACTGGGGATGATGGGTATATTAGTCCAATAAGATCTGGGAACACAAGGTTGAAGAACTCTGTTCCACTCTACCCCTTAGTGAGCTGTCCAATATCTGGTTCACCTGGATGCAATCCTGGATTCATGTTATGCTTTGCTGGTATGCCCTTGCAGGCTTCAGCCTAGAACAGGTTAGAAATTGTGCACCTATTTGAACATTGGATCTCCCTAATTCTGTAAGAAAGGTCCCAGGGAAGTCTCAAGTGTATCCTGTTATCTTCTCTTCACAGTAAGAGTTGCTGTGACAGAGAGAGAACATATAAGCCCAAGGCCTGCTCCTGGTTTTAGGCCAGTTACAGACTGGTGTTATGGGCCCTAACCCTGAGGTTCCATAGTGCTCAGAGAAAGATGAGAATGAGGTTCAAGCCACTTTCTCCAGGGAAGAACCTTCAGTACCTTCTAACATGCCTTTTCTCATGGAAGATGTGTGCCTATGAACATGCTTGGACTTATCCTTGAACTCAGAGAATAGTCTTCATTAGTCTCTCCATCTCCTAAGTTTTACAAAAGTCAAAATATACACAATCAGGCAATGATCCTTTAAGGACAACAGGTCTCTTTCAAGGACATGGGACTTAATGCAAAACAGGCCTCAGGTGGCTTTAGCTCCCTGCTGAGGCAACATCATACCATGCCTGTCGGGAGTGCAGACTTGGAACTGTCCATGGTCCTTATTTCTATGCAAATAGACATGCCTTGACTTTGCTTGGCTGAGTTTGAGTGGACTTTAACCTGATTGACTTGGCCTGACAGTGCCCATTTTGCCTGGGAGCCAAAAGCCCCAGGAGACCAGGATATCTAAGGACCAAGTGATGCATGAACTGTCCCAGCACAATAAACCTGTTCTCTTCCTCGAAGTGGCCCATTATTGCTTGCTTTGTTTATCAATGTCTTGTAAATATTCTCTCATGTTACCAAACTGTGCACCTCTGTCCACACACCAGCACACGGCATTTCCTAACAAGGGATAGAGAGCAATAAAAACGTGACATGCGATTCAGATGGGATGCCATAAAGCAGCGCGCACACCCACGAAACCAGCCATGCATTTTATTCTCCCTAACTCATTTTAACATCTCATAGCAAGCCGCCACATTTTTGATTTGTGTTTTCTTTAACCCCCACCAGGCAACAAGCATCCCTTTCCAATTCATGCCCACAGGCCCATTAGTATTAATGGTCATTACAGTAGGGAAGGTCCCAGACGGGAGGACTGACTTAAATAAATCAGTCCAGGAATGTCACCCTCGCCCCCTCAAATTCCTGTGGCACAGAAAGAACAAGTATTTATTATTAATCACTCAGCCATTTGCCTGCCCCCATATCACCACCTCAGGCAGAGTGACCTTGTGAAGTCCTAGAAGCTAAAAATGAATAGAAAATCAAATCTTGCAGGAGACAGACATATATATCACAGAAATTGGTCCTGGGATTTTAGTAAGGGGCAATTTCAGCAAGACCCTTCCCTCCTCTTTATCAGAGGAAGATGTTTTTGCACTATTGCCGCTAAGCCAAGGAAGGGGAACCTTTGAACCTCACAATCTTGTTCAACTCCAACTCCCATCAACAACAGCCAGAATGGCCAATGGTCAGTAATGATGGGAAGTGTAGTCCAACAGCAGTCCAAAGCCCAGAGGTTCTTTATTCCTTGTCTAAGACCTAGAGCCTACAAATAACAGATGTGGGCTGTACCACTTCAGTCCACAGGTGGGAGCTCATGTGATCAAGTGCTCTTGCAAGCAAAGGAAAGAAAAATTTCCTTTCACATACAAGCCTCATTGTCGGTTGCAGTCTCCAGGCAATTGTGAGCAAGTGACAATGTTCCAAAGCATATTGCCTGGGCTATGTGCTGTAATGCAAACAAATTTCAAACTTATTTTAATAGTGATTCCTCCTAACTAGGATACGTGTAGTTTTCTGAGATGAGAAAGATCTCAAAGAAAGAACAATAATTCTCAGGGTTCTTTGGGCAAGGACAAAAAAAATCAAACAGCACCCCAGTTTGTCATGACCCTGCTAGGGATTGGACTCCCCTTCATCAGAGGATAAATCCGGGGATTTGAAGTGGGAGAGAAAATTGCCCTGAAGGTCAGATACAAATATATATTATAGGGGAATAGCCACAGCTCAGCAGCAGTAGAGCATCTGATTTGTATGGAAAGGGTCTCAGCCTCTCCAGGTATAGCAGGGAAAGGCACACTTCTTGAAACCTGGAAAGTCACTGCCAGTCAGCGCTGACAATACTGGCTAGCCCTGCCCTGTTATAGCCATTTCTTTCCCCCTGCTGTTTCCTCCTTGGGAGCATGATATAAGACATTTCATGAGCATAGGAACATGCAGAAAGGTGCTGTCATAGTAAACAGGACTGGTGTTACTAGAACAACCCTGGCACAAAGAGGAAGTACAGAGTGAGGTCAGATAGAATAAAAACAAAGATAATAGCCATAATGGTTTTAGAAAAAAATCATTGATGGGCAGAATCTTCTAATCCCTGGAAGTTCACTGTTACAAAATTCATGGCACCTGATAGCAAATATTCCTCATCCCACCAAACACACCCACCCCACACACTTTTCTAGTAGAAGGAGAAGCTGCATATATTTTCCTGAAAATTATTCAGTGAAAGGAACTTTGCCATACATCAAGAGCCACAACTAATTTTGAAGAACAAAATTAAAGTCCTAAACACACAGCTTCAAAATTCAAACCCTCCAGGTTTACTTCCCTGCTGGTTAGGTAAATAAATAAATAACCAGGAAAGGTTTGTATTAAATTTCCAGGAAAGGTAATTTGAAATAAATAAGAGATGTGGTGGGCTTTGGATCACGAGTTTTGAAAAAGACAAACTTATATATATATATAGTTGATCTGTTTTATATTTTCATAAATGCATATTTGAAAGAGAATTATATTAGGTCTCCTGGTGCAGCAGGGATTATTTGATCAGCTAAAATATTGGGACTTGTCAAGAAGAGATTGAAAGGAGGCAATGTTTGCTTTGGTTGCTTGATTGTTCTGTTGCATCCCCCCCTTTTTTAAAAAAAAAGGGCAAGGGGGGGAGATGATTGCAAATAAATTATAATGCTGCAGCAACTAGGGAAAATACTAGATTCATCTGGCAGAGCCTGGCCAAATAAATGAAGGTGGGGTGAGTGAGAATAAAAGCCATCAAAAAGGGAGTTCTAGACAGCAAAGTGTTTTAGAGATAGTTATCTAGCCATTGATTGATTGCAAAGTCACACACACACACACACACACACAGGTTGTCTGATGAGGGCTCTGTACATGCATGGATGATCAGAGAACTAACTCTTGCCCAGTTTTGCACAGCCCACTTGTCAGACAACTTCCACAGAGCCCAAAAGGGTTTTAACAGAATAAGAACTGTGTGCGTGCATGTCGTGTAGTCTTGCTCCAGCTGCCATACAAATCAATTGACTGGTTCTTTCCTTATCATTTCCTCTGAATCTCAGTGGGACAAGACTTGCTCTCAAGTGTTATCTGTTTTGCGGGCAAATTTCCTTTGCATTCAAGGCTGCTGGGAGGCCAGGTGGAGATGCACCGTGGAATTATTTAGCCACAGCACGCATTGATTTCATAGCGATCATACGAGACAACACACATTGCATGCACGACATCAGCGCCCCCCAACGTTGGGCACAACTCGGCGCCTGTAAGCCCAATCTTCCCTTCTTAGCCACTCTGAGTAAAGCCACATGTAATCAACTGCATAATAGCAGAATATGGGGGTCCTTGTCCAATACTGGCATTACTTGCATATTGTAGAATGCAGGGCGGATGCTCTCTCACACACACAAAGAAGTACAAACACATACCAGTTGTAGGAGTCCTGATTGAAGGGTACCAATAGGACCCCATTGTTAGTGTTTCACTGTCCACTGCTTGTATCATATGAAATTATGCAATTACATTCTATAAGACCAAGATTCTCAGGAGGACACATAGCAGGCTTTTAGTCGATAGACTTGTGGTGTGGGTAGACTTGGAATTGCAAGATCATGGAACACAGTGGGATTATCCCGGGTTTGTTACACAGCAGGAGCAAGGGATGTTTGGCCTTCCAGATGGATGTAGTCCAACAACATATGGAGGTCCATGGGTTCCCAATCCCAATTTCTCCTATTGGACTTGCTGCCTAAATTGGCAAAGAGCAGCATTCAGGATGAATATTGCTGCTTTGGGAATGCTAGATTTTGGCCTGAAAAAAATGTAGTGGTCAAATGTAAATCCTCCATGCTTTTGAATGGAGTTAAAGAGTGACTGGAATTGGTTAAAATTTGAATTGGCAGATGAATTTAAAACTAAACTTAATTAACTAAACTAAACTCCATTGCTTAGGATGAAAAGAACCTGAATTGAAAATACAATTTCTTCCTGTAGGTTTTACACACATTCCTTATATATTTGTCCTCTGAAGCAGCTGCTGGTGGTTGATTTTGGAATCAGCATATCGCTTTGAATGGAGGATTGTTCTAGCACAGAATATTGGTTCCTGGGTTCCTTATGTAAAGCCCTGTATTGCACCACTGATGCCCTGAGCAATAAAATTGCCTGTTTATAATCATTCCAAATTAAAACAACAGCAACAATGGACCAGGGGAGGGGAGGAGGACGTACTCAAGTCAGCTCCCATCTGGGCAGCCAGAACTTGTTTGCGTATGTCTTGAAATAGCTGGATTGTAATGAAACCAATGAAAAAGCGAGGCTTTAATCAACAGGGCTTTATCAGTAGCTGCAACACCATCATCACACAATCCTGCCATAATGTTATAAATACTGGGCATCTCATAAAATGCCTCATGAAGTGACGCAGTAATGAACAAAGCTGAGGAGGCAGAGAGTCGTGCCACCAGCACCTGTTCTCCTGCACACATCCAGCGGGCAGGATTCTTCTCATTATCTGGAGCTGAAGTTAGTGCAGGGCTAGGCTTTGCTGATTTTTAATTAGCTGTCTTGTGAGCTGGAGAAAGCAAACCATTGATAAAACATGCTTCCGAATTGCGAGATACAAAGGTTTTTTTGTGTGTGAGAGAGAGGAGCAAGGGAAGAAAAGCCTTTGCCTAGGAGCTTATATGCCAGCAGATACATAATGAGGACACATAGCAAGTGAATTAAGAGGATCTTTGGGAGAAGGGCCATAGCTTTGGACCAGAAACACGACTCGTGTCAACTTTCAGTGTAGTGAGCCCAATGCTATTGAACTGCCTCCCACGAGATCTGGCAACCACCATTCCTGATAAGTTTCAGACACCAGGTTAAAATGTTTTTATTGCAATATGCCTTTCCACTTTGAACATTGTTCTAATGGTTTATTTTATTTTATTTTTTGAAGTTTTAAAATTCCATATGTTGCATGTTTTCTTTTCTATAAGCCATTCTGAGACCAAAAGTGAAAAGAAGGAGATGCATTTCTTAAACAAATACATAAAATTAGAGGTCCCGTATTCAGGCCTGGCATTCAAGTACTGCTGGGGAGAAAAATACATCTGAAATATTAGAGACCAGGGTTGGGGTTACCTGTGGCCTGCCAGGTGCTGTTGGAATAAAACTCCCATTGGTCATGCTGGCTGCAACTGATGGGGGCTGCAGTTCAAAATTTGAAGGGCCACAGAGCCATCCACCCTTGGTGCAGGTCAATGAGCAGGCTCAGAGAAAAGGCAGCTGTCCCATGTTCCTACCTTTCGCCTTGTGCTGTTCACATGCAACTGGTGTGGTAGCAATGAGGTCAGAACAGGCTACAACACGTTGAATCTCAGCAGCCATAAGTCTACAAGGGACTGGGTGGGAAGGAACCCTGCCCAGTGCTCCCCCCCCAAAAGGCTCCTTTTGCACATCACTAGATTCTCCAGATCAGGAGGGGCCCCAGAGATCAGTAGCCAAAAGTGGGAACGGTTCCCATGGCATTAGAATAAATACTGCCTGCTTTCATAGCGAGAGGACCAGCCACTGTTTATGGTGCTTCGGCCAAAGCAGATTTACAGATCAGATGAAGGCCCCATTTAATCTTGATGAGGCCACATGGAAAGTACCTACCCATGTCAGGGTTTTTTTCCATGCAGCTGCCATCTCATTTAAAAAAAGGTCCTCGCTCTGCTTGCCAGGCTGATAGCTTTCAGCTTTCGCATGCCAGTGATCAGTGGCCTGGGTAAACACACTGTTGGCATGCAAACAGCTTCATACAAATGGCCCAGCACATAGATTAAGTGCCTTTTAAATGAGATGGCAACTGCATGGAACACCTACAAGAGTAAAATGTTTTGCACTTGGCCTCATCATGTTTGAATTGGGACTAACTAAT
The DNA here is from genome assembly GCF_964270895.1 of Podarcis filfolensis. NCBI lineage: Eukaryota > Metazoa > Chordata > Lepidosauria > Squamata > Lacertidae > Podarcis > Podarcis filfolensis. The sequence continues at coordinate 30,603,099 of NC_139618.1, forward strand.
CAGTATTTGTCCAGCATTTTATACCCCCTTGTAAGAGCTGCTCCAATGCATAGCCACCCACTTGCCTGAAATGTTCTCAGCCTAAACTGAATGAAGCTGGTGTTAGACTAGGGTTGAGTGAATCTGGCAATTTTTGTTTTCTCTCATTTTCTTACTTTTCCAATCTTAAGTTCAGTTTCTCAAATTTCCACATGAGCTTCTGACATTAAAAGAAAAAGTCCTCATGGAAGTTCATCAGCTTTCATGTGAATTTCTTCTACTATACGCAATTTTTCTAGGCAAATTTGCCTAATATGTACTCATTTTAGCAAAACACTTTCCCCATAATATAACTCATTTAGTATACTATTGTCACTTTATCCTGGTATATACACTGTTACACACCTTACTTGGTTAGAGAACTGCACTGGAAAATTCAGAGAACTGTTGATTTTGAAGGACTTTAGATAGGTTCTTCTTTAAATAAGAATGGAATAGAATGTCTCCCTCATCCCTAGTTTGGACTTGGGCTGAGCACTTTTTGACCACCCCTCACAAACCCTGCTTAGGTGCCCTCCTTGGATGTAAAACCTACACAAAAAGAAACAGAGTGAGGACAATTGCATTAGACCTGCCCCAGCCCCACACATTCTCGCCACAACTCAGAGAGAGTAATGGTCTGAAGTGAAGAGCTTTCTCAACCTATGGGATGTCCCAGCTGTGTTATTCTGGGAATTCTGTGGGAGGAAATGGAAGTCACCAGTGTGATGTCTGGCTTCCTCCCCGTTCCAGTATGCCTTGGAATGATGCAGTGTCTGAGGCTTTTGGGGAGAGAGAGAGAAATTGTGACTTTTAGGCAGGCTAGGAACACTTGCTTCAGGCACTGGAGGGCAAAGCTGACCAGGGAGACCTGCCAGGGACTGCCTGCTTTTGTGTTTGAGTTTATAACTTTATTCTAACAAGACTCCTGCCCTGGGCCTTAGACAAGCTCTGCACTGGCCTGCTTTTAGGCATAACATCAGAAGTTAGCTGTTTCCTTGGCTGCCAAAGGAGGTAGTGAAAGGATTATACAAAAAGTAAGGGGGAGAGAAAAGAAAAAAAGAATGAAATTAACTGAAATAATGCAAACAGATTTATTACAAAACAAATGCTAATTGAACAAATGAGTAATGAAACAAAGAAAGGTTCTAATAGCAAACATTAATGGCATAATGAAGCAAAGGCATAATCTTGCACACAGACAAACCCCTGTACAGTGTCCCTGGTGATTTACTTGCACATGTTTTAGTTAGTGCATTTGACTCTTCTATCACAGTTCATGGATTGTTTCTTTATTAAAAAACATTTTAAACTCACCCTTCACTTTTCTATTCAGATACCAGTGCAAGGTATGGGATGTAAGTCAAATAATAAAATACACAGCAAAAACAAAACAAAAAAGATACACAATTCAAAGAAGAAGAGGCTTAAATAAAAAGCAGAGAAGGCTAAAACGACCAACCATCAAATAAAAATAAATAAGTTTTAACCTGGTGTTAGAATAATAATGAATGGGATGCCTGTTGTACTTGTGAGAAGAAGGCATGCCACCATCGAGACACAAACCACAGAGGAGAATCTGTCCCTTGTCATTGCGTAATAAGCTTTCTGAACAGTTGAACACAGAGAAGAGTCTCCTCAGAACATCTCATAGTTTGAAACTTCAGCCGGCTCAAAAAGCTGCAGCCAGATTGCTTACTGGGGCTAGATATAGAGAGAATCACTTATTAGAACATCTCCACTGACTACTAGTCTGTTTCCAGCCATGAATCAAAGCATTGGTTGTGACCTATAAAGCTCTACATGGTTTGTCCAAGCTATCTGAAACATTGTACTCCATTATACAAACCTGCCTAGGTTTTGAGATATTCAGGGGAGGCCCTTCTCTCAGACCTGCCACCCTCACAGACACACTTGATGGAGATGCGGGGAAGTGTCTTCTTGATGGCTGCTCCCAGATTCTGGAACTCCCTCCCTGGGAGATGCTAGACTGGCTCCCTCCTTGTTGTCCTTCTGCCAGCAAATGAAGACCTTCTTCCAACAGGCTTTGGGGAATTGACTGCTTTTAGTGACTGGGGTGGTGGTGCCATGGTGATTTTATTGTAGTTATTTGTATGCTTTAAACAGATTTTATATATGTATTTTAGCTCAGTTGGTAGAGCATGGGTCATGGGTTTCAACCCCGCATTGGACAAAAGATTCCTGCATTGCAGGGGCTTGGGCTAGATCTGGCTCTTGTGATCCCTTCCAACTCTACAATGCTATGATATTTTGTTTTAATTCTATTAACATTTAATGATTTTTGTGTGTGTTTTTAACAATTCTTGTTTTTATCTGTAAGCTGCCTTGAGGTCCATCATCAAAAAGATGGTGTAGAATAAGAATAAGAATAAGAATAGTTTGCCACTATATCCATAGAAGGGAGTGCCCACATCTTTGAAAACATGACTTGAATATAATTTTTCACTGACTTAAAAAGGCTCATTTTCATCATTGTAAGCAGACAACATGAATGATTCCCCAGCATTTAATTCTTATAGCCTACCTCCATGGAGCTCAGGGTGGCATATGTGGTTCTCCTCATAGCAACCTTGTGAGGTAGGTTACACTGAGAGACTATGACTCACCCAAGGTCATAGTCATACACTGAGCTTCATGGCTGAATGAGGATTCGAATTCAGCCCTCCCAGGTCCTAGTCCAGCACTCTAACTGTCATAACACATCAGCTCTCTAAAAACAGGTTCCTAATCAATGTTGGCATTATCAGTTTTCTCAGCTGGGTGTATTTTGGATTAGCAGTGCTATACTTTCACCAATTGATTCTTGGCTCATTCTTTGTTTCAATGTTTTGGATTTGCCCCCACCCCACTCTATTTTTTCCTGCCCAGAATCTTCCACTCTGTATGTTTTATTTGGATGGTCCTTTTTTTTCCTTTGGTCCTATATTTAATGTAATTCCATGGACTCAGGTGGCTTGCACGCTTGGGGTTACGGGAGCCTCATTACTCGTCTTTCATGCACCTGAAAATTGCCTTTCCTGCTGGCTTTCAAAATGAGTACATTTAAACACAGTGCATTAAAGCGCAGAAATTTGGAAATGTCAGGGGAGGGCCTCAGATTTAAGAATCTGTTTGGTGAAGCCTCAGTTTTATTTAGATGCTACTGCGTTAAGCTAACAGGCGTGGGGATTGTTGGAGAACGTCAGAGAGAAATGGAAGAGACAGATGGGGTCTCGGGTTAATGAAAAGAGACTGCATGGATCAGTGGTAAAAGAGAAGAGTGTGATGTGAAGTGTTCTTCTTGCATTGGCAATAGCAACATTTAGGCTCCATTCAGGTATCTCTCAGCTGCAGGGAGATGAGGTTGTACATTCTGTGATAGTGGCCGCGGCTAGAAAAGGAGCACAAGGATAATAATGCAATATGCTCTGAAATTCAACGGGCTTCATTTTCCCTTGCTAATGCTGTCACTTAACACATCTGTAAATTACTTGAATTTTCTGATTCATTTTCTTTGGGCTGAAAATGAGGGAAATGGCACTAACCTGCCTTTTTAAAGACACTCAGAGGTTTATGGCTAGGATGCATTTCACCTGAAATTCCATTGTGTGGATTAATGCTGCAATCCCCTATGATGTGCTTATTGATGGTGTGTGATGCCATCGTCATTGTGCAAGTGAAGAAACGAAGGCACGCACAGGGGAAGGGAGAATACATGGTGTAGATGTAGAAGCTTCAGTTTTGGTATCTTCATCTCAAGAATCATTCTTGAGGATGTAGCAGGGCTGAGAAAGTTTGCCTTGCTTATGTAAGTCTGGAAGGCTGCTGCCTGTGAAAGTACATAATTGTTTCCTAGGTTTCCAAGAGCTGAAGTCTGCCACTCTATTGTCTGAATTAAAATTGGAGGTGCACTTTTCCCCAATGACTGAGAACCAGTGGTGCTCCAGATGTTTCTGGATTCCAACTTCCATCATCCCTGTCCATTGACCATGCTGACTGGAGTTCATGGGAGTCGGAGGGCCACAAGTTCTCCACCCCTGTCTTACTCTTCTGCTGAAAAGACTGTGCAATACTAAGGCTGTGATCCTATACACACTTACCTGGGAATACATCTCACTGAACTCATGCAGTAGACATGCATAGGATCAAACTTGCACTGAAGCCTGGCTCAGTCTTTTTGTGCAACTTAATGTTTGTGATGAACTGTGGGCCTGAAGGCCCAGATGATGGGGAAAACTGGGAGTGAGAAGAACCATGCCTGGAGGTAGTCCCTCCAAATAGTCAGTTTGCTGAACAGCTCCTATAAGCTGGATAACTCAATGAGCCAAACACCCCTTCTCTGATGAAGAAAGTTCCTCTTAAAACCCTGCAAGGGGCAACACAAGGACACCAACACCTGAAGATTAGAGCACAATTCCTTCAAGTTGCAGCACCTTTCTTCAAAGGGGTTTGTGCTAATGATATCTGCTTAGCACCAGGACTATTAATAAACTTGCCCTAGCAGGGGGATCTAATGTGGTGTCCTTCAGATGTAGACTACAAATCCCATCAACCCTATCCAGCATTGCCACTGGTTAGAAATTATGGAAGTTTAAATCCAGAACATCTGGAGGGCCATAGGTTGTTATCGCTGTGCTAGAACAGCATCACTACCTTCCTGCCATGAGTTGCCATCCAGCTGACTGGGATTCTTGATCTGCTGCAACTATGCCTGATCTCTTTCTAACTCTTGCCAATATTCCACTGGGGTCCCCAGCTTGGAACAGGAAACTGTTCTGAGTATGCCCTGACTAAATGGATTCAAAGACCAGGGTAGTGACTCATGCAGGGAGCAGGGTTTTCTAATTGTAGATACTATGGCTTCATCTCTCCATTAGGAATGATTGAGTTTTCCCAATCACACCCAGTGGAGAGATACAGTGAAGATGAATGGGAAGGAAGCAAGGCCAGGTCAATGAAGCATACAAAGCCACAGCTTTTTTCTTTTCTTATTACTTTTTGTATCAGGGGGCTATAGCAGACATAAGCAAACTCAGCCCTCCAGGTGTTTTGAGACTACAACTCCCATCATCCCTGACCTCTGGGCCTGTTAGCTAGGGGTGATGGGAGCAGTAGTCCCAAAACATCTGGAGGGTTGAGTTTGCCTATGCCTGGGCTATAGCTTAGTGGTAGGGCATATCCTAGGTGCATTCTCTAGCAATCTCCAGATAAAAGGCTCAAGTAGCAAGAAAGACACGGGGAGCCTCTGCAAGACAATACTGGGTTAGATAAGCCTAGTCGAATCTAGGATGAAACAAATTACTATGTTTAAAATAATTAATTCATTTATTTATCTCCATGCACTCACTCCTAGCACAGCAGCATGTCCTAGCACACCATTTGCAAATGAATGGAGTAGTCATTCTGGTATGGTGATTTGGTGCCATGGAGACACTATGGAGCTGCCCATCTAATAGCAACCTTGCTGCCACTTATCTGAGCAGTGTGGAGGTGGGGCAGTGTGGGTGCACTGATGTGAGCACTGGATTGGCTCCTCTGATACGTCCACACAGCCCCAACCTTTCCACTACCCCATCCAAGTACGTGGCAGCAATGGAGCTATTGGAAATGAAGCTTTGTGGCACTGCTGCAACACATCAGCCACACCCAGGTGCTGGAAGAACTAGTGGTCAGTCTCTCAACCAACCATGGCCTTAGCCCTATGCAGGCATTTTACTCATACCTTGGTCCAGTACATGAGTGGAGAACAGGGCTAGGACAGGTAGCCCCCACCCCCAATACTGTGCACACCAAGTAGCCACACACCCTGCCATCCATTCGTAAAGGCATCTGCAGGGAATGAGCCTTTGCACATACATGCAAAGTCTCCCTCCCAGCAGTTGGTGCTGCATGTTGATGCTGGAGTGCTGGGCTAGTCACTGTGCATGACATTGGGGCTGGGTATGGCAGCATAGCATGGCAGCATAGCTCCGTTCTCATGATAGGACAACACAGGAGTAAGACGTCTGCATAAAGCTCCTGTCTCCTTCCATTTTCAGAATCATGCAGATTAGCAGCATCATAATGCACAGACCTGGAGAGTTCTAATTCCCGTATGGTCTGTATTTCAGCCATGGAACATTCCCCCCACTTGTAGTGTTTTCATCTTGACTTCATACCCGTTGCTTGTCTAAAACGTTAACTTGAGGGCTGGGGGGAATTTATTACTAATAATAACAAGGCAATATTTCCCCATAGTACTTATGTTTGTGGTTTCTTTCTCTGTGCCTGTTATTAAAAAAAAACACCACAGCAATAATGAGCCAAGAGTGTTGTAGTTGGGAGTGAGAGGTACAAAGTACTATTTGATCTTTCATTGATTCAGGAGCACATTTTACCTGCTTTTTTCCCCTTCCCCTGTAATCCTCAGAGTTCAGCACATAAAGCAACCCAAACTGAATGCTCAAGCAATTAGATAGGCTTTATGAATGCTAAGGATGCTGCCTACATCTTTAACCAGTCTAACCTTTTTTACCCCTCAAGTATTCCCCCCACACACTCAGCCCTTTTACTAATCTATGGGCAGCTCTGAATTTAAACATAATAAATTCACATCTGTGATCTGTGGAGTCTGGGCTTCCTCTGTCTCCCTGTGGATCACAGCAGAAATTGTCGATCAGAGGGGGGCTGGATATCTTTGACTGGGTAGCTATATCCCGTCTTTCCTAAGCAGAACTCAAGGAAGCATATGTATAGGAGGGTTCCCAGGCTGTGCCCCATCCAAACTCTGACCACCCCCAGACTTGCTGAGCTTCAGCAATGTTGCTGTATCATGTTCCATTCAGACTATACCCTGTAATATTTGCCATGGTGTCGTGCACCTATGATTTTGCAAAGAGGGTTTGAAGAGTTTGTGAGTATACGTGCATTCATCTGTGCTCTGTTACCTTTATACTATTACTAATCAATCACGAGCCGTTTGAACGGGCAAAGGAAGAGTGGATTTGGGGGGGAGGTGGCTCTTCAAGGTTCCGAAGAAGAAAGGCAAGTTCCGGAGTTTGATGGCTATTTGGAATATAAACAGGACTTTCTTTTAACAAACAATATTCATTAGCAGAAGAAATGTCACGTTACAGGACAGTTGTGCCTGTTTGTCTAGAGACACCCTGATAAGGTCAAAGATGATGCCCTTTAGTCATGTAGCCAGAGGAGGGGTGAGCAATCCCAACGGTCTACAGTCAACATGTCAATCTACTTGTCACATAATAATAGACTAAGCAGTGTATAAGAACCTTTGAGATAGAGCCATTTGGGGACAAAAAATAAACCTGCAGCACCACAGGGAGCAATTTGAAGCTTGCATGATCACCCCTTTCCAACCAACCCTCTGTGTTACAAGACTGGTCATTCCGTTAGACAGAGCAACTCTCCTTGTTGACTAGAACCCAGCAAAGCATGTGTGAATGTTTTATTTGACTAAAGGTTCATTCAGACATGAGTATTCTCACTTTAGTTTTCCTGGGTGTAATGCTAGAGCTTCTGCTACAGTTTATAATGTCCCTTTACACTGCATTATCTGTTGCATTGTGGAACTGTGACTTTTTTTTATCAGTTTACCACCATGTTGCACTAAACTTCATTTAAACCTGGTGATTCAACACCAGACATCAACAGACATCTTGCCACCCTCCATGCACATGTGTGCTTCTTTCCCCCCATGATTCACCCATGAAAACAGTGGAGGAAAATGTATTCTGGAATACCACTTCACACTTCAACGTGTGAGTGGCAGTGACGTGATCCTGGAAAACCATGGGGAAATTACAGTGCAAAACTCCTGTGATATTCTGAGTTAATGGGGCTGCAAACCCCCTTTTTTCTAGAAGCAATTAACATGGAAATCAGTGCTAAAGTTTTGCTAGTTTCCACTGAATTTCCAGAACTGGCTTTTACGTAATGTGAAAGATCACATAACACACAAAAATTATCAGGTAAGGAAATGCCAGAGAAACAGAATTTTCTAAATGCTTGTCTAAATGCAGCCTGATAGTGCTCAAATGGCAATGGGTGGTCATGGCAGTGGGTGTGCTGCAGCACTGGAGAATCCCAGCGAGATGTGCTGTGGCAGCTGGGAAGCAGATAGGGTGCAGTGCATGGTGCACACCTGAGTGGCTGCATGCATAGTCTGGGCCTGGTGGAGCAGGGGCTGCTGGGAGTTTGGCAACAGCAGGCAAGTGGCAGCAGATGAGGACTGTCAGACTGAGCAGACGCCTCATTAGCCACACAGCAACAGCACAGCTGTAGGGAGACAAGCTGTGCCTTCGGTCTTACTTTAGTCTCATTTGCACAATTAAGTTGTTGCATTTTTCTCTGTGTATGTACATGTGTGCACACATGCTCACATAATATGGAAGTATCTGACTATCTTTTATGCCTCCCTTTGGTCCCAGAATCACTCCTGCCTCTTTCCGTGAATCTCAATTTGCATTATTTTTTTGTCCTCCTTTTAAAAAAAAGTTATTTAATAATACTCCCTCCCCACAAAATATATGAAGTTCAAGGCAATTAATTTGCAAAAGTACAAAATAATTCCATAATACATCCATTTAAGGACAATTAGACTGAGTCATTTTTAAAGGCGGGGAAGACACAATGTGATAAATGAGTAAGTTCTAGAAAAGAATCGCAAGCTTGCAGCTCATTTACATAATGTTTATCCTGCTAAGTTGATTTTTCTAATGATGTTGTTCCCAATACTAGATAAATTTCAAAAATAACGCATCATATTTTAATATATTCCTATATGTAAGGCAGTGTATTAACATCAGTGAACACATTGCATTAGCACAGCTGAGCTTAAATTCCTCCCATTTTGCTGCCCCATCCATGAGCAGTGAAATGGGGGGGGGGAGTTGGAAGTTTTTCAGGGGGGCATATGAAATGTGATTGAAATTGGGAGGTTAAGTAATGTTGGCAGCAAGATCAGCTAGCTGGCAGAATCAGCTAGCTTGGCAGATGCTATTCTTTTCCTCCCAAAGGGTCCCTTAGCAATGATGCTACGGGGAATGCCTGTAGCTCAATGGTAGAGCATCTGGTTCAGTCCCCACCATCTCCAGGTAGGCCTGGGAGAGACCCCCATCAAACTCCAGAGAGTCGCTGCCAATCAGTGTAGACAATGATAAATTAGATGGATCAACGATCTGAACTCAGTACAACATATTTGCATTAAAACTGCATTAAAACACACCCTTCCGCTTTACACAAGCAAAATGCAATAAAAACTAAACGATAAATTTCAAATCAACCTTTTGGCTTTACACATGCACTTTTCAATTCAAAACGTATCCATCTTTTGGTGACAAAGTTCATTTATATGTGAACTTTGTCAAACCCAGATGAATTTTCAGTTTTTCTGGAAACAGTTATTTCCTCAACCTTTGGACATACACCAGTGAAGTGGAGACAAAGACAGTCACTGCTGAGAGCAAGAGGCCCAAAGGCCCTGCAGGCCAGGTATTTAACCTTCCCCTGGGCACAGTGTCAAGCTCTGCTACTGGTCAGTTGGCATTGTGCCCCCTACATTCCCGCCGCCATTGACCACTTCGGCGGCAGTAGGACAATCCAGCCGACTAGAGGCTAATTCACAGGGAAGACCTGGTGCCCACCCGCAAAACCACCCACCAGAGGAGGGCAAACTGACTTCTTTTGACAACCCCTAAAGTTGTCAAGGATTACCAACATTCATATGTAAATATTGACATTCACCAAACTTTGGACTTTCAGGGTAGGAACATAGGGGACTCAGCCTTAAACTAAGTCAGACTATTGGTCCATCTAGCTCAATATTGTCTACACTGAGCTGGCAGCAGCTCTCTGGGGCTCCAGACAGGGGACTGTAGGTCTTTGCTACAGAAGTAAAGTGGAACCTTCCAAATACATGTAATAGTGGCTACCAATTTGTTTCTGGACTCAGTTCAAAACACTAGTTTTGACATGTAAATCATTACGCAGCCTCTTCTCACATGAAACAACCCAGGCTTTGCACTTGCCGTTTGAGGCCTTTATTCATGTGTCCCCTCTGAGGGAAGTGCACAGGGTGGGAAAACAAAAACAGACTTTCTTATCTCCTCAGATAGGCACACTTGGCACCATCATTACTTCCTTTTATGCACCAGGCAAAAGCATGATCATTCTCCCAGGCTTTGAGATTTAAATTTCCTGCTTATCTTGTATTGGGGTAGGGTTGAGTTAGATCTGCTTTTCATATATTTATTACATTATACTATATATAACATTTTATATAGACAGAAGTTATAATAAAAAATGGTGTTTTTAGGTTGCTTTATTCTTGTTTATACACTTGTTTTTTAATGTTGATCTGTAACCTCAAAAAGTGTCAAATAAGTATTAACAATAATAACCATTGCAGCAGCAACAACACAATATACTGGAGAGAAGGAGCATTTGAATTTGCTGTTCCCTTCTGAACCCAATTTTTGCTGAATCTTTCCTCTTGTCACACCTTCAAATAGATTTGTAATGCAACTCCAGTGTTTCCATGTGTTACAAAAAGGCCTCATCACTCCAAATTCGTCTTCTGTGAGCTATCACAGGATTAGCAGACTGGAAATCTTCAGAGTTTTCTTTCTGGTGCTAGGCCCTTGGGGCTACCATGTCTTTAGTACGTGATACTTTTGTTCTAGTTCAAGGAGTTGGATCCTCTTCCAGTAGCCAAATTGAATTCATTCAGGCAAGCTTGAGAATCTTTTGATACATCCAAAGATTAGGAAAAAGGGAGCCCTATACATCAAGAGACACAGAGCCAGTTCTTTGTTCTAGCTGCTACAATGGGTGGCCCACTGAAGTTCATTTTATTTTATTTTTTAGAAGTTGTTGACTGCTTCCTCTGTGCATACTGTTATAAATGGAGAATAGTAAACAAAGGGAGCAGGAACTAAATTTCTATCTGGTGTGGGACTCTAAGATTATTCTAGAAAATGAAGTAGAAAAGAAACACTGTCAATTTAGAAGGCCTAACATCAGACATGGGCAGCGTGGAACAACTGCCAGGAATCCAGAGTAATGATAACAGTAGAGGACAGTGGGGTGGGGTGGCAGCGCTCACCTGACCTCCAGCTGCTACGGGCTTACGATGGTGAGGAGAGGGGAGGTGGCAGAAAAATTGGTGCAGTGCAACCACACTAGCGGGAGTACTGGAAAGAGTGCTGGTGAGTTTGCACAACACCTGCCTCACCAACTCCTCCCCCTCTACCTCCCAGTAAGTAGCAGTTTGCAGCCAACCTGGTCAGGGGAGTGCGGCCACTGCACCATGCTTTCTATGACTGGCTGACACCTTCCCTCAGCCCATACAGATGGTTCTGTGAGCCTCCATTTTAATGTCAAGAAATGCCCCAGAATGACAGTACAGCAAGAATAGCAATCAAGCAAACAAAACCCCTAATGTTATATTAAAATGCCCTAATTTTAAAATAGCTTTAGCTTCATTATATGTCATTGTAAAGAAGACGATTTTAGGGCATCACAGTTTATTTCCTCAAATTACAGTGCTACAATTTGTCATTTATCTATCTTTCCCCCCCTCTTTCTTCATTGTCATATCTTCCCATCTACGATATCCTGAATATTAAATTTTTCCTTTCCAACATTTCCCCTTCATGTCTTTCCTAAACAAAACAAAAAAACCTTTTTAGTACTTATGCCTTCAATTCCCCAGAGTTTTTGTGTAGGGATGTGGGTTAACATTGTTTTACCCATGTTCCATTCCAATGTTCTTCTCTTCCTGGTTTTTTTTTTGTTGTTTTTTTACATAGGAGAGGCATGTACGCAACAGGGAAGAAATAAACTGTTAATGAAAATATGTCAGGTGAGATTAGATGCTGGAGATCAACAGAAAGATTACAGCAACCAAGAGGCAATCTGGATGGCATGGTTGGCAGTGGCTATGCCACGTATAGATCAGTTTAGAAGTCAGCCCATGGAGGAGAACATGAAATGGGAGTAGAAAGGTCTAGGAATACTTGGGGAGTAAATACAGAAAAGGGGTCATTTCACTTCTGTTCTTTGTACATTTTTTGTGGCTCTGGCCTGCGTGTGCACTTGAAACAGCACAGCTTGTGGAAAGGTTGTAGTTCAGTGGTAGATATTTTGCATGCATACGTTTCCAGGTTCAGTCACCAGCATCTCTAGGTAGGGCTGAGACCAAAGGTCTGGCTTAGTAAAAGGCAACATCCAACATTCCTATCTCTTATTTCTAACCACTTCATTTCCTAAATAAAGATGCAATCGCCAGTTACTAAAATCAATGAACTCTTTCCAATTGACTTAAACAGAATGTGAATTGTGGCCTCAATGTATGTGTGTGTTTGTGTGTCTGAAATATTCTGTCACACTTCAGCATGAGCAAGAAACAAATCTCATGATATGGCTATTCATATGAAGAGGCTTGGCCATGTGAGTAGAATTAGGTTTTGCCTTTGTCCCATTGGTACCCCTAGGGGGGCTACTTTGCTCTCTTACATATAAGTAATTGCTTTATATTGATTGCTGCTGCATTTGACTTGAGGGGAGAAACAATTTATCTTTCCCACTACAGTAAACCAGAAAGCAGACAAAATACTCATTAACTCCATATTATAATAAGTAGAGTGCAGGCTCCCACCCTGGAGAAACAAACATATGAGTTTGAAATAGTGCAACCCAAACACAAGCTTACTTTATCAGTGGAAACTAAACTCAGGATTTGTATTCGACTGCAAAAAACAACTGTGCTGCCAGCTGAGTAAAGGAAAATGGTTTGTGGTAACTTAGCCAACAAGGCAGTAATCAGATACATTAGTGGCCCACTCAGGGTAAAGGAAGGCTCTTGACTGTGTTGAGTGGGATTCATTCTTCTGTATCCCAAATTAGCATGCCAAATTATCCAAAAGCAAAGTATCTTCCTGACATTCCTTTGCTATCAAGAATTTTGGTCTCTCCAATAAGGATTGGCCCAATTTACTGCCCAAGAAAAAGGACAAGATGCACACATTCCAATTATATATACAGAGGTTAACCAGACTAGCTGTTTAATCTTCATTCAACACTGGTGATGAGATAGTGTGCTCCACAACACCTGAGAGTAGCAGATTATTTTAGAGGGTGCAGAGTAGGCTGTGTGACATAGACATCTCTGACCTCCACTACCTTGCCACCAACTACCACTCAACGCCAGCATCTGCCATCTGAAGTGGCTGGTTCATTCTACCTAACGTAGGACCAGCCCTGTGCCTAGTCTCATAATTTTAGAAATGGTCTGTGCCGTACCTCCAAACTAGTTTTAGACAGGACCAAGTAATCTGTGACCTTTCAGAAGCACAATAGGAGCTTAATTAAAAAATGGGATAGTAGGCAGTTAATTCAGATGGAGCTGCCAGCTCCCCTGTGTTGAAGAGAATGGACGCCCTTCAGCACTCAGGAATTGCTGCTGGTAATGCTTATTACATAATGATATTTGAGTTGAAGAACACCTCCCCCCCATTTGCAGATCCTGGGCTACTCCAATATAGACTTTTTGTTAAAGTTGTACAGTCAAAAAAGAGAGAGCAGTTTAGAGGCACAGTTATATTATTCCAAGGACAGAGACAGCTTTGACAGGAAACACATTGGAATATGGAGTGTAATCTTTATTTAATAATTTTGCTGTTGTGTTGTTGTTGTTTTAATATTTGAACCCGTAACTTGTGACAGTACACAGTGTGGTGACAATACAGAACCCTACACCCAGCCATTTCTGACATGTTTTGCACATATATATGCTAATATTCATGCAGGCACCAGTTCATTTGCTTCTTTAGAGTGTTTCGTTTTTTGTTTTGTTTTTTTGCTCCAACCTTCAGCTGAAAAGGATTCCAGGGGGGCTTGCATACAATCAATTAACACAAAGACACAGGTACCAATTCTTAAACAGTAGTTCTTAAATAGATGGAATTGGAATGGTTTAGGGACAAAAGGTGTCAGTCTTAGGGAAGAAATAGCAACTATGGTCACAGACTGGTTCCAATACTTCCAAGTAAATGAGATTTTCAGGAGAGACAAACAGAAGTGTTTTGTGGAAGATGGGTCAGAGGGAAAACTGTACTACAGAATAACAAAAAACTCACATCCAAAATTATATATATATATATATATATATATATATATATATATATATATTAGAGTGGGAGACTAAAGACAAATTAGTTAAGACTGTGATGATTCAGTGGGTGGTAGATAATGGACACAATATCGAAATCTCAGCCTGGGAGAAACTATGGAACAGAACAATTAATTTTTCAGCTTGTTACCAGATGAAGGAAAATACCAGTATATTAAAAAATGGTGTATAGGTGGTACCTGATGCCCACAAAACTCAAAATGTATAAAAGGGGCTCTGTTGGAAATGCTCAGAGAAGGAAGGATCCCTGATACATATGTGCAAATATCATATATATATATGTGTGTGTATATATATATATATATATATATATATATATATATATGTGTGTATATATGTATTTTCACCTTCCTGCCAAAACCAGAAGCCTTTCTACTAGCCATCATAGGAGAGGAGCTATGAAAAAAGATGTGTAAGTTATTTTTATATGCCACAGCTGCTGCAAGAATTACGTATGCAAAGATCTGGACAGACAAAGCTATACCAATAAAAGAGCAATGGTTAGATAAACTGATAAAGTTCACAGAATTAGCAAACATGACAGCTAAAATAAGGGATTGTGATGAAGGGATGAAGGGAGGACAAGGGCTGAGTGGGGATATTTCAGAGAGTACCTAAAAAGAAAGGTTATTCCAACTGATGTGCAAGCAGGTATAACCCTTTGAACAACAGTAAAATAAAACGAAGGAATTGGTAGAATGAAAATAAGGTGTAAAACACAATGGGAATGCAACAAATTAAGAGGTTAGGTTGGGAAGTCTGTGAAATAGTATAAGGTAAAATGTGTATGGCATACTGTAAAATTGAAAATGCATAAATATTTTTTTAGGAAAAATAGATTTGCATGTGCAATGCATTTTTTCTGAGATTAGTTTATTTTCAAAATTTTAAGAGACACTTAATCTTAGAAAAGGTGTCAGTCTTTCAACAGTCTTCATGGAATTTCCCGTTTTTCCCATTACAGCTGATTTAGAGGGATTGCATAACTTCCCTTAAAAGGCTCAAAATTCACAAACAAATCTTCGAAATGTTGCTTAATGTATGTGCATTTGCATTGAATAGCCTGGTCAAGAGACTGGGGCCTAACTGTGTGTTACACATACCCCATAAGAAAAGCAGTCTGGCTCTGATTATTTAGACTTCCAAAGATACCTTGTGGTGTCCTACTCCTTTAGCTTATTCCCTCTATTTCTGGCATCCTTAAGTAGTCAAAACAATACCATTCATACAGAAGAGAGGAAGTATCCAGATTGTCCACACATCCACGAAGTACTTGGTACCAGACAGCATTGACCAACTTTCCTTTCTTAAGCCATATGACTTTGTTTTGTTTGCTCCGGATTTGGCACAGTCCTGACCTTTGCATTATACTGAACACTTGGGCTGGTGTGAATCACATCTGTCTGTACTGAAGTGTGACCATCACCTTACAAAAGTGATACTCTGCACCCACTGTGACTTTTCCTTTTGGTAGCAAAGTGATTTCTATTTTTCAGCTGCATCTACTGTGGCAATGAGATTGGTGTGACACTTATTCTCAGTTTACTGCTGTTCCACAGGGAAGGGCTTTATTAACACTTTGATACCAGTTTTCCCAAACTAGACCATGGATAAGCTTTCCTCCAGAGTCCTATTCACATATTTCTTGCGTATAGAGCATATACATATCAGTGGAAGAGCAGGGCACTTTTAGACTCAAGCTCACCACTGGGTCTTCTTCCTACAACAACTGTGTGTTGCACACAGTTATCTTCAAAGAAATTTCATTGCATGCTTATCTAGTCATGTGTAGGGGTTCTGCATGATTGAGACACCTATGCTACCGGGCGCCCCAATCGCAGGGCTGGTAAAGATCCCTGTCTGAAACTCTGGAGAGCTATTGCCAGTCAGTGTGGACAGTATTGCACTAGATGACCCAGTGGTCTGACCAATAAGGCAGTTTCATATATTGATACATTCTCATGACCATGCCCAGTTGGTTAACTGTGAAGGATATCACATGTAGCTGGATATATAACTCACATAGCTAACACAGGTTTGGAGACACCCCCCCACAAGAGTCCCTGTTTTCCAAGGACAGTCCTGGATTTACAGAAGCTGTCCTGGTTTCTGATATGACCCCGGAATGTCCCGCTTTTCCTTAGGATGTCCCTATTTTCATTGGATAAATGTTGGAGGGTATGGACTTGTCATCCGGTGTGGCTCTATGACAGTGGGTGATTCATGGGCAAATCAGTCTGCTTAGGTAATCTCAACTATATTCCCAGTTACATTTCTACTTGAAAAAAGCATGTTATGACTGAACAAGAGCTGTCTTTCCTGTAAAATAAGGCTTGAGATCACATGTATGCCCCCCCCCCCCAGACAAGATAGTATATTGTGGCACCCCAAGCCTTTGTTTGTGTAAAGTGAGGGGGGAAATTGCTGCCTGGATTTATTCAGCTTTTATTATTTATTTCAAGAATTGATTGTAAGGAGTGCCATTGGAGAAAAACAAGTTGGCAGGGGTCAGGTGAGAGAAGAGTGAGGAAGAAGAGGAAGGGAGGCATTGTGAGAGAGACAAAACAGGGAAATGATTAGGTTTTGTGAAACGGTAAACGAGCAAAAGTAGTTTTTGTTCCATCAAATGGAAAAGAAACTAGAGAAGCAGTTTGGAGAGGCAGAAAGACAAGATCCTTATTATTTGGAGGAGGTAAATAAGCTCATAAGGAGTTTCTCTCTGGCAGTATAGCTGGTTTTCTTTGGCAGAATTTGTATATAGGAGCCGCTCTCCGTCAGCTATTCGCCGCGTTTTCTGTTTGGCGGATAAAGCAGCACCCTCAACATTATTGGTTCTTTAAGTTTGTTCCACACTATGACCTGAACCCACTGCAGTTTAGGGGCAGGTCATCTCGTGTTAACAATTGCAGGGGGACTCCAGATGAGTTGATATATTGTTTTCATAAGTGCTTGGGAAGGAGTCATCCTTAGCCACAAGGAGTCTTAGAGTAGCAGATGCAGCCTAGAAGGAATGGAAGTATGGGCACAGCTATAACTCAGATCAATAAAAGTGAAGTCATGGTGGGGTTTTCAGAAGCCTGAGACCCTCAGATTAGAATGGATCAATTTGCTTTCAGGTTAGTTTGCCTCATTTCCACATCAGTTTGTGATTTGTTTTCTTTTAAAAGACTAAATGAAAATGTTCATGCATTTTAAAATCTATTTCTCCCAACGTATGCAAGCAATTTTCCACAATGTAATGTAGCTTTATGTGTTATTTTCACTAACATATACATTTTCATGCACAAATGTGGGTTGTGCATGAATCACAAAATTGGGAGAGGTGCAAATTTTGAAGGACAGCTGGCTTTCTGTTCTCTTAGGTTCAGGAAATGCAAATGGGAAGGGGGCATTAAAGGGCAAATGGATCACTCAGACAGAAACATGTCTTGGGCCATCCTTGCTGCCTTGCACACTACATGCAAACCAGCATTCTCTATTCCAGAATTCCCCTTGTGCTGTTTGCTTACTTTCTAAGAAGAAATTCTCCCATATACAGTTCCAGCCAACTTACCTTTCCCTTCCGCAAGATAGGCTGTTCCACCCAACCCCTCATTTTGCTTTTCCAACTCACCCTCAACATTCCAGCGCCGAGGGCCTTCTGGCGGTTCCCTCATTGCGAGAAGCAAAGCTACAGGGAACCAGGCAGAGGGCCTTCTCGGTAGTGGCGCCCGCCCTGTGGAACGCCCTTCCAGCAGATGTCAAAGCGATAAACAACTACCTGACATTCAGAAGACATCTTAAGGCAGCCCTGTTCAGGGAAGTTTTTAACGTGTGATATTTTACTGTATTTTTGGTTTCTATGGAAGCCGCCCAGAGTGGCTGGGGAGGCCCAGCCAGATGGGTGGGGTATAAATAATAAATTATTATTATTATTATTATTATTATTATTATTATTATTATTAAGCATGCTCAGTCCTCATTAGGTTGGGTGTATGTGTGTGTTGGCTTGCCTCCTTAAGAGCCCTGCTCTGCCTATAACTACACAAGTACTGGGAACTTTCAACACCCTGGAAGAATGTGCCTCTGGGGAGAAAGCAAGTTTGCTGAAAGGAACAACATGGGCATTCCCAGGTAGGATCCTTTTGAAGCTACACTGCTACCAGCAGTGGTTGGTGGGGGGCAGGCACTGCTTATCTGACCTCCATCACTTTTGCTGCTGTGACCCAATGAAAGGGGTAAGGGAATGGCAAAGATTATGTGGTGTACCAGTGAAGCCAATCTAGCGTTCCTGCTGGTGCATATGCACTGCGCTGGTCTCACTGCCACCTCCCTGCTTCTCCTTGCGTTCCCCATATGGCACAGCAATGGCAGTGATGGGAGGTCAAGTAAGCAGTGCCATGCTGCCCCAACAGCCGTTACTGACTGCTACCTTCTCAGCTGATGGCTGAAATGTTAGGATCATGTGAACATCCTCCTTTTCCCATTTACCACCATCTGACCACAATGAAGAAGCACAGGGCTCTCTCTGCTTCATTCCCCCTTTATCTCTCTCCCGCTCATCTCCCCTTCTAGCTGGCTGTTTATGACTGCTCTCAAAGGAGATCCCAACTGCTCTTAACAATCCATCTGCAGTCTGAAAACAGTTGCTTGTGGGCGGGGGGGGGGAGAGGGGGAGAGAATATATTGAGTTCTTGTGTGTGTGTGTGTGTGTGTGTTGGTTGCGGGAGGAGGCACCCAGCGCTTTTGACACCCCATAAATCACAATTTATTCATGCCTTTCTGTTTATACGAGTAAAAAGGAAAGAGAACCCTCTCTGGAAGCAAACGAGCCTTGCTTCTCTACTGAGCGCAGCCTGTCACTGCTGCTGCATTGTTCAAGGAGATTTAGAAAAATTACCCCAAGCCCCACTTCCCTTCATATCAGTAATTGTGAATCGGAGCTATGGGCCTTTGCACATTGCTATAGCATCACCAAGGATACGGCTTTGTTCCTGTGTTTAAAGCAACCCAAATTGGGATGCGATTGAAACACTATGGCAAAGACCTTGGTGTTTCAGTAGTAAAATAGCAGTGGCCGAATTTCATCTACAGGGTCCCGGACCACCCCTCCATTTAGAACAAAGATTGGGAACCTGCGGTCCTCTGGATGTTGCTAGACTACAACTCCCATCATCACTAACTATTGGCCATGCCAGCTGGGGCTGATTGGAGTTGGAGTTCACACTAAAATGCTGGTGGCTTTTCATAAGGAATTCTTAATAATAATCATCCTCAAATTGATATGGAAATGGGGAGAACTGAATTTAAGATTAGAAAAAACCACGAAACTGAAATTGACATATTTGCCCATCCGTGGATGATGGAAGTTGTAGTCCAACAACATCTGAGGACCTGAGGTTAAAGAATACTGATGTAGGGTCCCTACACAATGAAGAACCCTGGAATATGAGGATTTTGTATAACGTAGGGAGCCTACAGTAAATAGAACAATCCTCCCGCTCCTGCAGACAGACACTCACACGCCAACTTATGAAGGAAGACAGAGGGTGCAGCTAGGGTGGTATATGTGAAATAAAGACAAATAGTGAATAGCAAGGTTACTAGTGGAGCTGCTTTCACATGATCAGTCCGTGCGGGAGAAGGGTACTTCTAAAGTGTCACTGGTGGTGAGGGGCACTGATTTCCAAAGCTCTTCCATTCTTCTTCATTGTCTTAAATGCTGCACAAAGGTCCACACACAGAGATCTTCCAGCCCATTGCCTTTGCCATTATCAGTTAGCTTCTAAGTCTGAGGTTCATTATCCCCTGGTTTAGAATCTGTGCATTCAGCAGGATGCAAGAGAGGTGCAAAGCCGCTCATGGGAATCGGTTTGCTTCTTGAAGCATTTGGGAAACAACTGGGTGCCGGTTGTGACACAATCACAACAAAAGAGTGTGTTCCCGGAGTGAGCATCTGTCTGCATGCTCAGCTAGCCATGTGTGCAATCTGGCACACGCTTGTGACATTTCTGGCGTTTTCTCTTTCTCTCATTCTCGGCATGCAAAAGAGTGTCAGTGTTGCTGGCTGTTGTGACTTACCCATGTCCAATGGTTTGAATGAAAACAACTGGAGTGGAAACCAGAAGAGGCCCCTGCAAGCCACTGATAACAAAACAAAATAAAGGTAATTTCCGACTCGCTAGTTAACAATGGCTGAGTAAGTCAGGTGGTGACTAATGAATCAGTAAATTACCTACTGAGCTGGTGGGGAGATGTCTGGGAGACAATAGGGGTTCGGTAAGCAGCCTGAAAATATGGCTTTCCTGAGTACAGCCTCCTGCAGACCCCTTCAGACCATTCTGCTTCCTAAAGAGAGCATTTTATCCCTGTTATTTCACAAATGGATTTGTTTCCCAACACTGTCTGAATTTAGCAGATCCCTCTAGCATTTATTTATCTATTTATTTAGAGTCTTCAGCCAAAAAAGTGGCTTGTATGCAGTCAAGTAAAATGAGACAGTCCCTGCTCACAGGTCTTTACAAGGTACATGGCACTGCACAAAAGGAAAAGGGAATGGAGAGGGAAGAGGAAAAAAGCAAACTCAGGGACCAGTTCTTAAAGTTAGATAGACATTCTTATAATGACCATCTGCAATGGAAGTGGTTCAGAGGCAGGAAGATCCTAATAGAGCTGGACTTTTGGCAGAGCTTAATGGTCCTCTTCCCATCTTTCCAACTGCTGCAACCTGCTGGAATGACTATGGCTGGGTGATGATACGATACATCACTGAAGGAATAAATAAAGACAAAACTGACCAGTGTAGCAAAAGAAAACCGCAGCAGGGCAGCCAAGGCACATCAGACAGCCAGACAGTCCTGCGAACAAATCAATTTGCACTATCCCAAAAGGCCTTATAGAAAAAGCCACGTGCTCAGAATTTGCTAGAAGCTGAGTACTTATGATACAGCCAGGTGGCCCTCTTTTTCAATCACTGGTTGCCTGTTCTTTTCCCTTTCTCATGCACTCAGGCAGTTTTGTTAGGAAGATTCAGGCCTTACTTCCACAGCAACTAGCCATCAGTACCTGCCAACCCTGTGCAGCTGAAGCTTACCCAGGCTCCTTGGAGGCCTTTTGGGATAGTGCAGATTGGATCACAGAAGTGAGACCTAATATTTAAGATGCAACTTTAAGGATTCTGTTAGCAGCCTCCTCTCAGTTGGAAGAGGCATGGCAAGCTCCATAAGGGAGGCTTCCACAGCCTTCTGATCAGAAGTGATCCTCACCTCTCAAAAACACCACACACTCTGTGATGAACAGCAGGTTTCAGATTGTTATACGTAGTGGAGCAGGAGTTGGTGGAATTAAAACAATTTCTTGGTGTCCCTTAATACAGTCTCTCAGGCAATATGTGTGATAGCTTTACGGGAAGACCAAATACAAGTATACTTACCATTTTCCATCTGTGCCTCAAGGCAATTCTCTTATCATTCATCCCATCCACCCCAATGCTGGTTCTTTTAGGGATGGACAGATAGTCCTTTTCCGTATCGATTACTTATAAGTCTGTTCTGTCCTGTTCATGCATTTATTATTTTTTAACCAGTGAGAAAATTGGTATTTAAATGTTGTTGTTGTTGTTGTTATATATCCTGCCTCAAGGCACAAATTAAACCAGCATAAAAGCTAAAGACATATAAAATACAATTGTTAAAAATTAATTAAACGACCATAGAAATAAAATAGTATAAAAACAAATCTATTGAAATACAGATAGTAAAAATAGCACAGCACTATAAGAAGCCTTTTCCTTTTTAAAAAATAAATAAATTAAATCAGTCAATTTCCCAAAGGCTGTCGGAATAAAGCCTGTTGGAAAGCTGTGTTTTATCATACATATATAAATATGTTATTTTATCTCATTGGGCACATCTCTAAATGTATTTTATCCTGACATCACACCTTTAATTAATTTGGAGCATTTTTTTTTAGAGTTACAGAATTTGGAGAATTGTGTAATATGGAGAATGTGCATTATTCTGTCTGCATGCAATGCAGTTTGGCTTTGACCAGGTCATTTCACATTGGAATTCATAGAAACTGAATTCTTCAAACATCCCTAGGCTCTGCCCAGAGCAAAGGAGCTTCCTTGGACCCCCAGTTTGCTCCATGCATCCTTTTAAATCATTTTGCCTGCAGCCTTCCTTTCTCTGTCTGTACTGGGGAGGGGTTGCCGGGGGAGGAGAAGGGACCAGAGTGGATATAACAAGCAAATAAAAAAGGGAAAGGGGGACTTGTGGCAGTCACTTCATTTCTAAGATGAAGAAATGACCGGACATGACACATCACTTTGATGAGAGATGTGACGAGGGGAAACGGAGGTCAATATAAGATTGTTTTGCCATGTTACATACAAATCAATCTCCAATAGCTCTTGTTGGAAGCAGCTGTGGAAGAGGGTCCCTCAGTGAAACAAGTGCTTTGGAATAATAGAGATACAGTTTTATAGCAATCCTCCAAAGCGAGGAGTAGAGGAGAAATTTGATGCAGTTCACATTTAAAGGCGAACCTACCCAATTCATGGGTCTGAAATGATACGTGAAATGAAATTCACACTTTTCCAATTTTTGTAATGCAGTTCTACAGTTAAATCAAATGCATCTGTTAGGAGAAAAAGTGTACATCAAAAAGTGTACATCAATCAAAACTGCGTACAAAAGAATTGTGACTATTAGCAAAAATGCTAATGTTAGTGAGGATTTTTTTAAAAAAGCAATTCAAATTGCTGTGGAAATGTAAAGAACTGAATTCAAGATTCAAAAAATGAGAAACGGAGAGAACTGAGATTTTTCCATCCATTGCTATAGCCATGGTCGTTGGTTGTAGTTGTAAACATCTAGAGAGCAACATCTAGATAGAATGTTCTACAGTGATTATTTGGTAAAATTACTCCCCCCTTTTCTTTGAAGTAACTTATTTCTGCCATGATCTCTAAACAATGACAGATTCAGAGATGGAAGACTATATATTCATCTGTTCCCATTTGTGGCCTTTCCCATCTGTGTTCTGTCCAGAACTATAAAAGTCTCTTTTTGAAGTCAATACATACATTTTATTTTATTATTTATTTATTTTTACTAGTCTGCAAACAGACCTTTGAAATGTTGCAGCTTGAAGACTCTCTCAATCTTGAATTTGGCACCTTAAGGGTCGGGAGCTGCCGCTTTCCCTGCTGTTCCTGCAGCCTGGCTGCATATTCTGTAATTCTAATATTTGCTTTGAAAGTGACTTATTGGACACGGCCAAATTGCTGGAAAAAGGACTCACTTCAGCAAACATTCCTATTGCTTTGAAGCTGTTGGTCCTCAGGCTCATTTGCTCACACTGCCACTTAATCAGATTGTGTCTGTAACATTGCCATGTCAGACAGAGAGCAGTGTGACTCTCTGGTGGGGAGAGTCTGCCATGCCCCCCCCCATCACACTTCCACCTTAGCCTCCGATGTGATGGGGGGGGTTAAGGTTAAAGCACCCCTTGTTGTCTTTAGGAATGGGGGAGAAATTTGGTTTGAGTCACATTTTTACATGAAACTACCTGATCCTCAGGTGGCGCTGTGGGTTAAACCACAGAGCCTAGGACTTGCCAATCAGAAGGTCGGCGGTTCGAATCCCCGCGACGGGGTGAGCTCCCGTTGCTCGGTCCCTGCTCCTGCCAACCTAGCAGTTGGAAAGCACATCAAAGTGCAAGTAGATAAATAGGTACCGCTCTGGCAGGAAGGTAAACAGTGTTTCTGTGTGCTGCTCTGGATCGTCAGAAGTGGCTTAGTCATGCTGGCCACATGACCTGGAAGCTGTATGCCGGCTCCCTCGGCCAATAAAGTGAGATGAGCACCGCAATCCCAGAGTCGGTCACGACTGGACCTAATGGTCAGGGGTCCCTTTACCCTTACCTATCTGATCCTGTTTTCAAAACAATATGCAAATTGTTATAATGCAGCGAGCACATGAAATTCATGTTTCTTCAAATCTTGCAATGCAGTTTTCCAATCAAGTATTATGTACAAAAATGTGTATATCAGGGGAAAGCAGTGTTGGACAAATTTCAGTGGTGCCCTGTGTGACACCAAAATCTGATGCACGCCACTACCTCTCGCTTTCCATTGGGAGTCATGCATGCAGCGTCCCTGAAGCTCTGTGCCCGGCCCCCTAGATCTGCCTTTGGGGAAGGTGTGCATTAAAATACATATATTAGTGGAAATAATATGTGTTATATTAGGGGAAATTGCTTGCAAAAATGACTTTATTAGGGGAAATGTACATTAAAAAGCAGATTAATTTTTTTATTAGAGCTTTTTGAAAAATGCACAAACTGATGTATAAATGCAGAGAACTTCATCTAAGATTGGAAAGATGATAAACTGAGAATAGCTGAAACTGACAGATCTGTCCTAGGTGTCTTGCTCTCTGCATAAACTCTCCTCCAGACTCAAGTATCTGCACTGCTATTAAGCTTTAGAGAGGAGCACCGATTCCTCTTAGCAAATGTCTGGTTGACTTAGGAGCAGCTGACTACAGACTTAACAGAATATTGCACCCTCTGAATCACGTGTTTGTGTCACCTTGCTCATCTTTTTGATAATCTCTACTACTTAGGGACACGGGTGGCACTGTGGGTTAAATCATAGAGCGTAGGGCTTGCCGATCAGAAGGTTGGCAGTTTGAATCCCTGCGACGGGGTGAGCTCCCATTGCTCAGTCCCTGCTCCTGCCAACCTAGCAGTTCGAAAGCACATCAAAGTGCAAGTAGATAAATAGGTACCACTCTGGCGGGAAGGTAAACGGCATTTCCGTGCACTGCTCTGGTTCACCAGAAGCAGCTTAGTCATGCTGGCCACATGACCTGGAAGCTGTACACCAGCTCCCTCGGCCAGTAAAGCGAGATGAGCACCGCAACCCCAGAGCTGTCCACAACTGGACCTAACGGTCAGGGGTCCCTTTACCTTTACTGCTTAGGCAAGCTGCAACAACACATGTCTCTCCCATATTGGTCTCACAGCAGGCGCTGTAACTCTCCAACGGTTTGACTTAACCCCCAAAGGTGCACTCCTCTATTGTCTCCTGAGATAGGCGGATGCCAAAAAGGCAAGTGGGGCAATGGGATTCCAGAATGCACTGGTGTGCATCCTGTGTCCTGTGAGGTCATGAGGACAGTCTTCTGCCTGACTGTCAGCCCAGACTGAGGCACCATCAGCAGCTGCTGAGCAAATGGAACAGGGAACAAGCTTGTTTTCTCCTTTTCTGGAGTGTAGGGCTTGTACCAATGGCTTCAAGTTACAAGAAAGGAGATTCTGACTAAACATACAGGAAAAAACTTTCTGACAGTAAGAGCTGTTTGACAGTGGAACAGTCTCCCTTGGGAGATTATGGACTCTTCTTCCTTGGAGGTTTTTAAGAAGAGGTTGGATAGGCAACTGTTGGACTAGATAACCCTCGGGTCCCTTCCAAGTCTATGAAATATCTTACACAGGGTCACATGGGTTGCCACAGTCGATAGGGTTGAATGCCAATGTGGTACATCAGGCTATGGTCAAAGGGAGATGGTGCCACAAAATCATTGAAACTAGCATGAACCTGTTTGCAGCAAATGCTGAAAATGGCTAAAAACAGGAGATGCCTTTTGACACCATGGAAAGCAAATGTGCAACAGTATTAGTGGGTTTGGCTGGGACCTAACAGCATTCCCTTGGCTGCCCTGAAGATAGGCTGTGCACAGTGCTCTGTTTCCTTCAGCCATGCATGGAACTGCACTCACACCCAACTCCGATCATTGCATCTCCTTGACCTCCAGAGTACTTGGAGGCCATGTCCCAGATCTCTTTCTGCCATGACCTAGTCTGTGTTAGCCCTGAAGCCCCTGTTAGTGCTACTTTTAAAAATGATTTCTGCAATTGCTTCTGTTAAAAGAGCCAGGTAAGGAAAATCCTTTGCTCTTAGTTCCTTTGCCTGTGTTCAGTTTCCTGGACACAGGACACCAGCAACTGGCAGCAAGTAATACCATGGCAGCAATTACACCCTCCATCACTTTCCTATCAAGGCATAAATGGAAGCAAATCACATCCCCGTCATGCCAGCGCTGACCTTCATTTCTGAAGGTTACAGTCACAGTCTGCTTAACCGTAATCCAAGTCCACAATTCCTCTCTCTTTCCCCCACCCCCAAGATGGGCCACCATTGCTGTTCAGCCAGTAAAAGTTCATTATGTGGCACTAACGAAGGGCTATTAGAAGCACTAAAGATATCACAGGAAAGAGACAAAAGAACTTGCAAAGGGAGGAGTTGTGGTATAATGCCCAGGTGTGGATGCACACGAGCTACAGCTACTTCTGGCCAATTATAACATCATCATTTCTACTGGCTGAGAGACTGTGGAATCACTAGGATGCAAATTCTGTGTCTGCTCTGCAAGAAAGATTTGTGATTTAGATGCCACAGGCTATAATGGGGAGACTGCTTTTACTTTATGTGTGGCAGCTGTCTCTACCCAGCAAGGCATTGCCCCATGAGGAAGCTTTCCATCTCTGTGCTACTGAGAACCTATGGCTGTTAATATAGAGCCAGGATAGTCAACATGGTGCATTCCAGATTTCTTTGGACTACAGTTCCCATCCACCCCCAACCAACATGGCCACTATGGGAGTTGGAGTCCACAACACTATACTTCAACAGAAGTATAGTATCCAGATCAAGGGAAGTAATAGTACCATTCTATTCTGCCTTGGTCAGACCACACCTGGAATACTGTGTCCAGTTCTGGGCACCACAATTTAAGAAGGATGTTGACAGCTGGAACGTGTGCAGAGGAAGGCAATCAAGATTATCAAGGGTCTGGAAGCTAAGCCTTACAAGGAGTGCTTGAAGGAGCTGGGTATGTTTAGCCTGGAAAAGAGGAGATTGAGAGGAGATACGATAGCCGTTTACAAATATCTTAAGGGCTATCAAATGGAAGAGGGATCAAGCTTCTTTTCTCAGGCTCTGAAGAGTAGGACTCGAACCAATGGCTTCAAGTTACAAGAAAGGAGATTCCGACTAAACATACGGAAAAAACTTTCTGACAGTAAGAGGTGTTTGACAGTGGAACAGTCTTCCTTGAGAGGTTGTGGACTCTACTTCCTTGGAGGTTCTTAAGCAGAGGTTTGGTGGCCGTCTCTGACCATGTCATGGATGCTTTAGTTGAGATCCCTGCATTGCAGGGGGTTGGGCTCGATGATCCTTGGGTCCCTTCCAATTCTGCAATACTATGATTCAAGCATCAAGGAAGACCACAGGTTCCCCATTCCTTCTCTAGCGATGACGCTAAATTGTAAATAGGCTTTTTCATGGTGAGCCTTAAGAAGCAATTGCTTTCAAGAGAGTTTAAGGTAGCCTATTATTTATTTAAAGCTTTTTTAAAAAATGTGACCCTTTAGCCAATAAGGCTCCCAGGGCAGTGTACAAAAATCAGTAGTAAGATACTGCTTGTCTTTTGAACTTACAATCAGAAAGACAATACAAGGAAAGGAAAGGGGGCCAGTGGAGCATCAAATCTCAGTAGCACCCTGTGCTGTGCCAAAATCCAACACCTCCCACCCCTTGCCTTCTGTTGGATGTCGTAGTTATGGCACAAGTTGTGCCCCCCCCACCAAGGCTTGGCATCCAGTGTGCCCAAACTAGTCATGCTCCCCTAAATCCACCTTTTTTGGGGGGGGGAGCAAGCTCAGGTCCAAGTACTTAAAGTTAATGTTCATTAATAACAAGCTGGGATGGAAACAGGTAGCTTGATGGAATGGCTGTTGCTAGGTGACAAAATGATAGAGGTGGTGAGCATGAAAAAGCCACAGCATTCATCGCCACTTGATGCAGTGACGGCCACCAGCTGTAAAAAGGGATTGAAAAAATAAACATGGTGCAGGGCTATTGATGCCTCTTACGCATGAATATCCATATTCAAAGGCAGTCTCACTCTGAATACTAAGTGCTGGGGATGAACAATACAGGAGTTGCCTTTCAGGTCCTCCTTGTGGGGTTGCCAGCTTCATCTGACTGGCCACTGATTGGCCAGTGCATTTGGCCGCATCCCAGATGATACACTGGATGGGCTGGGGTAAGGGGCCTGATCTACTTATCTTCACACACATTCCCTTGGTCCCACAGAGGAAACAAGATTTGCACAATTGTTTGTTTGCTTGCTTGTCTGAAGCACTACAGAAGCCTGTAAAATGTGTTCTGCCATGGATGATAGGAAGAGAGCAATAAAAAATGAATGAATGCACCACCGATGCCACTTCCAATTCTCTTAAGTTAAAGTACTATCATCTGTCTCCAGCCAGAAACTGAGCACACAACCAGCAGCCCCCTGTGATGTATCCACTGCTGGGCTCTACCACTTTAGAGTGCAAGTGGAAGGTTGTATGCTGCAAGATGCCTTCATACTTCCTTTTTTTTAAAAAAAGTGCATTCAAATTAGCATGACAGAGAGAAAGCTAGGGCAGGGCTGTATCGGAATAGCCTTCTGTGTCTTATTTCTTTGCTCGTAGTTTTTCTGAAAATTTTCGTTATAATTCTTAAGGAACATTTACTTGGTAGCCTTCTTAAGTATCAGGCACTGCCAAGCTGTCTTTATCCAGAATATAATGCTCTTTGATTGTGCAAGCTGTAACCATGTTCAGCTGACTGGCTTTAAAACACTCTCCTGCTTAGGAGGAGTTAATGATTTAGTAAGTAGTAACTTATCGGGGTCTCTCCAAGGTCAGCCATTTATACTCCATTAAGTCAATGCGTTTCCATTTCTGGGACCCAACACAGCTCTCTCATCACTCATTTCTCCCTGACGTGCCATTCCTGTCCTACATAGGCCCTGTCCCATTTCTGTTATTGCATAACAAAGCACGATTCAACTCTACTTAGAGATTTATGAGGGGGAGATGAATCGCTTTGGGTGTGTGAGGGCTGGCAGTCTGGAGTTTGAAAGCTGGCAGGTAATTGATCTGCTAAGCTCAAAATGAGGAGTCAGAGCAGGGTCAGCAGTTTTATGGGACCAGGTAGAATCCCATTGGCTCAGGGCATCACCACACCTTTGCCGAGTTGGTAAGAAGCAGTATCACCCTTTAGGCTTTTTGTTCTAACTGTGGAGGGGGCATTTGGACCAGAAGCCGGGAGAGACTATGGACCAGAAACTCAAAAAGTTTGCTTTTCATTACCTTTTGCGCTTTGTCGGTGACTTCTTCTGTAGCCATTGGGGTCAGGTCTGCTCTGCTCCAACTCCCCTCCTCCTGTTTGTCTTCCTGCCTTCCCGTCTGCCTCCTTCCTCCCCCTTTCCCCCTCCTGCAACTCTCACCCACTTTCTCCATCTTTCTTCCCTCCAAGCCTCGCTGGGCACTCTGCTCACACTTCTAATGGTGACTATATTCTGACCTGCATGTCTTGCCCAGCCACTCAGAGCTGCAGACGATTGGCCTAAGGACTGCTGCGCATGCTCCTAACCACTCCAAGTAACAGCGGAGAGGTGTGATTTTTGGACACACAAACACATATACACACACTGAGCCTACACCCTTGGCAGGAGCCAAAATTGCCTACCCCTAGGTCCACTGCTGCTTGCATCTAAACCCAAGCTTACTGATAATTTTGGGCTCCCGTTTGTACAAATTGGGGTAGCTTGGTTATCTGTGCTATCCTGCCAAAGGTTAAGAGGATTTTACTGTATGTCATGTGAGTTTAGAGCAAAAGCCATAAATGAAAGGGGGGGACCTCCAGATGTTCTTGGATTTCAACTCCCATCAGCCAATGGCCAGTGAGATTCCTGCATTGCAACTGAGATTCCTGCATTGCAAGGTGTTGGACTAGATGGCCCTTGGCATCCCTTCCAACTCTACAATTCTGTGCTTCTATGAACATCTGGAAACCCACAGGTTTCCCACCGGTGCTTCAGACACCCACAACTGCAGTATTAAGTGCTACAGTCCAGAAGCTGCCTCCTGTGGCAAAAATCATGGTGTCCAGGGTCTCTGGCTGCAGGCTGTCCCAATATGGTTCAAGAATTTGAATTAGGTTGGAAGTAGACTGGAGCAGGGAGACGGGAAATCACCTAAAAACCAGATGAACATTGTGCATTGTGAGATATATACTTTCAGACTCAACACTGAAGGTATTTCTTGCTGTGGATGTGATTTTGAGTTCATCGGAATGAGCACCTCACACCCACAACTTGGAGTGCCTATGATCAAATATACTGAAAGGGAGTACAGTGGTACCTTGGGTTAAGTACTTAATTCGTTCTAGAGGTCCGTTCTTAACCTGAAACTGTTCTTAACCTGAAGCACCACTTTAGCTAATGGGGCCTCCTGCTGCTGCCGCACCGCCGGAGCATGATTTCTGTTTTCATCCTGAAGCAAAGGTCTTAACCCAAGGTACTATTTCTGGGTTAGTGGAGTCTGTAACCTGAAGCGTATGTAACCTGAAGTGTATGTAACCCGAGGTACCACTGTATATGGACACCCTTCCCCACCCAATCCTCTCTGCCTCCAAGGAACCATGGTATAGATCTGCTCTGCAGGCAGATTTGCAAAACTGCATTATATGACTTCACTCAGGGAATGGGAAACCTGCAGCCCTCCAGATATTGTTACACTATAGCTCCATCATTGTCCCTGACTGTTAACCAAGTATGCTAGGTACTGATGGTGCCTCTGTCCAAAATATAAATTAGCTCTCAAATATATCCTAGACCAGGTCAGTAAACTTTACCTTGTCTGCATCCAGCATTTGGCCCTCAAATTGGCTTCTTTCCCCCCCTCTCACCAACTCTCCGCTTCTTTTCATTAGTTTCCCTGACTTGCATTAGGAAGTTGGAGAAAGATAGATAGCACAAAGAATCTTGTTCAACTATTTTATTTCAGCCATAATCATTCCTAATCCAAATTTGCAGCGAGAATGTATTACACTGCCTAATCAGTCACATATATTGCACTTCACTTTCAATTTAGTGAAAAGCAAAAGCCGTTTGTAAGGCAGAAAGATGTTAAATGAACATCTCCCCCATTATGCTCCTTTAGATAGATAAAGCAGCACCAATATTTTAATGCAATGGTTTGTGTTGGCAGGTCTGTCTTCCTCTGCGCTGCATTTTCCAGCCCATCACATGGGGGTTGCGGGGTGGGAGGGAGAGAGATCAGGGATTTGGCCTCAATGGAGGCAATCACCCTCCAATTCACAGGAACCTAGGAACCTGCCTTATATTGAGTCAGACCACTGATTTTCAATTAACAATAATTGTGCCTCAGTATTCTCTACTCAGTGACTAGTAGCACCTCTCCAGGATTACAGGCCAGAGACATTACAAGTTCTACCTGTAGATGCCAGGGATTTAACCTGGAACGTTCAGCATGCTAAGCAAATGCTCTCCTACTGAGCAACGACATACCCTCCAACATATTGAGCTCCCAAACCAGGACACTGTCCATGCTCCTGTGCAAGTCATGTAAACTGCATGAGGTCACAGAGCCCCAAATACATGCTTTTCCCAGGGCAATTCCATCATGGCACAAAAAAATGCACATTTTGGGGAACTGTGTGAGATCATGGCCCTGCAAAAAAGCGCTTTTTGGGGGTGAGATCCTGGTGTGAAATCAAACAAGATCATTGTGACCAAAATGGCTGTCATGCTCTCGTGGGGAAAAACAAGATGCCCTGGTTTTTCTGAGACACTTGTGGGGTATGTTATGACCCTTTCCAGTTCAAGAGCAGGATTATATCCCAATGGCATAAGGTCAAATCCTCCAAATTTCCATGCAAATGCTGTTAGGGCAGAATTATAGTCAGTGGGTCAGTTGTACACATTGGGTTGGAAGCATCCTCAGTCAGTTGAACCGATATCTCACTGAAATCAACGAGACGAGTTAACTGTGATGATTTAACTTGAGCCTCATTAATTTCAGTTGGAGCTAACTCACTCACAGTGGAATCCTAAGCATGTCCACTCAGAAACAAATTCACTGGGGCTTACTCCTTACTGGAATTCACTGGGGTTTACTCCCAGGTAAACTAGATTAGGATTGCAACCTTAGTAAGAATTTAACCTATTATTATCATCATACTTACCCTGAAATTGCATGGAGAAGGAAGCAAGGTTGTTCTGCTCAGTAGCCACTCTCTTTCTGTTCAGCGTAGCTCTCCGAATAGCCCCCTGTGTGCAGCATGCATGTGTACAAATGCTTTTAGAAATAATGCTGAACATTTGTGGAAAGGTAATGGGGATAGTGGGTTTAAATAGGCTTTAACACACATTCCCTGTGTATGATTAGAACAGCTTTTGCATGCCACAGGAATAAAAATCAGAATTCTAACAAAGGAAACCAAGAGCAGATGCCATGTTTTAAAGGTGCTAGAAAAATTAATGAAAGCTAAGTCTGCAGCTGCTATTGTGCATGATATTTCAGAGCTGTGGTGCCACCACAGAGAAAGCCTTGCCTGTTGGACTCACTTGCCCAACAGTGCAAGATGATGGCACACAGAGTTGGGCAACCAATGCAGATCTTAAAGATCAGGCATAACCTCAATTTTCAAAGTACATCTTTGATTATCAGGTGTTGGAGGCAAAGAGCAGGGAAAAGTCATCAGTGTTATGTCTCCCTTGTGAGCTTCCAGTGTTATCCCATCCCAGGAAGATGGTGGAAGAGATATGTCAGTATCTGGCATCAGTTCAGGAGTTGGGGGTGAACAAACTGAAACCTAAACTAAACCAGTATTGGTCAGCGGTTCTGTCATTTGGTAGAGGATGTGCAGCATTATCTTAATTGGTTGCACCTTGCTCAAAGATCGGATCCAGTGGTGACGCGTGCCAAGAACCTCTTAAATCAGCTGATTCATCAGTTGCAGCATCCATAGAAATGACAGACTTTCCAGACTAGACCACTATACTGCTCTCTTCATGGAGCTCCTTTTACAAAAGCTTGGAAACATCAACTGGTCCAAATTGAGACAGCCAAACTGTTGCCTGGCATCTGACAAGTGGAGCATAGAACTCCAGTCTTGTATCAGTTCCAAATGGTTTTCTGCTTCCTGGCTCAATGTAAAATGCAGGTCATAGCCTTTAAAACCTTAAATGGTCTAGGACCTGATTACCTCAAGGGCTGTCTGGTTCCGTCTATCTGATTACAGCCATCATCTAGGGCTATTGGCCAAGTGGGTGCACCCTGATTCTGAAATACCTCCCCCATTTTAAAGGAAAAAAATGGAAAATATTCTTATTTTAACAGGCTTTCAATGTAGCCTGTATGCAGCTGTTTCAAATGGATTTTTAATTTGATTACATCCTTCAAATTGCATTAGGTTTTTTATATATTTTGCATTGATATGACTTTAAAATGTATTGTTCTTTCTCATTGATGTAAGTTGCTCTGATTATTCTTTGTGCAAAGGGGGGAAGTAGAAACAGGTATTTATCACCATCATCATCATCATCAACAACAAGAACTTTAGCTAGCCATTGTTAGAAACAAAATAGATAGATCCTTGGACTGATCCAGCAAAATGCTTCTTAGAAAAAAGGCACATATGGCAATTATTATTTTTTTAAGTTCTCTTCTCTTTCTTTCTCTTTCTTTTCCCTGGCAGAAGTACCAGTCTCCATTTTGTTAAAAAATAATGTGAGCTGTCACCCCTAGCCAATGTTTGCTACTCAGGGTGAAACCACACACCCCACAGGATTATTATTTTTAAAAGAAAGAAAGAAAGAAAAAGAAAACAGAAAACAAAGGTAAATGAAAGTACTTGAATCCATTTGAAATAATAAAAAGAATTAAGAGGAGGCTGAATACTATTAGGAAGGCTAGAATTCGGCCAGGCTCTGTGATTTTGCATTTATTTGCCAAATAAATGCCTCCCTGATTTGTTTCCAAAAATAGATGCTGAAAACCAGATGCCTGGTTTTCCAATTTTCCATGTGGCAGGTTTAAAAGATGCAGGAGGCTTTCAGCAATTATCATAACCATTTACATTAATATAGTGCTTTTAGTAAACAAGGGCTCTGCAATGCTTCTCAACGTTTCTGAATGTATTATAGTGTGTCTGCCAGCCTAATTTATTTCTTCATCCGCTTTGCAAAAGGTTCGGTTGATTTCTGAAGGCAGCTCTCTACCATGGAATACAACCACTGCCAGGCGTGCTAAAATACAGTCATTGACATTTCGAAATAGCAGTATTTTGATATTTTTGCAGTGCATGTTCTTTTTCTAAAGGAAACAGCAGTGCAAATTCATATTGCTCAGTAAGAAGAGATGGATGGCTGGTTTAAGCACAGGTTTCTGTCTCGAGCTGAGCTAAAACTGCTCACAGTTTTTCACCATGAGGCAGACACTATGAAGGCAAGCTGGCACGCTGGTATGCTGGCAAGCCGGCTTAGGGGAATAGTAGCTTGTCTGTTACACCAAAAAGAAATTGCTCATACTATGGGTCAGTCCAGAGTCTAAAGCTTTTATTGGGCTACTGAAAACTTAGTGGCCACTTGTGGCACCTAATAACCACCAAGTCAATAGTTGCAGCACCTCCATCTGGCCAGCTTCATTAAAGGTAAAAGGGTAAAGGGACCCCTGACCATTAGGTCCAGTCGTGACCGACTCTGGGGTTGCGGCGCTCATCTCGCTTTATTGGCCGAGGGAGTCAGCGTACAGCTCCCGGGTCATGTGGCCAGCATGACTAAGCCGCTTTTGGCAAACCAGAACAGCGCACAGAAACACCGTTTACCTTCCCGCCGGAGTGATACTTTTATCTACTTGCAATTTGATGTGCTTTTGAACTGCTAGGTTGGCAGGAGCAGGGACCGAGCAACGGGAGCTCACCCCGTTGCGGGGATTCGAACTGCTGACCTTCTGATCAGCAAGTACTAGGCTCTGTGGTTTAACCCACAGCGCCACCCACATCCCACCAAGTCAATAGTTGCAGCACCTCCATCTGGCCAGCTTCATTGGTGGCATCCAAGTGCAGAGGACCATAGACCAAATGCTACTGAGTCACCTAAGTCTGCTTGAATCCCCAACACTTTACACTTGCCTTCCAGTGGCCTCCTCATTCTATGGGTCTCAGGCATGCATGATGCTCGCACCACCCTCATCCAAGGCAAGGGCAGGTATGGACACACCCCATTGCCAGGACCACCTACTTCTGTCTGCAGCTGTTTTCAAATGAACACACTGTAGAGTAATGCAGAATCAATCTGCAAATAACTTTGATTTTTTGAATGAAACCCATTTTTCTAGAAGCACTTTTTTGGGGGGGAGGGGAAATATGCAAGAGATTTGGATTTTTTTTGTTTTTTTGTTTTTGTTTTTAAAGTAATCAGTCACCATTGATTATAAAATAAAATTTTGTTTGTATGCAGCCTAAATGGCACCTAGGGGAATTCCCACCCCATTGAAAGGTTGCCACACTGGACTTGTCATTAGAAGATGCTTGGAAATCCTTTTCAAGCAAGCCCCAAGGAACTCCTTCCTCCTTCAGAGCACTTCAATTTAAGGTTACAATAATATTTAACATTCCCTTCACAAATAACATAAGTGATAGACTGAGTATCAGTGTAAGATGCTTTCCTTTGTTTTTGCAAAAAAGAAAAATACTTGTTCTTTGCAAGCTTTCCGTCTTTGATCTTTGCATCCTTCTGTGTCTGCTTTCCTTTATTTCTTTTCCTTCCCCCTTTTCACTCAGGAGGGTGGCTTTGTTGATGAAGCATCATTTCATTTTCCTAGCGGTCCGGAGGGACAGCTGACACATTTTGCATGCTTTATGTCAGCTACATTTACTGAACACATCCAGATAATTGGCATTAGGGAGTGGGGGCGGGTGGAGAATATCCCTATTTACACATAATAAACATGAGGGCATGAAACAAAGTATGGTGGGGGGAGAGAGAAGGATGCATTATTGATTAAAACAATGGTGTGGAGCATCTTCTTCTGAAAGCCAGGGATCACCCACACAAATCCATCAGTATTCCTAAGACATCCTCTACCCACTTCTTAGAAATGCAAAGCAAACCTTTTATTTTCTCCAGTGCTTTTATAGGCTGATTTGGGGCTAACTAGTTATACTAGGGACACGGGTGGCGCTGTGAGTAAAACCTCAGTGCCTAGGACTTGCCGATCATATGGCCGGCAGTTCGAATCCCCGCGGCGGGGTGAGCTCCCGTCTTTCAGTCCCAGCTCCTGCCCACCTAGCAGTTCGAAATCACCTCTAAATGCAAGTAGATAAATAGGTACCGCTTTATAGCGGGAAGGTAAACGGCATTTCCGTGTGCTGCGCTGGTGCCGGCTCGCCAGAGCAGCTTCGTCACGCTGGCCACGTGACCTGGAAGTGTCTGCGGACAGCGCTGGCTCCCGGCCTCTTAAGTGAGATGAGCGCACAACCCTAGAGTCGGACATGGCTGGCCCGTACGGGCAGGGTTACCTTTACCTTTACCTAGTTATACATACATACATACATACATACATACATACATACATAATTTTATTTGTCTGCCACCT
Organism: Podarcis filfolensis; assembly: GCF_964270895.1. Taxonomy (NCBI): domain Eukaryota; kingdom Metazoa; phylum Chordata; class Lepidosauria; order Squamata; family Lacertidae; genus Podarcis; species Podarcis filfolensis. The sequence goes on from NC_139618.1 coordinate 30,639,814, forward strand.
TTCCACAGCTCAAACTATGCTCAAGGCGGCTTAAAACGTGAAAAGAATACATAACTGCAACATTACAAAAATAATCATAAACAATAAATAAATCTTAAACCAAACTGAACAATTTCCACAGCAACAACCCCGGCCCCAACAAAAACCTCAAAGCAGTACCCCAGCCCAAGAATCTGTTCAGCAGCTTCAGCTTTTGTAGCTGTAGTCAGTCCGGGCCCTGCCGACCTAGGCCAAGTGGGAAAAGGCCTGTATGGTTGGGAGCGAGTCTTCCAGCACTCACAGCCAAGTTGGTCTTTGTTTTTGAAGTTATTGTTGTTATTGAAGGAGTAGGTGTACGGTAATTCATTTGAAATCAGCTCACACCATCCACTGCTGTAGAATTATAGTCTCCGTGGCTAAATCACCGTGATGGAGTACATAAAAACCAACTCCCAACATTCAGTCACACTTTGGCGTGATCGATGATTTATTTGTTTATTTGTTTTGTACACTGCCCTATACTAGTAGATCTCAGGGTGGTTCGCAACCCTGGAATGCCATTCAGGTCGGAGCCTATATGCACCTAGAGGCTACTTTGGTTCCCAGTGGCTCCCGTTGACTTCTATGGAGGAACATTGTTAATAGTATTACACTTTTATGAAGTGTTGTACTTGGGGATACTGTGACAGTGAGAGAGGAACCTGCCATCCAGCCCTGACACTGGGAAGTCCAGGCCTCACTGTCAGGGATCCTATGGGTGTGTAAGAAAGATGTGTCCCTCTAAAGCCCTATACGGCCTAGGACCCTCGTACCTACAGGACCGCCTCTCCTGGTATGTCCCACAGAGGAATTTGCGGTCTTCAAGCAAAAACATCTTAAAGGTCCCAGGCTACAGAGAGGTTAGGCTGGCCTCAACTAGAGCCAGGGCTTTTTCGGCTGTGGCGCCAATCTGGTGGAACGCTCTATCACAAGAGACTAGGGCCCTGCGGGACTTGACAACTTTCCGCAGGGCCTGCAAGACAGAGCTGTTCCACCAGGTCTTTGGTCAGGGCGCAGCCTGACTCCCTCCTTTGGCAATCCTCACAGAACTCTAGCCCAATGGTTGCCATCAATTTGATTTGAATTAATTTTATAATGAAATGATTTTAGAATGTTGTATTATTTTATTGTTGTTAGCTGCCTTGAACCCGGCTGCGGCTGGGGAGGGCGGGATATAAATAAAATTTATTTTTATTATTATTATTAAACATACATCACCCATTGTAAGCGATGGACGTTTTCCTAGTCTACAGTGCTGATGTCTAAATTCTTTGGAAAGACTGCCTTTCCTCCTCTCCTGAACTACAGTGCCAGAATAAGAGGGAGAGGCACTATTGGAAAGCTGAGAGGGAGGGGAAAGGAAAGTATTTGAGAGTGGCCATAGCTGAGTAGTAACTTTTGAGGGAGGGTTCTAGCTCAGAGCCTATGTTTTTGCATGAATTGGGTCCCAGCTTCAGTCCCCAGTTGGAGACACAAGTTGTCTGTGCTTAAGAGTACCTTGAAGAAGTACCAGGAAGCATTATTTGTTTTCTTCCTGCATTTAGTGACTTCCTTTTTCTTCTTAGGTCTCACTTGTACAGTGGTACCTCGGAAGTTGAACAGAATCCATTCTGGAAGTCCGGTCGACTTCCAAAACATTCAGAAACCAAGTTACAGCTTCCAGTTGGCTGCAGGAAACTCCTGCAGCCAATTGGAAGCCATGGAAGCCCTGTTGGACGTCCGGGTTCCAAAGAACATTCTCAAACTGGAACAATCACTTTGGGTTTGTGGTGTTTGGGAGCCAAAACATTCGACTCGCAAGGCATTCAGGATCCAAGGTACGACTGTATATCTAAAGCAGCATCATAACATTTTAAATAGTCTTGGTATCCCCAAAAGGATCCTGAGAATTATAGTTTGCTAAAGGTAGTGAGAGTTGTTAGGAGACCCCAACTCCCCTTACACAGCTGAAGCTCTCAGAGTAGTTTAACAATCAGTCTCTTTTCCCAGGGAACTCTGGGAATTGTAGCCCTTTGAGGGGAATAGAGGTTTCCTAACAACTCCCAGCGCCCCTTCAATGTTCTTTCTTCCTAGGGTGTCATTCAGCAACAGTTGGCATCAAACAGTTCTCATGACCAGAGGCCAGAAAATAGCAAAATCTGCAGACCTATCTCTTCGCTGCAGCATTTATCCTTGAGGCAGAGTTAGGAGTAGAAAAATAAGCTCAAATAAGTAAAAACATGAACCTAGTCCCCAAAGAATTATGTTTGCCTGCTTATACAGAAAGAGGAGTACCAAACGTTTCAGATCTGGCGCTTTCTTGTTGTATTTCCACCTGCTTTGGGCCCATCTGGGGTTCCAGCTGGAATGAGATTTGCTAAAATAGCTAGCAAATTCACTTCCCCAGCAGTAATTTTTGCTGATGCAACAGCTTCCAACAGTAGGAACAAGCCTCTGAAAAATATGTGTGGGTGTGGGTGTGTTTAACAGAAGCAGAGGCAACATTTTCATAGTTCAGTAAGATTCCCTCCCTTTGCATCAGAGAGACATGAGCTTTATTTATTTATTTAACTTCATAAACCTTGAAGGTTACCCAGAATGGGAATATTATGCGGTTCAGAAGCATGATGGTTTGCAATTGGTGTGCTTCATGACAGATCCAACTCTTCTTGGCCCATCAGAGCTGCCACAACTTAGAAATAAGTGTGCATAAAAGAAAGAGCTCCTTCCTTGCCTGCTTCTACTTTCTGTTGAGCAGGTCAAGCAGGACATCAGACCCTCCAGTTGTCCTATTTTCCAGGGACAGTCCCGGATTTACAGAAGCTGTCCCAGGTTCTGATTTGATCCTGGAATATCCTGCTTTTCCTTAAGGTAAAGGTAAAGGGACCCCTGACCGTTAGGTCCAGTCATGACAGACTCTGGGGTTGCTGCGCTCATCTCGCTTTCTTGGCTGAGGGAGCCGGCGTACAGCTTCCGGGTCATGTGGCCAGCATGACTAAGCTGCTTCTGGTGAACCAGAGCAGCGCACGAAAACGCCGTTTACCTTCCCGCCAGAGTGGTACCTATTTATCTACTTGTACTTTGATGTGCTTTCGAACTGCTAGGTTGGCAAGAGCAGGGACCGAACAACGGGAGCTCACCCTGTCGCAAGGATTCGAACCGCCGACCTTCTGATCGGCAAGCCCTAGGCTCATTGGTTTAACCCACAGCGCCACCCGCATCCCTTAGGATGTCCCTATTTTCATCAGAGAAATGTTGGAGGGTATGGGGCATTTCTCTACCATATCTGTCTATGCTCAGTGGAACCTCTTCCCCCTCATCTTCTCAAGGCCAACTCTACCACTAAGCAGAGTGAGACAGTCCTGACCATTGGCCATGCTGGCTGAGCCTGATGTGAGCTGGAGTTCAGCAACAACTGACCCCAGATGCTTCACCCCCAGGTTTGAATTGTAACCTGACAAAAAATAGCTTTTAACATTTAGTACAGCATCTAGTGAAGCCTTCCCTATATTCATTACTTGCAGATGTCGTGGACCAGAACTCCTATCATCCTTGACTGCTTTGGTCATGTGGTTGGGGCTGATGGGAACTGGTGTTTCTGTTTTAGATTGTGAATTGAAAAACAGAACCTACAGTAAATAATAAAAACAGTAGCCTCAACAGCGAAAATTAAATGAAAAATGATGGCGTTACTTGTGAGGCATTTGTTAGCAAGTCCCATTCCTGAGACACTAGAGATGGAGGAGAATTTTGATTCCTAGTTTGAACTTTTTCAAACTATATGCAAACTGAAACACAGGCGCCTTTTTAAATGTGTGTCTCTTCCAGCTAAGTAACATGTACAGAAATGTGTATACTTTGTGTGCATGTGCGTGTGCATGCGCACACACACAAATGCACACATTAGTGAAAATAACATCAAAAATGCATTATATGATGGGAAACTGTTTTGAAAAAATGCTCATAATAGGAAAAAGTGCATTAAAAATATGTATATTAGGAAAAAATTGCAGTAAAATGCTGGTGAATTTTCATGAGGATGTTTTGCAAACGGATGGGGTAAATGGCAAATTGATTGGAAAAAATGAGACGTTGAAAGAAATAAAAATTGGCAGATACGCTCATCCCTACCTTGCAACAAACACAAACACACGTATTAACATTTTGGTCTGGTCCACCATCTCCAGCAAAAGTTAGCTATCACACAGGAGATTCCTCCCCCCATTCCTTGCTATTCCTCTTCAGGTAGCTGAGGGAAAGAGGGCAAGTCAGGCTTCTTGTGTCTTATTGATTATAAATAAGATGTTCATCCTTCTAAAGGCCAGATGACTATGTTCTAAATCCTTGGCGCTGTGCAGCTGGTCAATGTGGATGCGGTGGAGAAAAAAATCCACACTTCAGAGATAAATCTTTTTGAGGCATCCCCTCCCCCTAATGGTATTCTGTTTTTCTTTTTTGTTATGAAGTTGCCGAGGCTAGAAAAATTTGCTAATAAGGACTTCTGGTGCCTCTATTGCCCTTTGGGTGCTGAGAAAACCTGTCTGGCGTTTTAAAATGTCAGCTAAAATGAGAAGATTTATCAGCTTTACTTCCTCTGTATCTAAGCCTCTTTTATTTTATTTGGTGCTCACAATTTGTTTCTGGAAGCTTCCCCTTTGCTTCTTTTGCCTAAAGCTGCTCACATAAGCCTTAATGACCAGGGACATCTACCTATCCCAGCACATCAGAGCTTTGCAAGGTGTGTGTGTCTTTTAAAGTGTAACAAGCAAGAAAATCTGCGCAGCTCAATATCTTTGGACTGAGAGAGCCCTAGTATTTAAACTGGTGCAAGACAGCTCAGGACAAACGTTTCTAACGTGCAAAAAGGTGTAAGGTGACATTCAGCCAGTGTACTTTTCCCTCCCTGCAGCAAGTGCAATGTAATGGGAGAAGCTGCACCCGTTGAACTTCTGCCCTAGAGGTCTCATAGGAACAGAAGCTGACTAAAGCAGTAGAGCATCTGCTTTACATGCAGAAGGTATCGTGTTCAGTTCCTGGATTCTCTCGGATGGGGTGGGGAAGACCTCTATCTAAAAGCCTAAGGAGATGCTCCCAGTAAGTATGCAACACTGAACCAGATGGGCGGATAGTCTCAGTCTGTATGGCTGACATAGTTCCTACATTCCTAATGCAGGGACCATAGTTTAGTGGTGGAGCAAATACTTAAGGTCCTAGGTGTGGTGCCTAGCATCTCAGGGAGCAGGACTGCAAAGGACACTTGCCTGAGACCCTAGAGCAGGGGTCGGCAAGGCTTACCGGGCATGGGCTGGATCACTTCCGCAGAGATCCTCCATGGGCTGGACTGGAGCAGTGTGACGCTGGAAATTGCATCTGTGCATGTCTACGGCTCCAGAAATCGCTTCTGCGCATGCCCAGATGCCAAAAATCGCTTCTGCGCAGACGCGATTTTCGGCATCTGGGCATGCGCAGAAACGATTTCTGGTGCTGCAGACATGTGCAGATGTGATTTCCGGCATCTGGGCATGCACAGAAGCAATTTCCGGAGCCACGGAAGAGAGTCCCCACGCTGCGCTGTGCCAGTTAAGCACAGAGCAGCGTGGGGACTTGCCGAGCGGGCAGCTCGGTTCAGGGGCTGCTCATGGGCCGGTTAAGTGACCCTCATGGGCTGCTTCTGGCCCATGGGCCTTAGGTTGCCGACCTCTGCCCTAGAGAGTCGCTATTAGAGCAGACAATACTGAGCTAGTTAGACCAATGGCCTGACTTATACTGACTCATGCTTGTAAGTCCCTTCTAAGCACTCATTTACACAACCATTGTATAAATCAGGGATGGGGAGCCTGTGGCCCACCAGATGTTGCTTGACTACAACTCCCATCATCCCTAGCTAGCAGGACCAGGGGTCAGGGATGATGGGAATTGTAGTCCAAAATTTGGATACCCAAATTGGGAAACACTGTCCTTGATTATGGCCATGCTGGCTAGAGCTGATAGGAGTTGGAGTCCAACAATGTCCGGAAGGCCACAGGTCCTCCTTTACCTAGACTGTACCACTCCAGACTGTTCCTGACATGCTAGTTGTCAACATGCAGTGGGATTTCATTTCCCTTCTACCTGGGAAGCAATCAAACACACAATCTGAATCTACCCACCTGCTGTCAAAGGTGGTATAGTCTGGCACTGGGATGGATAAACTGTATCCTTCCAGATGTTGCTGGAGTACAACCCCCATTAGCACTGGCCATTGGGCATGCCTAGTTAGGGCTGATGGGACTTGTAGTCCAACATCTGGAAGGGCATGGGTCCCCCATCTGGTATGGTAAAAGCTTTCCCACATAATCTGCTGGGTGTGTTAACTGACAACACTGCTTGTTTATTCTGCCGCACTTGCTCTGTGTGGGTTGGTGATATTCTTTTTTCTGCTTGAGTTGCTACGGAGGTTATATTCCCCAGGCACCTTCTTCCTGCCGCCCTCCAGGCACACCTGTTAACTGGCTGTGCAATGAGAGAGCGGCTGTTCATCTCAGTATCATGGACACAGATGCACTCCGGGAAACCATTGTTTATAGAGCAGAAACAAACAGTGGATGTGATCTGAATATTTGCCTGATTCAGCTTGTGCCTCCATTTGTGCACTCTGAGTTTTATGGAGGGGAGGGCTCAAGTTGCTTTGTGTTATAAAAATTGAAATTGATACAGTAGAGGATTTCCCCTCTTTCGTCAGACAATTGGAAGCATTTTTTAAAAAAATTGTTATGTGTTTACATATTGTAAACTGCCTTGTGTTCCTCAGATGAAGGGTGATATAGAAATTTAATAAATAAATAAAATAAAATGTGCATTTTCCCTGTCCATAGAAGGTTGTACAGAACAAAGAACAGAAATCTCATATATGCATATATAACGCATAGGAGAAGGTCAGACACAAATCATATCCATGTTGGCTGTGTTTCGATGCAAACAGCCTTCAACAATCCAGTGCCCTCTAATGTGCCATCTGCCAACATGGCCAATGGCCAAGGATGATGAGAGTTGAACTCTCAACATCAGGAGGGCACCAGAATGGGAAAAGGTACACTAAACTGTAGTTTAGTGGTACAGTACATCAATGAGCCTTGGGCTTCTGCATCCTCTCCTCCTGCAGCATAGCTGGAAAGAGGTCAAAAGCATCTGCTTCCAGATTCAACTGAAGATAGCTTGTTGTGGAGAATCTGTGGTTAAACTATACTTTCCCTGAACAGCCCATCTCTAAACCATGGTTTGTTATCCTGGCTTATTCAGGAAACTCGGTATAGCATGAGACTCTTAATCTCAGGCTCGTGGGTTTGAGCCCCACATTGGGCAAAAGATTCCTGCATTGCAGGGGGGTTGATCCTTGTGGCCCCTTCCAGCTCTACCATTCTATCTATGATCCTAAGATAAATTAGGGATGGGGAACCTGTGGCCCTCCTGAGGCTGCTTAAGTGTCTTGGGTATCTGCCATTACTTTTCAACAGCTGGCACAGACGACATCTGAGTTGAGAGGAAAGACCCTCATGATTTGGCCTCAGCTATCTCTCGTTTCCTAGGGACACGGGTGGTGCTGTGGGTTAAACCACAGAGCCTAGGACTTGCCAATCAGAAGGTCAGCGGTTCGAATCCCCGTGACGGGGTGAGCTCCCATTGCTCGGTCCCAGCTCCTGCCAACCTAGCAGTTCGAAAGCACGTCAAAGTGCCAGTAGATAAATAGGTACCATTCTGGTGGGAAGGTAAACAACCTTTCTGTGTGCTGCTCTGGTTCACCGGAAGCGGTTTAGTCATGCTGGCCACATGACCCAGAAGCTGTACGTCGGCTCCCTCGGCCTGTAAAGTGAGATGAGCACCGCAACCCCAGAGTCGGTCACGACTGGACCTAATGGTCAGGGGTCCCTTTACCTTTACCTATCTCTCTTTTCACAAGAACATCTTAAGATCCTGTTGGATTAGGCTAATGGCACTTCTAGCCCCGCATCCTGTTTTCAAAGTGGCCAACCTGACACCTGTGGGACACCCGCAGGCAGGATCTGAGGCTTGGCATAGCTCATTCCTGGTCGCTTAAACCATGGCTTAGGGGAATGTCTGAACTTGGTCATGGTGCGACCTTGGACAAGCCACTTTCAGCTTTAGGGCTTGCTTGTGTAAAGGGGCCCATGGGAATGCATAGGGCTAGCTCCACCCCTGCGCTGATGCAATGAGACCCATAGCACTTCCAAGCTTACACACAACTGGCTGAGTCTGAAGGAGGCTACCTTCATCGCATGAAGGGGGTTCAACAGAGGGGTGAGAAGCCAGATTGGCTGGGCTTCCAGTTGCCCATGTTTTAAATCCTCAGCACAATTATCAGTGGCAGACTTTCAACAGCTTCCATTCTACATCATAGTTGTGGTGCCCCCTAGAGCACCCTCTCGGCTTGGCACCCAGTGCAGGTGAACCAATAGTGCTCCCTTAAATTCGCCTCTTCAATGATGGTGGCTCCCTTCAGATGAACACCAACCACTCATTGGCCAGGGATTGTGTCCAGTATACACAGTGTCGTCAAGGGATGAGGCTCGTCCCATATGTTCTCATTTGCCCTTGCATGCAATCAAACAAAACCCTCTAAGTGGTAGTAACTGAAGCTAGCCAATTTCCTAATTCTTGTGCAAGGAAACATTGCTCCCTTGGAAAATACAGGGGACCCTGTTGCCTAGAGATTTTGTTTTGAAGAACTGAAACTGCCATACAAATGAGTATTTTGTCTGGGGTGAGAATAGTATATTTCTATTTTCCTGGTGTAATTAGCAAAATTCAGCACAAACCACCATCAACTTTACAATAATATTTTATTTTATTTTATTAAAAAAATGTTATGCGAATTACATCCTGCAAGAGCTAATGAGGCATAGAGAGGGTCAAAACCACCACCCTTGCTGTTGGGGAGGATAGGGGAGCTTTTGGCTGTCTGGTTGAAATGCAGCCATTGGAAGTAATGGGGTGGACAATCTCAGTCCATTAGTTTTAATGGGATTGAGAGTGCTTGTGCTTGGGAGCCTTGTACTGACATCAAGAGAGGCAAGGGAGCTATTTTCACATATCATTCACATTATGGCCAGTGCAGGGGGGGGGGGAGGCTCCCGGCAATGGTGAGCAAAGTGCCCTCCATAAGTTATATAGTTTTTTTTTTTTTTTTAATTAAATATTTATTGGTATTTTCAAAAAACACACAACAAACAAAAACAAAAAAAAATAAACAAAATATTCGAAACTAAACAAAAAAAATAGAAAAAACACATACAATTTCTGATACTTATTTTCCTCAACCTTGTTTCTCAGACCTCCTCACACCTCCCCTTCTTGTATTCCAATTTAAATTGTCAATTCAGCAAGTCCTTAACTTATTTCTTCACCTTAACTTAAACATTTATTCTAACATACTGTTATTTTACTTTACTTCTTTTTTCCATTTCCTCCATTTATTTTTAACAGCCTTATTCTCACTTAGTTTAAAAAGAAAAAAGAAAAAAAAAACCAATTTCACCTTATTAAAATTACACATCAATACTTATACCTCATTAATTTATTCTTGAACCTTTTTCCTAAGGTCGACCAAAATTTCCCTTCCACGGTTTACCCAATTTCCTTACCACTAACAAAATATAAAACAAACAAAGCAATGCAAATTATCCTTATGTACCCTTTGGATTCCCAACCTCCACCCACCCTTCTCCCGGTTCCAGTCCCCAACCAATATCCATCAGTCTTTATATTATTTATTTAGCCTGGAGATCTCAGGTCCGAGGCCCTTATGTCTCTCTCAGTTCCTTTCTGCCGGTCTCTTTGATAGACCTTGATGTTAAGCCCCAGGTCTCGGAGGGGCTCCGGCCCAACAGAATCGGTGTTGCTTCTAGCCAGTCCTCCATACTTAAAAGCAAAAGCAAAGCCTATGGGGTATTCCAACTCTTGTTTCAAATTTCTTTCTAATCCAAATGTCCCCACAGCTCCAGCTTCCACCTTCAACAAATTTATAATCCTCAGGTCTTCAGATCTCCTCAAAAGAGGATCTCTCCATTTTCCAAATTCCCAATCAAACCAGGCTTTCCGCATCCAGTTTTTATTGTCCTTTTTTATCATCATGTCAGGCCTCATATTGTAGCTCTCCTTTGACTCCTGCAAACCTCCATCTCCTCCTTCGTTTTCTTCAAAAAGAACATATTGCTCCATCGTGTCTACGCTTTCGGTTTCATTTATTTGTTCAGTTGAATAGGCTTCCTGTTTCAAATCCTTATCAGACTCCAAGCTGTTATTTACTGTCCAGTGTAATAGCGCTACCTCTGTAGACAAAGCATCGTACTCATCTTGTAAGTTTCCCAAGAGAACCAGTGCTCTGTGCAATTCTGCTTGGAATTTAGACACTCCAGCCATTTTTGTAATGTAGTATCCTTGTTACCCCTCTAGGGGGATTTAATTCCTTGATCTTCCTTTCAGCTCAAAAACCAAAAGTCCAGTTATTTTGTATCAACCTTATTTTCAACAAGTTATCCCGAATAAACCAGCAAAAACAGCAGAAACAATGTTCTCTTTTTCCAGCTGACAACTAGCTGACTAGCAGCTCACTTGACAGCTGTCAAAATCTTCCATGCAACAGGCTTTCTCATCGGACGTTCCCGGGTCTAGGGGGGGGTGTAGTTTCAGCTCCCAAAATTCTTTTTATCCTCCAGAATATCCTCTTATAATGTCCAAACCGTGAGGTCAGGATCTTTAGTTAAAAAAAAACAAGAAACAGATTCTCTCGACCTTAGCTGCCCAGTCCTTTGCTTTAAGTTGTTTACAAAGAGGGGGGGGTGGACTTCCTTTTTAGCCCCTTCCCGCTCGTTCCAAATCCAAAATAAGAAATTTTTTAAAGTTCCAATCTCCGTATTACTCACGGGTTGATGTTTTAGGATCCAATCACTCTTAGAAGAAGTTGGCGCTCTCTGTCAATGGCTTGCGGCTTCACTCCGTAGACGAGGGAGTACTCTCAGCACCACGCCTTACCCTGCCTCCGTTCCGAAGCCTTTAAAAAGGCTCCGTCGCGGATTGGGGGGGCGCAAATGGTGCCCGCCGAGTCTCTGTGTTCACAGGCATCCGCACCTGTGATTTTAAGGGTCCCCGCTTCGCCGCAGCGGCCAGACCCAGACGCTACGGAGCCGATTCCCTCCGGAGCTCGGAGGGAATCCGCCATTAAACAGTGGCACCAACCCGGAAGTCCTCCATAAGTTATATAGTTTTGGTATCAGACCAGCCACAGGTAAAGGGGCAAGAACAGCATCAGCTCCAAGTTGTGGTTTAACTCAAGCAAGACACATAATGTGGCAAGGAAGAGCAGTTTTTTAAAGACCCTTGTCAAACCAAATGTCTATTCGCTTTCCAACATCGTGACACTTTTGAGCACCCCCCCATTGCCATTGTAGCTTGCGCAACACAACTTGTCAGTCTCAGCAGCACCACTGTATCATCTGGAGGAGCCCACAATTAAGATGTTTTGAATATAAAAAAAAAAATGGGGGGCATTAAGGGTCTCTACTGCACTACCTAGGGATGCGGGTGGTGCTGTGGGTTAAACCACAGAGCCTAGGACTTGCCGATCAGAAGGTTGGCGGTTTGAATCCCCGCGACGGGGTGAACTCCCGTTGCTCGGTCCCTGCTCCTGCCCACCTAGCAGTTTGAAAGCACGTCAAAGTGCAAGTAGATAAATAGGTACCGCTCTGGCGGGAAGGTAAACGGCATTTCCGTGCACTGCTCTGGTTCGCCAGAAGCGGCTTAGTCATGCTGGCCACATGACCTGGAAGCTGTACACCGGCTCCCTCGGCCAATAAAGTGAGATGAGCGCCACAACCCCAGAGTCGGACACAACTGGACCTAATGGTCAGGGGTCCTTTACCTTTACTGCACCACCTAGCGAGAGAGTGCGGAAGAACAAGTCTCTCTTTCTATCTTCCCCCCCCTTTTTGTAGGGAAAATAAAGCAAAGGGGGCCTGTTCTCTTCTCCCCACATCATAGTTCTAAGGCTAGGGATGTGAGATTTCATAGATGCACTTTCTTTCCCTTCTCCTCAATCTTCACAAACATATCACAATTTAATGTAGGAGATTCATTCCCTTTCCTAGACAGGAGTGAATAGGGCAGTGTTTGGAGGGAGGAGTGTGATGGTTGGGAGGGGTGAGAGTCATAGTTTCTAGTGACCCCTCAGGCCTGGCAGTGCCATTGGAATAACCCCACAGAGACATCACCAAAAGGCAGGAATGAGTTCTATTAGCTCAGAGTGGAAACACTGCCCCTTCCATAAATGGCAGTGGACATAACAAACCATACATGCAAATGGTTTGAATTAAAGCCAGGAGAAACCTCCCATCATCACTGTTTTTAAAGACTGGAACAAGGTTTAAGGGACTGAAGGAGTTCACCCTTCTCTGCGTAGAATTTGAAGGTTGCATTTTTGTTTTCTCTTGGTTGTATCCAACTAAGTTCTACTCGGAACAAACCCATCAAAATGGATGAATCTTAGTTGTGTCCATTAACTTAAATGGACCCATGCATAACTTAAATGCTGCTCTGACTAAGACTAGCATTGGACAAACAACCCTGTGTCATTAATTTCTGCTTAGATTAGTTTTAGAAGCCAAAATAATTGGGGGAATTTACGGGGTGGAGGTTGCAGATACAAACTTTGCACGTTGTATTTTTTCCCCTTCAAAAATATTTCTTGGAAATCTCTCAAGCTTGAAGCCTTATGGGGTTTGATTCAATAATTTCTGTTTGTGCTTGCTTCGGTGCTTTCAGCCGTGAGAACACAAATGCAAACAGTCGTCCAGAATACTCTTGTGAGACACTGGGCCTGGCTCAAAAATGATAGCCCATCAGCAAACTCTAGAGAAAAGCCACAATTCCCTTGAGCCCAAGCTCACTTCATAGACCAGAAAATCACAGGGCGGCCTCTCCATTGACTTGCCAGATGTTGCTCACAATCCCAGACAGGCTATGCAAAGTGAAGACCACTTGATGTGTCTTAATGCAATTTGCATATTCTAATCCTCTCACTTTCTTCATTACTTGCATGCTCTCAGAGGGCAACTGGAGAGGCAGTGACACAGTTGGAGCAGTGAGGAAGGAGCAGGGGACCCTCATCCCAGGAGTGAACCTTGGCAGATGCCCATCATTGTCAACCCTTGAACCCATGACAAGGGTTGCAAATAAAATAATATCATTTATCCTTATGGCCAGGCTGGTGCTATTTATCACCCATTTCTCTAATTGTTTTCCTGTCTGAACTTCTCTCTGTGTGTTGCAGTCTCAAGTACCATCGCCAAATAATGTAAATGACAGGCCACTCCTTTTTGTGGGAGGATCTCCCGCTGCCTCCGATTTAGGGACCTTGTGCAGTTCATATCTGCAATCAACACCCAGTGGTGTGGCATTTAAGCCTTCGCTGTGCATTTGACATCCTCTTCCATTGCCACCCAGCAACTGGAATGGCCCTCCTGCCTGCAGATTCGAAAGCTTCAATACCTCCAATCAAAGCACTAGTTCTGCAGTGAGTGATTGCCATTAAAAAACAAAGAACACCTCCCTTCTCTCAGCTTTCCCCCGTAGAGGGGCCTTGTTCATTCAGAACCAGGATAGGGCTTTGCTGTCCGGTCTAGCAGGCCAGAGTGAAATGTTACTTTCACATGAGTGAAAACAGCAGCAGGTAACCAAGTTATAATTTGCAGCTCCCATGCCAGGTTGCAGTTGTCACCAAGAGCGGATGGATCCAAAACCCAGGTGTCTTGAACAGTTGTGCAGTTCAGTAATCTCAGACTTCTGACTTAATGGTTTTCTGGGGGGGGACCTCTCTTTAGATGGTAATTTTAAAATTTTGGACTTGATAGTCTATGGGAAAGCCCTCTTTTGGTGGCTTCCTTTTGGAGGCAGTGGTCTTATGGGAGAGCCCTCTCTAGAGAGTCAGGTGCATTACTTATTTTGGGAAAGGTCATAGCTCAGTCGTAGAGTGTCTGCTTTCAATGCCAAAGGTTTGAATCCCCAGCATTCCCAGGTAGGGCAGGGAGAGCCTCTGCTCCTGCCCCAAAGCCTGGAGTATGCACTGTCTATGGGCTGCCCAGTTCTAAGTTGTGCTTTCATTTTAATTACAAAAAAAAAGCCACAATCAGAATTTTTTTTCACAAGCATTTCCATTTCCCCTTTCTTAACCACTTGAAGCATGGAAAGCGGGAGATGGCAAGAGAAGAATCTGACCGTTTTTTTTAATACAGCACAGTCCTCTTTCATTCTTTTCATCTCTCTCTCTCTCTCTCTCTCTTATTTTTTTGGGAAACTTGAAGTGTTTTGTGAAATTGCCAAGATTTTTTATTTTATTTTTTAGAAGTGTGGAGGGGGGGGAGAGGGAAATCTTAGGGCAAAAATAATGGAATCCGAGGCGGGGGAGGTGGAATTACAAAACCCTTAGATGAGTAAGAATTGCAGGCATGCTGTGAGGTAACCGCCAAATACAATTTAATTATAAGATACAGAGCGGTAATGGCATTTGTGAGGCTGGAGCATGATTTCTCAGTAATAGAAGGTCCATGGGGTTCCCTGCCTCAGAATGCCAGATCATCTCCAAATGATGAAACACAGTATATGTGAATACATTTTTTCTTTTTCTTTTTTTTTCTTTTTTGCTGCTTAAATGAGAGCTTTAGTTCAGAGGGACCACAGGTGTGGTGAGGAGAAACCAGAGCAATGGTCAAGGCCCTGCAGACTGGTGGATCATGACTGACCAAGGTGTAGCTGTCATTCTCTCTCAAGTCCAAACATATTTATCTGCAGCATATTTGCTCCAGATATCTTTCATCTTTGCTGGTTGCCCCTTTGTTTCCAATTCTCATTCAAAGCACAGTTCTTGGCCATTAAGTGTCTAAACAAGGAGTAGGTAAACTGCAGCCAGAGGGCATCCTTGGTCTAATTTCTTGCAGCTCCTTCGGCAATTGCTCTGCTGGCTAGTATGGCTCCATAGCCTCTGACATAGGCCACTTCTTTCCCTTCATGTATGGCAGTATCGTACCACTTTCACAGTACCAATGAATCCTGGGACCTGTAGTCTGGAAATGATGCTGGGAGTTGTTAGGAGACTCCTATTTCTCTCACAGAACCACAGTTCCCAGAGTTCCCTGGGCTGAGGGATTGGTTGTTAAACCACTCTGGGAATTGTAGCTCTACAAGAGGAATGGGTTTCTCATAACAACTCTCAGCACCCCTAACAAACTATCGCTTCCAGTGTGACGCGGCAGCTAAAAAAGCCAATGCAATTCTGGGCTGCATCAATAGGAGTATAGCATCTAGATCAAGGGAAGTAATAGTGCCACTGTATTCTGCTCTGGTCAGACCTCACCTGGAGTACTGTGTCCAGTTCTGGGCACCACAGTTCAAGAAGGACACTGACAAACTGGAATGTGTCCAGAGTAAGGCAACCAAAATGGTCAAAGGCCTGGAAACGATGCCTTATGAGGAACGGCTAAGGGAGCTGGGCATGTTTAGCCTGGGGAAGAGGAGGTTAAGGGGTGATATGATAGCCATGTTCAAATATATAAAAGGATGTCACATAGAGGAGGGAGAAAGGTTGTTTTCTGCTGCTCCAGAGAAGCGGACACAGAGCAATGGATCCAAACTACAAGAAAGAAGATTCTACCTAAACATTAGGAAGAACTTCCTGACAGTAAGAGCTGTTCGACAGTGGAATTTGCTGCCAAGGAGTGTGGTGGAGTCTCCTTCTTTGGAGGTCTTTAAGCAGAGGCTTGACAACCATATGTCAGGAGTGCTCTGATGGTGTTTCCTGCTTGGCAGGGGGTTGGACTCGATGGCCCTTGTGGTCTCTTCCAACTCTATGATTCTATGATTCTATGATTCCAGGATTCTGTGGGAAGCCATTGCTGCTTAAAGTGGTATGCTTCAGCAGAATGGTGCTTTAGATGTATAATGCAGATGTTGCCGTTATTTCTTACTTTCCCATGTGCTCTCCCAGGAGGATAACACCAGTTTTCTAACCACAGCTGACATTATTTAGCTGAGTCCTGGAGACTTCCATGCCAGATCCTGGGCAGAATCAAAGGGAAGAAATAGCTTGGGAGACGTCTGTGTTGTTAGAGCCTCTGTCAAGTTGGCTCCCCAAGCAACTGGAGTTCAGGACTGAGCTGCAAAGCAGATCAGGAGGCAAAAGAGAGACAGCTCAGAGGCATCAGGGACTGCAGATGTGGGGGTGTGTGGATGCAAGCTAAGAGAGAGAGAGAGAGAGAGACTTGTAGCAGATGGACAGAGCAAGGAGCTAGCATGTGTCCCCTCTGCTGAGGCTGCTCTGTCCTTGTTATTTCTGCCTTGGTAGAGTTGAAGAGGTTTGCAGGGAAGACACAGTCCATATTGGCTGGGAAAGTGTTGCCAATGAAGTGTGAAAGAAGCAGATGTGACTCGCTGCTGCAGAAAGGAGGAAGGAGGCCTCTGGTCGCCTTACCTCCCTCGGATGAGAGTGAAGGTGTCCTCTTACGGTGGAAGCAAACTCAGCAGGCTGGGACAAACAGCACTCATTGAGAGAGAGGATATTACATGGTTTCGGAAGCTATCCTCATATTGAGAGCTGCTTCCCACTTTCTAGCTTTCATTCATGGAGATGTTTCAGTGAATCTTTTCTTCTGAAGAGCCTGGTCCAGATTTTAAAGCATGCCTTTTGAGCCAGACACTAGGATGCCTGGTAACTGACTTGCAAGTGAGTGTGGAGACTTAGTGGGGTGGGTGCCAGCATCACTGCCCCCCAGTAGGTGACAGAAATGGAGCCTACCAGGCCCACCAAGAAAGGAGAGAAGGGTATCAGCATACTTTGAGGAAAACCTTAGGAGGCTGCCTCCTCCCTACCACCACCACCCCAAGTATCAGTTGGAAAACTGGGGTGGGGGAAGGAATGGCCTGTTCAAATAAGGGCTGAAACAGGAGGACTCCTATTAGAACAAGGGAGGGATCAGCCCATGTTCTGTCTAGTTCAGCATCATGTTCTCACAGTAGCCAACCAGATGCCTGTGGGAAACCCACAAACAGGATCCAAACACTCATCCCTCCTGAAGTTTCCAGAAACTGGTATTCAGAAGAAGGGAAGGAAAATGCTTGTGCTGAATCTCTGCTACCTTGTGGGATATCTTCAGGAGAAGAAATGGCTAGGGAGTAAACCCTACACAAATCCAGAAGAGTGTCTGTAAGATGGTTGGGTGGTACCCTGCATGCCTTCTTCTGGCACCCTCTGCAGCCAAGCTGGTGCCAAATGTACTGCTCTGCTTTCCTTTGGACCACATCAGCGAGGCTGAGAGTGGGGTCTTGTCATCTGGGCAGCCCAGGATCTACAGGACTGCCTTCTATAAAGTGGGACAACTTGTGACCCTTCTGGCTTGTTAACTTACTTTCATTAGAGCAAACCGTATTTTGTTCTAAGCAAGGAACTATGGTTTGTTCTAAAATGAAACCTTTCCCTTTTCAGTGCAAGTAAAAACTTAAACATGGAGAGAGAATGTATTGAGATTAATTTACTTTTACTTTTTTCACAGAGAGATTTCACAACAAAATTAGATAACATTTTTCTCTTACAATGTACCTGCTTTTCAAGTTATGAAATCAACAGTTTGGTAACTAATTTGGTCAAAGTGTGTTTTGTTTCCATTCATCCAGCCCAAGAAGAAGCCCAACACCTACCTACCTTCCTTCCTTCCTTCCTTCCTTCCTTCCTTCCTTCCTTCCTTCCTTCCTTCCTTCCTTTCTCCTGCACATATGGCACATTCCCTACTTTTTTAGGACGTCGAACAAGATGAGCTGGCAACCATCTCTGTTCCATCTGTTTAGCACCAATGATGGATCCGTTAAAGCCCCATTGTGGTCCCACAGGGACACACTCAACTAATCCTCCTCTTTTAAGATTTTATTTGTGCAATAAATGGATGACAAGGTTTGCGAGTACATAACAAAATGAATAGGTTTATAAATGCAACCTTTCAGCAGTGCAGTATGGAGTAAAATGCTGCAGAGCTAAAGTGTTTAAGTGCATTTCTTCCCTACCTCATTCATATTTCAAGCAGTAATATGCTCATTTGTTTATCAGCCTGGTCTTTTTATTGTATTATATTATATTAATTTTTTTTGTTTTTTGTTTTTCAAGCATATTTTTAAAGAATTAACCTGGCAAAGATTTTAATAATAATAACTCATCTTTATATGACACCCTGTTATCTCAAAGGGCCTCATACAGCTTTGCCTGCTTAGCAAAGTAAAACACAAAATGATAATAGGCGAAATATTAGGTTCACCCAAGGTACAAAACAACAGCAGCTGTTTAACAGCCATATAGTAACAGGGTGGGAGTCGGACAAATCACACAGCTGGGCAGGAGGGGAATGAAAGAGGCTGGATGAGCACTTACAAATTCAAAACTTGAACCTGGGAAGCGTCTTTGGAATCCAGTGTCAGGAACTGGCTGGATGGGGAGGAGTGGTGGAACCCAGGTGCCCCACAGGGAGGACAGTGAAGATGAGAACTTTGACCCAGGGTCCTGGTGGTGGGACTCTGGGGAGGAGGCTGGGGAAGAGGCGAGCTGGGAGGTCCTGGAAGGAGCAGGTTGGAGAGTAGGTGGAGGGGGGGCAGAAGAAGGATGGAGTGGGAGGCTGAGCATCTCAGTGTGAGTGCAAATGCGGACAGGGAGGAATGGTAGGGTACGCCTGCCATCCCGCAGTAAGACAGTTTCCGTCGTACTGGCTCTCCTCCTCTCATACCCTTCTCCAGGAAAGGCTTGCATGTTGCTGAGCAAAGGGCCAGACAGGCCCAGAGGAGGAGCTCACACACACACACACACACCCATCGCAGTCTGTTGGGAAGGGCTCTGGAGTGAGAAGTTAGAGGGGAAAGGCAGGGCCAGAGGTCAGTTTCCAGCAATGTCTCAAGCTGAAGGAGCTGAGCCTGGGAGACCTAGCTGTGTGACCTTCTGTGAATAAAAGTCAATTGCACTCCAAGCCTCCAGCCTTTTCCTGACTTGTGAAGACCCGGCATTTCCTTATCAGCCTTGTGACATCCAGGCACCATCTTTCCATGACACACAGTCCAGCACTGAGATCTTATCCTGTTCCATAAACCTGGGTTGGGGATCCAGGGTCACATTCCCATCAGGAACGGCCTGTTCAAAGAAGGGCTGAAACAGAAGGACTGTTAAAAAGGAACATTTTTGCCTAAAGGTGTATAATGAAGACGCCAAGCGAACTTCCCTGGGGAGAGCATTCCGCAGATGGGGAGCCACTGCAGAGAAGGCCCCGTTCTTGTGTTGCCACCCTCCACACCTCTCGAGGAGGAGGGACGTGAAGAAGGGCCTCAGTGTCATTAGGCCTGACACTCAGCCAAGTGAAGGTTGTGTTTTTGCTAACTCCAACTTTGAATGGTGCAGTCTACTGCTGGCTCACTCTTTGACTTTGTTGGACTATTATTCGCATCATCCCTTACTGTTGGTTGTGCTGATTGGGGCTGGTGGGAATTGTAGTCCTGTATATCTAGTTGGCAAAGGCTGTCTTAGAAAATAAAGATCTCTTTGGTTTTAAGTAACTTAATTATGGTAGAGCATGTGGAACCCTGCATTTATTACCACAGTTTCTGAATATTCATCACTGTGGAAGGAAACCATGAATTGATGTAAATGTGTGATTTATTTCAATACAATGAGTGTTTTGTGTTTTTGCTTTTTTAAATTTAATTCGAGGGACCAGCTGTTTTAACTTTTTGTATAAGAATTTAATTAGTATATAATAGCACAGTTAATTAAATACAAATCAATAGTTTAAAACAACTAATTGATATTTAATATGTATGGGAAAAATAACTTAGTTGTAATATAATTAACTCAATATTAAATAAGTGTTGGAATTGCAATTATGTCTTTACAGCGATTATAAAGTTTATTGTTCTTTAATAAACTTGCAATTAGGCAGGAATGAGCTCAGAAAATTATTAAACAGGTATTATTGGGCTATTAAACATTTATTACCATTCCTGATGGGATTCAGCTGCACAAAAGCACAAATTATGATGACGTTAATAAACCTTTACTACCCCTTTGCAATAGCATTTTTGTGTGCTGCTTCATCTGAAAACTCAAGCTCTCCATGACTTTTGTATAACGTAATTGCCTTCAAAGTGAGCTGTAAAATTGCTAAGGAAAGGAGGGAGGGGTTGACGAAGGAAGGGAAGAAGAGTAACTCAGCAGAACCTGAGCCCCTTCTCCAGCTTTGTCATCTTCCGCCCCATAATTCAGTAGTAGAGCACTTAAGATCCCCAGCATCCGAAGTTAGAAAGAGCAGGTGCCAGTTGTTGAGATAAGACCTCTGCCCTTCACACGAGACATTTCCTGCCAGTCAGAGTAGCCATTACTGGGCTAAATGAACTAACAGTGTGACTTTATATAAGGCAGTGCCTTATGTTGCTGAGTGGAGTGTGTACCACCCCAGAAAGATGCTAAGGGGACATGAAATGGATAAATTTGCCCTTCTCTACTGCCTGCAGAGCTGTTCATCCCTCTGACAACCTGTGTAGGCTCCTTCTCCTTCTCCTTCTCCTTCTCCTTCTCCTTCTCCTTCTCCTTCTCCTTCTCCTTCTCCTTCTCCTTCTCCTTCTCCTTCTCCTCCTCCTCCTCCTCCTCCTCCTCCTCCTTCTATTAGCTTTGGGATGGAGGGATAATTGCTGGAAAGTAAGAACACTAGATCCTAAGAGCACTGTCGGAGGAAGAGGAGTGCAGGGAGAGGAGCACACCACGCCTGGCAGTGCGATCCCGGTGGGGTGCTATTGCAGCTGCCCCCTCCCCCGCACTGGGCGCCATGCCCCCAGGACACACGTCACACCCCTGTGGTCGGCGCACCATGCCCCCGGGATGCACGCCAGCCCCGTCCCCACCTGCTCTCTGCCCCCCGGTCCCAGAGCATGAAGTTCTGCCACTGCCTAAGAGCAGCCCTGGTGGCCTATCTAGTCCTGTATTCTGTTCCCACGTAGTGCCCATCCTAGTGCCTCTGGGAAGCCTACAAGCGGTGCCATAATCATGCATATTTCATTAGGGTGCACACCCACTGATTTTACTCATAGTCATATTGCATACATACCCATAGATTATATTTGTTCATCAAACAAACTAAGGAAACTAAAACTAAACTTTACAACTCCCCCCCCCCATTGTATACCATATTTTTCGCTCCATAAGACACACTTTTTTCTCCTAAAAAGTAAGGGGAAATGTCTGTGCGTCTTATGGAGTGAATGTGTGGTCCCTGGCAGTGGCGGAGCTGCGGACTTTGGTTCCTGGAGCGGTGGGGGCATGGCATCCCAATGACGGCGCCTGCATGAGTGTCCCCCGCCCGTGCAGGGGGGTGGAGAGAGGCGAGGTGGGGGAAGAGGGCTTTAGAATACTCTTTAAAGTTCCCTCCATCTGAAGGGCTCTGTGACTTGCATGAGAGCAGCCAGGAGCCAGCGCAGAGGGGGACCTTTCTCCCGCATGTGCTCTATCAGATTGGGATGGGGAGCTCCCGCCAAGCAACATATTTTCCTCTTACCCCGAGGCTTAGCTGCCAGATGCCCATGTGTGTCTGAAGGCTCTGAGGGAGACATTCCCCAGAAGTAGAGGAAACGGGTCTCTTTATCCCTCGGATGAGCAAGCAAGGCTGGCAGGCAACACTTCTGGGTTTTCTTTGCAAGGTGAGGCGCCGACCTTCACTTTCACTCTGTTTTTGCTTTGTATTTTTATGTTGTGATCTTCAGATGGAGGGCAGTATACAAATTAACAACAACAACGCCTGATCTAGACAAGCTCTCTCTCTCTCTCTCCCTCTCTCCACCCCTCTCTCCCGACTGCCTCCCTCCTGGGGAGCGGATATAGTTGCAGCAGGAGTTTCCTGCGGCTTAATGCGAGGCCAATGAGAGAGAGAGAGAGAGAGAGAGAGAGAGAGAGAGAGAGGTGCTACTTCCAGAGCCGAGTAATGTCTGAGCAAACATTGCCCAGGGAGATAGATATTGTGGCTGGAGAATGAGGCTCATTGAAAAGAGCAGCGGCGGCTGTTGGTGCAGCCGCCGGGAAAGCCAATGCGTTCAGTTTCGCTGCCGCCACTGCTGCCACCTTTGGAGGCAGGCTGACTGAGCTGCAGGCACTGTCCCGTTGCCAAGGCTCCAGCAGGAGAAGGTGCATCTAATGGTCAGGTGCATCTTATGGGGCGAAAAATACGGCTTCATTGGCTTCAGTGGTTTGGCTGCCAATCTCTGGGAGATTTCTAAATGCCCAGCGCCACCACTCCTCCTAAGTTGTGTATGTTGTGGTGGGGAGGGTTGAGCCCTTACAGCTGTAAGCTTTTTTTGGTCAAAGGTGAAGAGTAACCACTGTGGGGGGACGCGGGTGGTGCTGTGGGTTAAACCACAGAGCCTAGGACTTGCCAATCAGAAGGTCAGCGGTTCGAATCCCCGTGACAGGGTGAGCTCCCGTTGCTTGGTCCCTGCTCCTGCCAACCTAGCAGTTCGAAAGCACGTCAAAGTACAAGTAGATAAATAGGTACTGCTCCAGCGGGAAGGTAGACGGTGTTTCTGTGTGCTGCTCTGCTTTGCCAGAAGTGGCTTAGGCATGCTGGCCACATGACCCGGAAGCTGTACGCCGGCTCCCTCAGCCAATAAAGCGAGATGTGCACTGCAACCCCAGAGTCAGCCATGACTGGACCTAATGGTCAGGGATCCCTTTACCTAACCACTGTGGGTAACTGTGACTCTGCCTTGGGAGACTTGTGGCAGCTGAGGGAGTTGGGATGCTGCTCCAGACAACATTAGAGTGTGCCAGGCACACCTGGGGGATGATTCCAAGTTTGAAACTCATGCACATGTCTGGCTATTTAAAAAAAGACCCATCTGATTCTCCATGGTCCCCTATAGCTAAAGCATTGTTAAGTGCTGTGTGCTTTGCTCTCCGAGCTGTAGATTTTCCCTTGCATATGAAAGGGCTTGGGGGTGGAACCCGGCTCAGAGATTCAGGCCTTCAGCGCAGCAGCACCGAGACACCTTGAAGGAGCAGTTAAGCATTTAAATATGCCTTTAGCTATAAAAGCTTTAGCAAACTCTTAATGTATTTGCAGCATGAATTATCATAATGCTGTGCGTGCTTGCATTGTTCCGTCTCATCATGAGGGTAGCAACGTATTTTTTACAAGTGTAAAAGAAGGCCCCCTTGAGAGCAAACTTGAAATAAGACCTCAAATCCAGAATTATGCTTTGATCCATTGAAACTTGAATGTTACAATGTGGACTTTTGCCTTTATGGCTGGAGCCTCCAGAGGAATCAGGTGCAATGCAGTAGCAGATCTAAAGGACGGGAAGCCAATACCTCAGCTCTTTGCCACATTTTTAAAATTAAAAACACCCCATAAGTCGTTGAGCCTTTTATAGGAAGACCCCAAAATTGTTGAGCCAACCTGTGTAGGGAATCTGGCAAAGAGACCCAAACACTACATCAGGCATAGGCAAACTAGGGATGATGGGAGTTGTAGTCCCAAAATATCTGGAGGGCTGACTTTGCTTATGCCTGTACTACATGTTCTCCCCCTCACATGTGATGCTTTCTCCCATGAATCTCACCTGAAGCTGCTTATTCTGACCACAATGCCCGCTCCTAGTGTTCTCTAGTTCCTGTCTGTCCCTCTGACCTGATATTACTGGATACAGGTCCTCCTAGCTACAAGTCTGCATTCAGCTCTGCCCCACCCTAGGCGCAGGCAACCCATGCTGCATCGCTGCTTTGGGTCCAAGTTGTTTAGAGCTTTGTAAATTAACAGAGGTGCCTAGGGCTGCAGTGGCGTAGCGTGGGTTGTCAGCACCCGGGGCAAGGCAAGTAATTTGCGCCCCCTAACCCATGGATTTGCGCCCCCTAACCTGTGGATTTGCGCCCCCTAACCCGTGGATTTGCCCTAACCCCAGATGTTGCGCCCGGTGCGGCCGGCCCCCCCTGCACTCCCCACGCTACGCCACTGTAGGGCTGGTCAAGTTATTACTGTATTTGAGGCAGAAAATGCTACAAGCCCTTCTTGTTTTCACAGGCAGCAAAAATGCAACAGTTAAATGACCAGCTATTTGCTGCCCTTTCATGGCACCAAAAATGACCATCAGAGCTGGGCCAAATTCTTTTGCTGCCTGAGGCAAAGGGCAAGATGCCGACTTCCCACATTCCATGTGCAGAGGATTACTAGACTGTCTGCTGCATCTTACTTCATCAATGGCAAATGGGCTAGCGGCCCCTAGATTCTAATGAGGGTCTCCAGACCTCCAGTGCAGTTGGGTTGGCCAGGCCTTTTAGGCACTAGCTCAGTTGCTCATGAGGTGATGCCTTGTAACCTGAGAGCCTATTTACAATTTTTTCTGCATACAGTGGTACCTCGGGTTAAGAACTTAATTCATTCTGGAGGTCTGTTCTTAACCTGAAATAGTTCTTAACCTGAGGTACCACTTTAGCTAATGGGGCCTCCCGCTGCCACCGCTGTACACTGTATAGATATTATGTATGATCTGATGTCAATCAATAAAATATATCCCACTGCATCTGAGGGTAACAGACTAGCTTAGGGGTGTAAGGTAGGCTGCATGGAATACTGCTTTGTTTTCTCCCTGCCACCTGAAGCAGCTGCCCCATTCTGCTTAACAGTAGGGTTGGCCCTCCAATAAGTAGAATCTGTTTCTATGGCTTAGACCTTTGGGCTATCCTTGCAGAGGTTTTCACTTTACATATGCCTTTATTGACGGGCCCTCGTTCTAGATTCATCCACTAGCCGCATCAATCAACAGCAATAAACAGGACCCCACCCATGCAAAAGAGATGGGTAATTATGTAATTACATTTCACAATTAGCAGGAAAGGTGGAAAGGGGGAAGGGAAGCTGATTTGTTTGGCTCTGTTGTTGAAGCCACTATTTATTGTGGCTGATAAGTTTAGTTAATTTGGTGCTTTTAATTACATTTTGATACCTTGGCAGTTCATTAGAGGCTTGATAAGGATCAATGATACCTTTGGTTTCATATCAGCAAAGGCATGAATAACAGCTTGTTTACTTCTCCAGTTTTATACAGATAAGACAAGTGATCCTGAAATGAGGAAGCTACTGCAGCCTTATTGATGGGCCTCTGCCTGCTTGGACTTGTTTAAAAGGGAGAAAAAAATGATTAATTCTGAACCTGGGGGCAGCCGTGTACAAATGGCAGTCCCAAAGGTCCATTTTATGGCGGTTTCCTTGTGCTGAACACAACATGACTGAAAATGGCGTTTGGCCTATGTAAAGATGTTTCATGAACTTTTCATGAAACAAATTTACAATAGGAGCCTGCTATCTAAATGGTGAGGCTATTCAGGATACGGGAACTAGGATTGTTAGATGCCATAAACCAGGGATTGGGAACCTGTAGTCTCCCAGATGCTGGTCAGCTCCATCTCCCATCAACCCCAGCCAGCAGTGCCAATGCTAGTCAGGCACAACTGGAGTCAGAGCCAAACAACATCTGCAGGGCCACACATCCCGCATTCCTGTTTTAGCCTCAGTGGCTCCCACTATGACCTGTGCTCATCTCTCCAAGAAAATTGTATCACTAAAAGTGACCACCTTTCACAGTGAATCACTTTTTATGTTGCAAATTTTGGAGGCAGCATTGACAAATAATACTGCCTTCATGTTGGCTTGGCTATGGCAGCATCCTCACCATTTAAAAAAATAGTGTTTTGTGAAACACAGACCTGTTTCAAACACTGTTTATAATTGGCTTGATCAGCAGTTTTCTCACTGATTTGGAATGGTGATATGACAGCAAGTATTGGGGGAGGTCAACCACATGATAGAAGATCCTTCAACCAGATTTTCTTTTTCATTTTAGCTGAGGCTGGTCACCAGTCTTATGCCTTTGGGAACCATTTGAGATACCAGAGTTACCTGTGGTAGATTTTGGAAAATGACATTCATCATATTTCAGTTGCTGCAATTTCCCCCCTCTGCTCCTCCATTCTGCAGCGATGGCAAACGTATGGCCCCCTAGAAGTCACTGGACTCCAACTCTCATCATCCCTGACTATTGGTTATTCAGACTGGGACTGATAGGAGTATGAATCCAACAACACCTGTAAGGCCAGAAGTTCCCATTCATCTCACATGGGCTAGAAAGAAAAGTTTCTTCCATGAGCACATGTCTTTCTCATGCCCTTAACTACAGCTCGTTCTCTCTCCATCTGAAATTTGTAGTGGAGAGGTTGCTTTGGGCCCTGTTATTGGCATCGATTCCTGCTTGCCCTGAGACCCAAGTAATTCTCTGTTTGCAAATGAAGTAGTAGATATAAAAAAGGACCACAGGCACACTAAACAAACATCAAAAGAACTTTGATCAGCAAGGCCGCACAAAATGAGAGAGACCCAGTCGTATATGTCTGGGCCACAGGCAAGGCAGAGCGTGCTGCCTTAATTCTTTCTGCTGTGCCATGAGGTGGTTTTGTTTGAAGAATCTGCAAGGTGTTTTTACGCACTGCAAGATATATATACACATACAGATGCATGGTGAAGGTGGAAAACACACACAGACGGCCGTCTCCCTTTTTTTGGAAAAACCCATGCTTAGATCCATTTCTCTGCCTTTTTGCTGATAGCTAGGCAGCTCCTGTAAGAAAGCAAGAGATCAAAGACATGTACTTCCTCAGGCCTTGGCGTTCAGCCACTTTACAGGCCAGCTGTTTTGCTTTGAAAGGGCATGGAGCCTGAAGACAGATTTATCTCTCCTTCAAGGTCCCATGTTCTATTTTATCACACGGTCTGCTAAGTGAACGGGATTAGAGAGCTCTCATTACTTGCATGTGTTGAAGAGCAGAGATTTATTGAGCATCCTCCTGAACATAAACAGAGCGTCTGAAGCAAACACTCAGGGAAGGAGTTTCCACTGGGGAGTGGAAATTAGCTGGGCACTGGGGGGGGGGGGCTGGATTTGTTCGTTAAAAATCCGTACACAATTCAGGTGGGAGGAATGGAAGAGTTGGTGCTGGGATTTAGTACAGTCACCCAGTTCCTGTGATTGGTGTCTGCATCACGGCCCAGATATATCTTTGAATATACCAGGGATAGGGAAGCAGCAACACGGTAGGCATAGCATGATAGCACTGAAATGAATTGGTGCCTGAATTATAGTGATTTTGGTCACATCTGATTGAAAAGTGCCCATGGAATTTTTGTTTATATATTTACATACTATCTGCATGCATGTGCTTATAGATAGACAAGACAGATATGGATATTGAATATATATCCCATGCTTTCAATATAGGTGGCAGCTAATGAAACAGAAACTATTGTCTGTTTGCTTGTTTCATTGGGAAGCACTTCTAAACCACTTAATGGTTTGTTTGTTTGTTTGTTTGTTTGTTTGTTTGTTTGTTTTAATTAAAAAAACTGCAAGAGATATAGAAAACAAACAATAAAGCAGTATAATAAAATCAGTAAGCCAGAATAAATAAATAAGTAAATAAGCACATAAAAACAGGAACAGGTAAAAGCAAGACATCAGAAAGAATAGGGTCTGATCTTATAGGAAAATTCTTGGTGAAACAATATGCCTTTGGATCCAGTAGATCTGTTGCTGGTGCTGGTCCTGCACCACTGCTGTTAACTCCCTGCTTCAGGGCCTTATGACCACAGCTGCTGGCACTTTAGTGAGTGCCTTGCTATTCTTTCAGCAAGTGCAGCTGTGCAGGGGCCTCCACGGCAGAAAAGCACACCTCCTTCCCCTCTTGGTAGAGGGAAACCTTGGCATTTAGTAAGGCTACTCTATAACCTAAGTGTAAGAAATAAAAACTTTATTTGAATAGCTTCCTTCCAACCAGGGTCTCTTAAAATGCTCTCTACTCTGATCCAGACTTTTTCCTTTTTCTTTTGTTTTTTTGCAAGTGCCTCCCGTTTTTAGTCAACAGTTTGCTGATCGCCATCTACTTTGCTGTCTTTTGCAGAACTTGGTCTCCCAAAGAGAGGATGCTGTCTGGTCTTTGGGTTCATGTTCAAGGATAAGTACCGGCGAATGACTGAAGGTTAGTGCAATGTCTTTGCCTCTGTTATTTTCACTTTTTCTGCCCACTCTCCTCCCCATGCCCTCAACCCACTTCCATCTGTTTTGTTAACTTAGGTCACATGCAAACAGTAGAGGCAAGTTCTTTACTCAATTCTGGGTGTGCTCATGCAAGTCTGTTCTGAGTAAACTGCAGTAAGGGGGCAGGGCCACCCCAAGACATTTTGGCACCAGAGGCGCACCACAAAATGGTGCCACTCCTCCCCACCATGAAGGAAGATCAGGAACAAGCAGGGAAGAAAGCCCAACATTGGGATCTGCTACCCCTGTGGATTCTGCTGCCTGAGGCTGTCGCCTCACCTTGCCTCATGGGTGGGCTGGTCCTGTGAGAGAGAGTACCCTCCCATAGACTTCCTGTCCCAACACATCCTGCTTCCTTTGTAGATCCTGATCCAGCAGGGCTTTTCTTACGCTCTTATGAGCCACTGCACTTAGATCAGCAGTGGAAAGCCTTAGGTCTGGGGCCAAATGTCACCCTCCGGGCCTCTCTACATGATTCTTAGGACTCTTCCCAGGCCACAGCTCTCACCAACCCTGCTTCATACCCTCTGAGTGTTTTTGCCTGTCTGAAATGTGTCATTGAACTCTGGTAACGCCTCTGGCTTGCCTAGATGGAAGATATGTGAGTTTGTGTAGATGCTAGACTTCTAGTTTCTCCACCTACTTTTGCATTTGGCCCCACATGCAGGCCACATGAGGTTGCCCAGATGGAACTGTGGCCTTCTGCTGCTGCTGCTCCACCTTGCCATTGCTGCTTCCTTGCTCACCCACCTCTCCCTGTGGTCAAAGAGTTAGTGAGCAACTGTTGGTGGTGTTCCTATTATGTATATCTCAAGTCTTATATTTGGTTGGAAGATTAAGGCCTTTGGGTTATAGCTGCTGGCTGGAACTTGGAAGCTAGGATGGTAATTTCACTCGGTACCTGAGGGTTCTTCAGCTTTATTGCAGAAAATATCTGTCAAAAGCCTTTTCTAAATGCAGATGGAGACTTCAGCTTGCAAAATCTGTGCTTAGCTGTAGCTCTGGAACAGAGAAGCAACATTACATCATGGCTTTAAAGCTGCCCAAGCAAGCATCCCTCTCAGGGATGTTGATGGTTCCATGGGGCCCACGTGAGCTCTTTCCTACAAAATGCAAACGTATATTACTGTTAATTCCCTCTACCAGCCAAGCATCTTATAAGCAACCATTGATTAACTGTTTCAATAGATGTGTGTAATTGTGAACAGAAATCATTAAACCATTAAAAACACTTGCAAGTAAACTCAGTTAGCATCTCAGCAGCCTATAGCTTTGACACTTGCTGTTTTGATGCAACAGATGGAGTCTCTAACACTGCCATATTTAATGTCATTGGTGTCAAAAGTGGAAACAGGCAGAGATGATCTTCAAATTGCTTATCCTTGACCACAGAAGTTGATAGTACGTCTTCCTTTCTGCTGATTATAATTACATTCCAAGTTGCTGGTTCCACAGAAGGGTCAGGAACAAACCGGGGAAAATGGTTGAATCTATGTGATCCCCTCCCTCTAGGTAGTTTATGAAAAGTCCCTTCATGCTAAGGGCATCCATCTTTCCTTCTCTTCAACAATGATATTATCTTTGATCTGCCAGATCCTGGCTCAAGCCACAACGCTCATTGGGTGACTTTGGGCAAGTCACTGTCTCACAGCCTAGCCCAGCCTTTCTCAACCTTGGGTCCCTAGAGCTTGTTGGACTACAACTCCCATCATTCCTAGCCAGCATGACCCACTGGTCAGGGATGATTGGAATTGTAGTTAAAGAACATCTGGGGACCCAAGGTTAAGAAAGGCTACCCAAACCTAAGAAAGAGGGTTGTTCTGAGGAAGAAAGTAGGGCAAGAGGGAGAAACAGGTGCATGGTGTTCTGCAAACCTTATAAAATTATGTAGTTAGAGTTTATAAAACAAAGCAGTTGTGGCAAGTGTAGGGAACCCATGGTCCTCCAGATGTTGTTAGACTACAGCTGTCATTGCCATTGGCTATGTTGGCAGGGACTAAGAGAAGTTGGAGCCCAACAACATCTGGGCTGGCAAGGTTTTCTGACCCTTGAGCCTGTAGCAAGGGAGAAGAATAGTAGCTTATCAGCAGTTCTACAACCCTTACCCAGTAAGAGCTTATGATACTATACTCAACCAACCACATTTCACAATGTAATCACAAGAGGAATAGGTATGAAACCTTGTAATTACATGGTTCAGAATACAAATTTGCCTAACTTAAAAGTTGTAATATTGGAATGCAACGCAAATATAACTGTATTTCCTTGTGTTCTTTAGCCGTTCATGAGGCTTCGCATATATGCAGAGAAAGAGAGAGAGTTTTGATTTAATTTGCATTTAGCAAATTCTGGAAGGAGAGTTCTTTTATTTTACTTTCTGCCTCATCATATAGTGAAAGGGCCAGGAAAATATAGGCTAGGGAGATGGCTAACAAGGAATGAACAGGAAAGCTTTCACAAAAGCCATTGTCTGCCTAGGTTGGGCGTAGTGCTTGATCAGATAAGGATGGAGAACACAAGTTCTCTATACCTTTCTGTGGGAATGTTAAGGAAGGTGGGAGAGGATATATTGTTTTGATATTATCTCTCCTCACCCGTGCTAGTGAGTAAACAGCGGAGCATGTTCCCTTTGCAACTTATTGGAAGCAAGTTGATGATTGCTTAGAATCCTTTAATTAAGCAATCCAGTCTGACTTGTCCAGTCTGGATTATTCCTGATAAATTTCCCCTTTTATTTCCCTCTTAAAATAATAATAACTCAACACAGTCTTCTATAAAAGTAAGAATAAAGTTTTGCTTGCATTCAGTTCACAGCAGCAATCTGAAGGCAGGCTTTAGCTTGCGATTACAGTGAAAAGAAGTCTGGGCTACATCTCAGACTTTCTGCTTGTGGGCTCCATCCTAAGTGAAGCTTGAGCCATGCGCTGGCTAAGAATCAGGAGAGTGAGAGTGAAAGTCCAAGAGTAAAAGAGTAAGAGTCCAAGAGAGATATGGTTGTGGGGCCAGAGCTAGGGTCACGCCCATCTACCTTGTCACACGCAGGGGGAGGAAGCTCCAGAGCAGGTATGACGGGAAGTCCTCCCTGTCTGGAGCCACATTGTCCTGTGTGTCCATTCTAGGCAACAGGAAAATATTGTACTTGACTGCTCTAGTAATAATACATCCCACACTTCCTGATACTCTGAAGCTTTCTAAGCTTTCTCTACGGTTACCCTGTGCCATTAAAAAGTCTGCTTTGGTGGTGTTTGATCAGAATTACTGTCTGAATAGCAATTTACGCTGAGGACTCAGATTTAGGATATAGTACAAAGAAACTTGTGAATCAATTTAGAACTTATTGTGGAATAAAATAATTTTATTTCATTTTTGTGTCCAAGGTGTTTGTAATTAGCAAGCCATTTTTGAATTAAACCAAGGGCAGTTTGTACTTTGCTTATAGAAACAGCTGCACTAGTTGGGGGGGGATTGCATTTCCCAGCAATATGATGTCATTTGAGTGTTGGAAGGAATGACAACAAAGAGGTTCCCACAACAGAAATTAATACTTAAGGGAAGAGGTCCGGTTCTTTCATAATGAACAAGTAACAACTGTGTGTTTGCTGCATGAAAGGAATAACTTGGAAAGGCCCAATGGACAGCTGACAAAATACCTTGGATGATTGGGGCTAATCAGTTCCTTGAAACAGAGTTACTTGGGCTTGGAGGGGGGGGAATAAAATAGAAGAAGCAAGTTGGAGCAGACAATATGCTAATTAGATTACAGACAATGCTGGATTCAAGCTAGAAGGCTCTCCAGAGACATAGCATATATATATAATCACATTTGGGAACATAAATATAACAGTGATGTGCAATTTCACACATTCAACAGCAATGATCATATATGCTAATTCATCCCTGGTAACAATCTGAGGTATGTGTATTATTAGGCATGCAGAAAACTCATCCAATGATCAGTACACAAGAGGGGGGGAGTTTCAGCAGTTACTGGCAGTTTTTTCAGTAGCCACATTCACACCACACATTTAAAACACTATGATACCACTTTAAACAGTCATGGGCTGGATCTACACTGATCTGAAAAATCCTGTAAAAAGGGGGGGGGGGGAGCTCCCACTGCAATTTCCCATTGGTGACAGATTGCTGCTCTACATCGCCCTCTGGTGTCGCAATTTCTATAACGCATTTTGGTTTCCTCCAAAGAAGTCTATAGTTTGTTTAACTTAGTTAGGAGGCCTCTATTCCCCTCCCAGAGCTTCAATTCTCAATTCCCTGTGAAGAGGGATTGGCCACTAAACCACTCTGAATGTGTAGCATGGATGTGGTCTCTGTCTGGCCCACTTCAGACAAAGCAGCAGGATTTTGGAACAGCAAGCTGAAGGAGGAGAACATGCTGAGGCTAGTGCCTATTTAATTAAGAATTTA
Organism: Podarcis filfolensis; assembly: GCF_964270895.1. NCBI lineage: Eukaryota > Metazoa > Chordata > Lepidosauria > Squamata > Lacertidae > Podarcis > Podarcis filfolensis. The sequence goes on from NC_139618.1 coordinate 30,672,427, forward strand.
TTTTCCTACAGCAAAACCTGGAAGTGAAGCCTTAATCATGGATACCTCCTGAGACCACATGCAGACTACACCAACCCTTCCAGACAGTTTGGGGCATTTCCCAGGATTTTAAATTTTTTTTAGTGCTGACCTACACATATCAAACATATCCCATGCCGCCTTCTATCATTATAGATTGCATTTCTTCAGAAGAATGGCAGCCATTTTGTTTGTGAGGCCATCGTGAGTCATGCCAAATGTGTTCTCCCTGAGGAGATTTTCCATTAGCACTGTGTATTTTTCCCAAATGTTATTCAGGCTTCACATAAAGCCTCTGTCAACATTCAAAACACCTGCTTGTAAAGGAATAGCACAATAAGAAGCTGGTGAACTTTAAATTCCTGCGCCTATTCTAAAGCGTTTGCTCTTTGTTTTCAAAGACCCACAAATTCATGGCATTGCCTTTAAAATGTAATACGGAAGGTCTATCATTAGTTAGTATCAGTCTCCGTTTCAAATTTGCTGACAAAGTCTCCAAAAAAATCAATCAGCTTCTTGACGATTTCTGTAATCACCAGTGATTTGTTGCCATACGCCCAGAATTTACTGGACATTGCCTGTATTCGGCTCTCGTAAACAGCATTTGGACAAAAATCGCTGAAATGTCCGGGAAAATATGGACGTACGGCAGCCCATGTCAGGCGTGTACATTTTGGCAAATTTCAAACGAAAGAAAAAAGAAAAAGAAAAGCTGAAATACTCAACAACTTTTGTGTCCGGATGTTCACTTATTGAAATATGGCAACCCTAACAGTAAGAGACAAAATACACGCGTGAGTTGGTTTCTTTAGTACAAGGGTCAAGAAACTCTTTTCGTTTTGTTAAATTACAACTAAATTTGCTTTTTAATAAATGGGGGCATGAGCTCGTTCTTGGTAATGATGTAAATAGAACCTCCTATGCAAGAAACCCCAGGGAAATGGGTAGAATTTTTGCCCCTGATTCAGAGGTTACCCACTTCTGTTTCACTGCTAGCATTTTCCTGAAGCAGCTCGGACATGTGTAAAAGTAGACATGCCCAACTGTGCATTAAATTATTGCAACATCAAATCAAACTAAGGGCAATCTTTCAACAGCATATCACCCTTCCCTGCTTGCTCTTACCACTTAGAAGGGAAATCTTCTGCATATTCTGTCCAAGCTCTTCCTAAGTTCCAAGGTGTGACAAGATCCCAGGGGTTCCAGGTGCTCAGCCAGGGTTTGTGTTTCCTTTGGAAAATTAGGCACCACAGAGGCTAGAGTGTCTTTATGATAAATGGTTTATTTACACATCAACCTGAGCCTGCTTAGGAAGGGGCTCACAGCAGCAGCACCCCAAAAATGCACCAGCTTATTCTATAGCAGCAGCAACAATAAGCCCAAACATTATCCTTTCTCTGCAGCCTAACTTGCGCTGTAGGGCACAATCCAGTTTAATGGTTGCTTTCTTCTTCCTGGTTACATCACTCCCAGCCCTACCACCATAGCTTCTATCTTTCCTTCTCTACCTCAGGGAGAGGCCTTCCATTTGCATTCTCATGCCTATGTAATTTGATCCTGTGTTGTGTTAACACCTAATCCTTTGATGCTCTGAACTCCCTAATTGCTGATCCCTTTGGGCAGTCACCTTACAAACAAGTCTGTGTGACCTCATTAACACTTGTTGATTTGGCTACGATTACAATATCCAATACACATCCCAGGTAGTGTGCCTAGGTTAATCAACTCTCCACATAGGCTGATTCCAGAAGATTAACAGTGGCTACCCCACATCTTAAATACACATGAGTCTGGCTATTACCGATCCTAATGTACCAGTTCCGATTAAATCCTAACATTTATTAAACCCAAGCATTTAGCACCCACAGATCTATAACAATATATTGAGTGCTATAATATTAGTGAGACTTCATACCACTTTCATAGCATTTATATTGCTCTTTTCATTTCAAAAATGTTGTGGTTGTTTCCATATGATTAATGGGGGATTGCTGGGTAATGTGGATGTATGGTGCATTGTTCCAGTAAAGGAGATGCTTTTCTGGTTTTCCTTGTGGCCCGATTAAAGATTGACATTATTTCTTTGTGTCTGGATCACAAGGTAGCTCAGGGGTACTAGATACAAGGAGGAAATTAAACTGGTGACAGTTGTAGTCTGAACAGAAGTGCGATGGAGCTGTTGGGTAATGATAGCCTTGATGTAAAGAAGCGTTATACTTAATCCTCCACCATCTGTCTTCATTCTACTAATAACCCACTCAATCAGACACTGCAGACTGTTTGTTAACATTCAGAAACAAATACATAATCACTAGGAACATGCCATTTCTCCAGCTGGAGAACGATCCTGATAAAGTCAGAACTTCTCCATGGGCAAATATGCAAATATGACTTTACCTGAGGATAAAGTCTAAGGCCACATTCAGTGGCCTACCAAGCCAAACCATGGCCCATCAGAATGGTGGCTCACAAGGGGTTGCATCAACCTCTTACGTTTGCTACCTGGTGATATAAACAGGGATTTTCAAAGGCTTGCCAGATGTGTTAAAGCAGGCGAGTCGGAAGAAGTCATACTGGCCTGGGATAGGCATTAAACCAACTGCATGAAGCAGTTCATGTTAACTTCAAACTTGCTAATTTCTCCTAATATACCTATTTCAGTATACAATTTTGCCTACAATGAGTGTTTTTGCAAAGCAGTTAATACTGCACATTTTGTATCTTATTACTGTATTTCTATACCACCCTTCATCTGAAGATCACAGGGCGGTTTGCGTGTTTTTGCAAAGCAGTTAATATTGCACAGTTTGCATGCTATTATTATTATTTCTATACCACCTTTCATCTGAAGATCACAAGGTGGTTTGCGTTTGCACTAATATATGCATTTATATGCATGTTTTACTCTAGTATGTTTATTGTGTACACGTTCCTTGGCTGGAAGACTGCATTGCAAACTTCAGATAATGCTCAGTTTGCATAATGTGCAAATTAGGTAGGTTTGCCTTTAAATGCAAATAGAGTCGAATTTCTCCCCAATCTCCAGGAAGGATTGCACATGGAAACACTGCCATAGGGAGGGCAAAATCACACATCCCTAGGAGTCGGCGCTGACCTTCCTGACTTAAGAACAGCTTGGTGGTTTCTTGGCAGAGCTTAAAGTTAAGAGCAAATTTTAATTTAGCAAAACTTTTAATGAATAAGTCTGAAATAGATTAGACACATCACTCCATAGCTGCTCTATGGAGCAATGTGATGCGATGGAAATCATCAAATAATGAGAAGGCATTGCTGTTTCATATTGGCTTAGGATGCCACTATACCTGTCAACCGTAAGTCCAGCCATCAAGCAGCTGCCTATCAGCCCAACCATATCCTTCTCCCACAGCCCTAGGACTCTGACATGTTCTTTACTTCTGTGCAAGCACTGCAGTCAGATGAGGTCTCACTTCCTATTTTACTCACGCTCTCCTGCATCTGACTTCTTGCCAGATCTGTAGCGACTGGTTAGCAATCGGCAGTGCAGCAATTATAGCATTTTTTTGGCAGTGACTCATAAAATGACTAACAAGCACTATTAAGCACAAGGAGGTGTCAGCCTACTCCTCTGCCACCTGTTCAGCAAGCCGGTGGCTGATAGTTGGTACTCAGGTCCTCTTTCCCATATGCAAAAGACCAAGAGCACAGGCGAGCCACTATTCCCTTCTTAATTATTATTCGTTTCTCATTCGCCTACTTTGCTAATATATTCTACAGGTGTGCATTTATGCTTAAAAACATCAGAAATAGACATTGTAAGTCAGAGGGAATATTTATTTATGGTAGTTCCATGTAGATAATATGTGGGTGTGGGATGCATAACTGGTTGTCATTATCTTTCGCACATTCTTTTGCATTGTCTGGGTGTATGCGTTATGCACATGGAACATCCACACATACCTTTCCATCTCTATAACCTTTAATCTAAACAGGAATGTACACAAGTAATGCCTACCAAACCGACCCCACTTGCTTAATCTGTCCACTATAAAAAGTGAGTGGATTATGTTAGACATGAGAGACATGAGTAAGGAGTAAGTCAAAGGAACATGAGACTGAAGCTAAGGAGTGTGGCTAAGGATGGGTTGGTCAGTTTCACAGGCACTCATTCATAAATCCATGCTGTCCCGTTCCCAAATTAATCTCTGATTATGGTGATGATTGTGATAATTACAAAGAAAAGGAACACATTTTATTTTCAAATATGTACATAAATGCATATTTTGTCAAAAAAAAAGACATACTCAGTGCTTTTTTCTGGAGGTACCCAGGGGTATGCATTACCGACACCTCTTCCCCCTGTGCATACTGTACAGTATGCATTGTACATACTTATTAGTATTTATCTCAATGTGCACATTTCTAGACTCATAGAACTGTAGAGTTGGAAGGGACCATCGGAGTCATCCAGTCCAACCCCCTGCAATGCAGAAATCTTGTGGCTTGAACCCATGCTTCTGAGATTAAGAATAATTGCATGCTCTACCAACTGAGCTACCCATGCCATTCATACTTGCATATGCTGCTTCTACTATGGAAGGGCTCAGTTTTAGCTTGCCCTTTGACGCAGCAGCTTCAGAAACCTGTTGTCCACCCAGCCTTGTGTTCTGCCTTGCCTTATGTCCAACCTGAATCTCAACTTGTCTTATACCCTGGTTGCCTTGCTGTGCTGTAGAGTGGGATGATGCGCAAAAACGAACACATCCACAATGACTTCCATAAGCAACACAGACATGGGGCAGTGTTAATGATTCACCACACTGTTTCTATAATGTCTACACAAAAATGAATGCACAGCTCATTGTAAACACCAAAATATCAAGCTGGTTAGATTGTGTTGTGCACATGTAGAATTTGTCATTGCTATATATAAAGTTCATCTAAACCAAGAGTACAGCAAATGGTAAAGCACACCCTACAGTTTTTATTTGTGTTTCTGGTTTTTTTGTGAGGATAACTTACAAAGGATAACTTCCAGGATGAAGCATGCCTATGGTTTTGACGGCCAGTTTCCTGAATCATAGCACAGTTTCAAGGACTTCAGTATGGTATTACTAACATATAATGCTACCCCTTATACCTTCCTGTTTGATCTATTCCTTTTGAACAGGTTATACCCCTCAATTTCTACATTCCATTCTTGAGTCTCATCTCACCAGGTTTCAGTAATGCCTATTAGGTCATGTTTGTCACCCTGCATTAAGAGTTCAAATTTATCTTGCTTGTTTCCCATACACTATGAATTAGTATAGAGACAACTGAAACCACGAGTCATTCCCTCCAGCTTCTTCCTTCTCATTATTATTATTATTATTATTAATAATAATAATAATAATAATAATAATATAATAAATTCTGTTATTTGTACCCCACCCATCTGACTGGATTGTCCCAGCCAATCTGTGGCTTCCAATATATATAAAACAATAAAACATTACACATTCAAAAGCTTCCCTATACAGGACTGCCTTCAGATGTCTTCTAAAGGTTATACAGTTACTCATCTCCTTGTCATCTGATGGGAGGGCTTTCCACAGGGTGGGTGCCACTACCAAGAAGGCCCTCTGCCTGATTCCCCTGTACCTTCACTTCTCACAGGGAGGGAACTGCCAGAAGGCCCTTGTTGCTGGATCTCAGTGTCTGTTTCTTGCTTCAGGTTTACAGGTTTCTGTAGCACCACCTTCATTTCCTGTGAATCAATGAAGCTGTTATCCCCAGTACCAGGTGTTCCTCTGCCATCTGTATTGTGTCCTCCACCACTTTGTCTTTCTTTAAAAGCCAATGTAAGATGGTGGCCATCACTACACCACCACATCTTCTTTTAGTGATTTCCATAATTTGACTGTGCACTCTGTCTGTCCTGAATCGTCCACCATTCAGCTTCACTGAATGTCCCCAAACACTAGTGTTACGAGACACAGAGAAAAATCTTTTCTCTCTCCACTTTCTCCACATTGTGTATACTTTTACATGCCTCCGCCATGTCCCATCAATGAATAACAGGCTAGTTAATATTTTCTTAACATCACAGAATAGATCAGATTTTTTTTTAATACGTTTCTCCTTGAACCCCACCCTGTTCCTAGCTTATTATGTATGATTCAGATCTGGAGGGGGGTGAGGGGGGTGCAGGCACTTATACATGCAGATGAAAGCTGCTTTATGGTTTATAATTATCTTGTACCAACCCTCCAAATAATTATAACGCGTGCATATTAATAATTGATCTGGAACGGCAGCCCTGTGCCACGGAGCATATGATAGAAAGGGGGAGTTCAAGCTGGGTTTGCATAATGTGCCTTGGTCTGAACGGCACAACTGGTGAAGTGGCAACAGAGGTGCACACATTTGCATACATGCGCACACCCCCTCCCTTTGCTGGAGTCATTGAGCTATTAGAACAATTAACTGGTGCGTCCATTAAAGACGAGGCGGCAATTATTTTGTTTCTAATTTGGGATAAATATAAAAGCCCACTTGTGCAGCTGAGTGGCTTATTTGTCCTGCTAAAAGGGATCTAATGGGGTGACTGTTGTCAAAAGAGAAAGAGCTTCTTCTCCTTTCCCATTTGTTTCTCTGTTAATTCGGTATCTCTTTCCATTTTCTAATGAAAACTTGAAAGAAGAAGAGAAGGAGGGGAGGAGCTTTATAAGCAAAAAGTTCCCCTTGAGCCAAAGGAACATCAAATCAAGGCTATTAAATGACACGAACAAAAACAAAGGTGAGGAACAGCGCTATTGAGAGAACACTTAGGAGGCTGAATGGTTTGTCAATGAAAGGTTGCTTTTTTGGACTAAGGCTTATTAGCTTCCTCAAGCAAGAAGCCTCTCAGGCAGTTGATTGTGCATGTCCTGTCAGCGGTGGTGCTCAGAGTCTCCCTGCTACAAAAGAGGCTTTTCAAAACATGGTACCACTGCCCATCATCCAGGCTTCTGCCTCCAGATCTCCTTTCCAAAGCTGGAGCCAGAGAACCAATTTTCCTCAACAGCACTGGCTTTTGCAATGGCCAAATTATGGCTATTACTATGGAACTGGGGCCATGCTCAAATATTCTGATTTTGATTTTTGAGTCAAGAACAGCCATTTCAAGGACAGGGAAGAAGAAAAGACATAAACAAAACAAAAAAATTCTGCAAATACACACTTGTGAATGCACCCTGGAATAATTAATGTTGTTGTTGCTTCTGCTGTTAATAACAACAATATTTGCTAGTCACTTTATACAAAAAATGCAAACAGATAAATCAATTGAAAACCAAATCATAAGACGCAAGAATGTTGAATAAACCAGGGCCACAACTTATCAATGAAATCAGAACATGGTTTGCAGCTCAACATGTGTGAGTTTAATTCTCATCTCACCACTTTACTTCTCTTACATGAGGAGGAGCCACCCCAGTCACTGGACTTGGGGACACTGGGCTACATCACAGTGTCACTGAAGACAACTGAGAGAGGAGACCTTCCATGATCAGTCACATGCGTCATCAAGCCACACAATGAACAGGAATGTGTCACGATCCTAAATAACAATTCACTGATGGCCAGTGAAAGCAAATAAGGCCAATGTAAATGAGTAAGAAAACGAGGATGTTGGGGAAGTTATTGGGAAAGAGGGGCTCTTTTTTTGAGAGAAGGTGGCACCAAAAATATTTACCATAAAATTGTGAGTAGTTTTGGTTCAGCCCTAAATCAATTTCTGTCATCTCAAATCTCATTCAGAAAGCTATCATTTTGTGAATCAGGTCTGTTGTTCTGAGGTTCTCAACCCCTGTAGTCCAGCTTCACAGCCTGTGCGCTGGTTCCCCACTGATTCTCATAGCATCAAGTGGCTCAGTTATCATTCTTATCCAAAGGAAAACTCAGTCAGGGATGAGAAACCTGTGGCTCTCCAGATGTTGTTGGACTACAACCCCACTCATCCACCCCAGGGGTGGATGGGCATTGGCGCTCAGTGAGCGGCCCAATCAACATCGAAACTCTCATGGTCTTTCAGTGTTCAGTTACCACAATTCGTTTTCAGAGCAAGCAGGTTTCTGCTTGCACATCCTAAGTAATTAGGAAAATCAAGCAGGAGCGGGAGAGAAATGAGACGGGTTGCTAATGCTTGCACGCTGCGGTACAAGTACAATTCCCTGTGCACAGCCCTAACACACGAAACCCTTACAAAATCACACAGTACTTGAAAGGCACTCAGGCTCCCATACCTTATAAAGAATAGGCAGCAATGTAAGCCTTGGTGTGTGTCTGTCTCGTTATTGCACATGATTCCCCCAAAACACCACCAATTCTGTTTATAGGACCTTTGCACTGGATTTCCAGATAGTTTTATTGCTTGCTCCTGTTGTCTTGTTAGGTAAAAATCTCCAATCATACTTTGTCTTTTACCCATCTGTCACTGAAAATGAAGGTTCTGCCCGCTCTGCCGCTTGGCAGTTGTGTGATGGGGGATGCTTACATTACTCCAAGCATGTCACTTTCATCTTGCCGATGAGATGCAATTGCAAGTGATTAGGAAAGGCAGCTCCTGTATAAACTGAACGGAGCCTTTTGTTCTTTGCCTGCCAAAGGGAATTCTAATGGAAGCTGGGGGAGGCTGTGGCGAGCACCCAAGAATTTGTTTGAAATGCATCTTTATCATCAGGGTGTTCCGTTGGTGAGTCTCTCGCTTTTGCTTGACATGCACGTTACTCAAATGAGATGTTGACACAAGTTAAACCTGAACAGAAAACAATCTTTTGTTTTGTCTGGCGTCAAGCTGGGAGGAGCCTCGGCTAGGCTAGCTGGCAAAAACCTCCTGGTAAAAAGCAGGCACCTCTCTGAAAAAGACAAAAGGCTGTACCCGAGTGGACTTTCTTCGGGGCAAAACTGGTTCGGTTTTCCACATACATATGCACTCGGACTCCTTACAGCAATAATCACGATGTGCAAAAAGGCAATTCCATCTAGTGGAAGGAATGGGAACTGCTCAGATGTGTCATGGAAACTGCATGGCTGCAATTCAGATCAAGGTTGTATGTGGCAGTGGTTAGTGTTTCTCTAATATTTGTGCATTGGGTGTAGGTGACATTGGAGTACAATGAGGCAGTGCAGGTCTGGCAGGTGGGTGTTGAATACAGGGGCGGAGCTACCTGCCCCGGCACCCCATGTGGGGTTGGGGCTAGCCGTCCGCACTGCGAGCTTTCCTAGCCACCTGCCGCCCACAAGGCGAGCATCGGGGGGGGGTGGCTGCTAGCTGCCCATGGCAGCATCATCCCTAGTGGCCTGCCGCCCGTGCAGTGAGTGTCCAGGGGTGCTGCCCTCACAGCGAGCGGGGCGGGGTGGCACTGCACCCCCGCACCCACCTTCCTCCGCCAGTGGTTGAATACAGCACCTATTGAATGTCAGACCAGTTGTTGAGCCTACTATTAATTTTTAAATGTCACCTAGTAGAGTGATGGTAGCTCAGCCCTACTGCCAAAACTGCAAAGGGAATCTGCAGATAGGGATGAGCAAAATAGATTATTTCTAGCCCATGTTTCTTTTTGCATCTACTCAGCTTCATTAATTTCAATGCATCTGATCTGACTAACATTAGATGCCACCCACTGTCCTGAAGATTCCGTTTTTTGGCTTATTTGGGGGGCTTTTCAGGGGGAAGTCAAAAATGGGAACTGTGTTTTTATCAGGAGGCATAGGACAGTTGAACAATTATGTAGAAAGAGATAGACCTATCAGCAAAGGCAGAGGCAGAAGCGTCTGGATTATTTTCTTTTCTTGACACCCTTCCTTTTATATCATTGATACTGACTGTGGTCAGCAGCCATCTCAACCATCCATGCTCACCCAAAGTGGCACTGGAAGGATACCGTGTTATATCCTTAAAAGATGCATCACCACCACCACTCCAAGAATGTCGCTGAAGAATGCCCTCTCACTTTAGGGACGTGTGGATAGGCTTCAAAAGTAGGAAAACATCATCTGTGCTCAACACCAAATTTCAAAAATTATCAAGAACTGCATCACAACATTCAGAGAGGTGCAAAATCAAGAGGGGATACTATGTGAGCTTCCAGTTTGTCATTCTTTCCAGTTCTCTTGTGCTCAGGTCCTGCTTGTGGGCTTCCTGTAGGCTGTAGGTTGTAGTTCCTGTAGGTTGGCCATTGTGAGAACAAGATGCTGGACTAGATGGGTCATTGACTTGGTCCAGCAGGGCTCTTCTTATGCCCTCCTATCTCTCTGCACCGAAGCCTTCTCTCTGAAACAATATACTAAGGTACCAGACATCTCTTAATAGCACCTATTCAGGCATAATTGTCCTATCCGTTAAGGTACATGGCCCTTTTCACATTCACTTCCATGTCTCTGGATTCCATTATAAACTGTTTCCCAGTGGGTAATATTTCATCAACAATGCAGGTCACTCCATTGACTCAGCCTCTACTGGACCAGAACCTGCTATTCCAGGTCTGTTTATACCATTAAGCCAACTTAAAATGATGCTATAAATCCTCCAGTGATCTGTCTTAGCCTCTCTGAGAAACTAAAAATGAAACTATCCTCAGGCTTCAAACTGCAGTATTTTTACAGTATTTCTTCATTTGCCTTGAAGATGTTCACCAAGAGCTAAAAATGATTAGCATGCATTTGAATCACTATTTTGTTAGCAAAACCACATCCACTTTCTGCATTGCTGGATGAATACTAGCATGCTAAACTAGGATCCAACTCTGGGAAACTGCCATGATGGTCTAAGGTAAAGGGACCCCTGACCGTTAAGTCCAGTTGCAGACGACTCTGGGGTTGAAGTGCTCATCTCGCTTTATTGGCCGAGGGTCCGCAGACAGCTTCCGGGTCATGTGGCCAGCATGACTAAGCTGCTTCTGGTGAACCAGAGCAGTGCACGGAAACACCATTTACCTTCCCGCTGGAGTGGTACCTATTTATCTGCTTGCCCTTTGACGTGCTTTTGAAATGTTAGGTTGGCAGGAGCAGGGACCAAGCAACGGGAGCTCACCCCGTTGCGGAGATTCGAACTACCAACCTTCTGATCGGCAAGCCCTAGGCTCTGCGGTTTAGACCACAGTGCCACCCAGATCCCAGCATGCTAAACTAGGATCCAAATCTAGGAAACTGCCATGGTGAGTCTAGAGATGGGCAAATCTCTTTATTTCCATGCCCATGCACTTTTTGCCAATGTTTACTCATAGGGTGGGGCTATATCTCAGTTATAGTGGACATGCTTTCCATACAAAAGGTTCCAGATTTGATCCCAAGCATCTCAATGTAGGGCTGGCAAAGACTTCTTCCTTGAAACCCTAGAGTGTGGTCAGTGTACTATAGACAATGCAATGCACTGTAGGCAGTATACTGTAGCTCTTATTGTACAAACCATTAGAGGTAGAAACTTGCTTCCAGCAATGTGTGTGTGTGAGAGAGAGTGAGTGAGAGAGAGAGAGAGAGATCACATTTAAATACAATGTAAAATAAATAAATTATTAAATAATACAAGAACCAAAATACGACCATCCTTTGAAATTCAAATCTCTCTGAATTTTGCGATGCAGTTCTCCCACAAATTAATGTGTACAAAAATGCACAGACTAGGGCAAGTGTACATAAAATGCATATACAATATTACAAAAATGGATTGGGGAGAACTGCTTGGAAATGTATACCTTAGTCAAAGCTGCCTACAAAAATGTATGCAAAAGAAGAAAAATCACACTAAAATGCTGACAAATTTTCAGGAGGATTCTTTTTTTAAAATAAATGAATGAATGTGAATTGCTTCAGAAATGTCAAGAACTGAATTTAAGACTGGAAAAATTAGAAACCAAGAGAACTGAAATTGACAGACTCACCCATCTCTAAGCACAAGTTAGTTCAGTGAATCCATGGAGGTGTATAGAATACCTCTAATCTGCTTGTGTGCTGACCTTTTCATGAGCAGCTGGGAGTTTCATCACACCAGAAAAGATCTTTTGCTATAGCACCTCTACAAACCATGTTTGATTATTTGTGCATTCTATAAATAGACTGATGCATCAAGTAGTGAATTATATTTCGATTCTTAGCTTGAACCAGGGGTTGGCGGATTGGCAGACCATGTGGTTTTATAGAGATTGCTGTAGGAAGATAGTGAAATATTGCATGACTAACATTTCTCATCAGTATTTATGAGATACCAACTGTATCACATATAAGCCTTTATCAGAGAGAGGGAGAGGGAGAGAAACCCTCTGATATTTTTGGAAGCAAATGTGAAATGAAATATTTAGGATAGCCTGGAAATAAATGTTCCAAACTCTCACCTCCAGTTCAATCCAGGACATGTACTGGACTGTTTAAAGGACTCAGAACCCGTTTTTTAAAAAATGCATCTGAAGCCCATTTCATGACTTTGCCGCATGATTTGTATGCATTTCATACAATCATGTATGGTTATTATCAATTTGCATTGGCCCTATCATATTATATGATTAATTTGCATGCTGCATAGATCTGATCCTAATCACATACAGTATTTGTTGACTGGACGCTGAGGTTGTAAATTTCTCCATGAATGAAATCTGGGGTGGGGAGACAATAATGGTATATTTGCTACACATGTCATTGTTGATAGCTTTAGTTCCTGTACTTTTTGTTGTGGTGAGGATATGTGAGCAGATTATCCTGCAATTAGCACCCAACACAATCTGGCGGCTGTTAGGCCCAGCAGCCCACGCTATTCCCTGGATCACTTGCTTCCAAATCTAGGCCTGCTAATACTTTCAAGCTTCCTTCTGAACACACTGGAATAGTTTGGCTATCTGTGTTATCTTGCCAAACAGTACCATACATCGTGTGAGTTGAGAACCAAGTCCATAAACCAGGGGTGGGGAACTTGTGGACCTCCAGACATTGCTGAACTCCAACTTCCATGAGACCTAGCCAACTTGTCCAATATTCAGGGATGATGGGACCTGGAGTCCAACAACATATGGAGGACCACAGGTTGTCCCATTCCATGTCCTAGAGTGGTATGAAAGAAGAGAGGGAAATATTGCTGCTTTATCAACATCCTTCCTGTTTTTGTAACTCTCTTCCATGGCCTTCCTTATTGGTCTCTTTCTTAAACTACCTTTAGGGGTCTACTCAGAAGTAAGTATGATTTAATTAAGTGGTACAGGATTAGAAACAGAGGAAGCTGTCTTACACTAAGTCAGACTACTAGTCCATCTAGCTAAGTAGTGTTCAAACTAACTGCCAGTGGCTCTCCAAGATTTCAGACTGGAAGTCGTTCCCAGGTCCACCTGGGATGGATCTAGACACCTCAAAGAAGCAACACATTGTAAACTTATACAGGGAAATCTGATAGGGAAAGATGGGACTCCAGAGCACCATCTGGTGTCACAGTGTTGTACTGCATATACAACTCATAAAAAACGCTTTTTCCTTACCAATCTAGCTGAGTCCCTGGTGATGCCAAGCATTGAACCTGCGACTTTCTGTGTATAAAGCAGATTTGCAGTCTGAAAAGCCCCCAAGAATTTAGCCTTTCCTTAGAGAGAAGATGCTCCAGTCTCTTGAGCAATTTAGCTGACCTTGTCCAAAGTCTTCCGAGTCTTGCTCCATTCTATACACCTTGAATAATACTGATTTGGCTTCCTTTACCCCTCAAGAGCCAAAATCTTAAGCTTCATGTACTCCTAACTAAATACCAATTTGAGAAATTAGCAAGGCTCGATGAATAAGAATCACATAGAATGCTCAAGGCGGTCACCCCCTCCCACTTCTCCTGAAATAAATTGCATTCAAATGGTTTCCAATTTTTTGTCCGGATGAGATTTATCAAATAATTTATTCACAATTTTCTTGATCACTGAATAAGTTATTGGTGGATATTGTTTTGATTATCAGGCCCTCTCTAGCGATTGTCTCTCAGTTACACAATGTGCCAGCGATGTGGATTTGTGAATGCAATTAGAGCTGTAATGTGATCGGGGAGAGATTTGTCACTAGGTTACCTGGGCCTTAGATAGACTTGGACAGCTCATCATGATCAGAGGGGCTCCTCTGTTTTCAGCCTCAACTCACTGGCTTGTATCAGCTGCAAGAAGCTTTCTATATAACAATTTACAGAGGGGTAGTCGTGCTAGTCTGTTGCAGAAACAACAATGAGAGTACTGTGGTATCTTGGTTCAGTGGTAGAACAGCTCCTTTGCATTCAAAAGGTCCCAGATTTAACCACCAATGTCTCCAACCAGGACTGGAAAAGATATCTGGCTAGAGAACCACTGACAGTGACTGTAGACAGCAGGGCAGAGCTCAGTGGCTCAATACAGTGGAACCTCAGGTTACATACTGTCCTCCTTACGAACGCTTTGGGTAAGGAGCTCCATTAACCCGGAAGTAGTTGATCCTGCTGGTGAACTTTGCCCCAGGATGTGAGCGGAAGTTGTGCGCAGGTTACGTGGTGGCAGCAGGAGGCCCCATTAGCGAAAGCGCACCTCAGGATAAGAACGGTTTCAGGTTAAGAACGGACCTCTGGAACGAATTAAGTTCGTAACTGGAGGTACCACTGTAACCTCCAGTGTTTCTATGCTGGGCATATATGCTGTGGTAGCCCCATGCTCCTAGACTCACAACACCTGGAGCTGACTTGTCATTATTGAGTTATAGGGGGAGCCCTGTAAGTCATTTGGTTGAACCCCTTTCTTGATGCTGGGAATCCAAAGCTAGAAGCCTCTGCAAGAAGGTCTCCAGTGCCTTCTCTTCTCTTGGCTAAGCATAACCAGTTCCTTCAACCTTTCCTCAAAGGACTTGTTTTCCATACCACTGACCATCTTCATTGCCCTCCTCTGAACCCAATTCAATTTGTCTATATCCTTTTTAAAGTGCAAGGTCCAGAACTGGACACAGTGCTCAGTTTACAAGGTAGCTGAAAGGTGTTAAAGGGTAAGTGGTCTGCATCAGAAGATCTTGAATATGTGTGCCGAGTTGCAGAACCTTCCTGTCAAGGGCTTATGGGGCTCTTTTTGTTTTTGTAGTTCTCTGACTAATAGGTTATTCCACAGGGCACAAAGGAAGCACAGTCTGAAAGATGTTTCTATTAGTTTGCAGTGAGCATTTCGCTCCAATAGAGTCTGAGGTAATGAAGCAACAGTAATATGGTTCCTTTACCTGGGCCTGATACATCCACTCTGGGAGCATTGGGTGGGGTCATGGTTCACCACGGCAGCTTAAGAAGGAAATATGCAGCTGATGGAAGAAGGCTAACAATAGGAACAGAAATGGCACATGGATAAGTCTTAGACTAGAATGAGAGAGGTTCTGTAGTCTGAAGAAGGATCAAAGGGAGATGCAAGCAGAGTCTGCCTGCGTTTGTTTTCAGCTGTGTGACTGAAGACTGGAAAATTGTTGCTCTGTCTCAGGATGGATGGCAAGCTAAGGTCTGCAGAAAGAGGAAGTAAGAATTTGCTCCCCTGCTTTTGGTGAGCTTCATGATTGAAGAGGTTTTTTTTTATAAAAAAAAAGAAACTGTTATGCTGAATTTTGCGTTTGAACTGGTAAAGGGCGCCTGGATTGTAAGAATTTGTGCTGGAAATGTCTTCTCTGCACCACCACCCTGAACAGATGTTAAACACAGAAGGATTTGAAGTGACAAAATGCTCACATTAAGAGGTATTAGAAGCCTACATGCAGCCTCATTCCCTTTAAAGGGAACAGGGATGAGAACAAAAGGGCGGGGGAATCAAGCAATGTGAGTTTCCATGGCCACTTCTACTACATGGATGCACATCTATAGGAAGAATACAGGGAGCTGCCTTAAATCAAGTTAGAGCACTGGTCTATCTAGCTCTGAATTGGAATCAGCTGTCCAACATTAGGCTAGTCAGTGTCCACCCTCCAGATGTTGTTGGACTCCATTGCTCATCATCTCTTACCATTGGCCAAGCTTGCTGGGACTGATGGAAGTTCGAGTCCAATTATATCTGGAGAGACAGAAGCTAGCCACTCCTGGTCTATCTACATTGATGGGCAGTGGTTCTCCAAGGTGCCCTTTTCAACCCTATCTGGAGTTGCCATGGAAAGAACCTGGGCCCTTCTACATGCCAATATGAGTTATGGAATGTTTATGATGAGGGCACTGTTTGCTTTGAAGATGCCTTGTAAATGAGTTTCTCCATGTATGTGGGGGCTGAAGACTAGACTGTTCTAAAGCACTGAAACAGGGAATACTTCACTGGGTGTTCTTAAATTTCTAAGATGTAGCTGTGAATCCTATTCTCAAAAACAAACAAACAAAAAACAAAAACTGGTGAAAGGGTTAAGAGCAGCTTAGGATAGAGAAACTGACATGCTTCCTGCCTTTTGCAATCCCACCCAATCAACTTCCTGTTTCTTAGCTATGAACAGATTTTGCAGTGACTCTTCATGCCCATGATGTCCTTTGCGTGGGGGTGTTTCCTTAGAATTATGGATTTTGTGCTAAATAGTGTATCCAAGGTGATACGGAAAATACATACTCTTGTTTCTAGAAGCATTAGCAAGCTCATACTTGCCATTTCTCAGGAATCAGTGGTTAAAATCGGTGCAGTTTTGAAAGGTCCAGTCTGCCATCTTGGTTCAAAATGGTGTCTGATGGTATCCAAACATACACAAAAAATCCGCTCCTACATCTCAGGAACCACCATGCCAAAGTTGGTGATAACATCTTAAGAGGTGTCCAAACAGTGCAGTTTTTTCCAAGCTTCAGTCCTCCATCTTGATTGGAAATGGTGTCTGATGCAGTGTTTGAAACCCCCATTGTTCTAGGTGCATTTTGTGACAGGGAATTTCATTAGCGCAAGCAGTTTCTGAGCTCTGGGCACAGTAATGCGCCTAAGATTTCAGATTAAAACTGCAGAATGGAAGGAAAGGCGGACCTTTTTCTGCCTCCCCACTTCCAACTACTCTCTGAAGACTGGAGAAGAGGCCCTTTTAAGAATATTAAGAGGGTGGGCAGGGGAAGGTCTAGACCATGTGAAAAATGAACATAATATTTTAGTTGTAGTTCATTTATTTTCAGCTTTGCATTCTTGTTAAAAAAAAAGGACACCTAGACATTCTGTTGTTGCACCCATGACCTAGGTTTAAGGTGTAATTTAGTGCATAGCTTTCATGTTTCAGTTTCTAAGACGGGTCTGACAGTATCCAAACATAGATGAAAGCCTGCTCCTTGATCTCAGGAACCATCATGGCAAATTTGATGATGCTATCTTATGAGGTTTTCAAGCACCTAGAGAAGAGATGCACAAACAGTTTTCTAAAATGTACGGCAGGGGTCAGCAAACTTTTTCAGCAGTGGGCCGGTCCACTGTCCCTCAGACCTTGTGGGGGGCTGGACTATATTCTGAAAAATAAAATAAAAAATGAACGAATTCCTATGCCCCACAAATAACCCAGAGATGCATTTTAAATAAAAGCACACATTCAACACATATAAAAGACACTGATTTCCGGACTGTCCGTGGGCCGGATTTAGAAGGCAATTAGGCCAGATCCGGGCCACGGGGCTTAGTTTGCCTACCTATGATGTACAGTAACCTAGTTGAAAGTACGCTGTGTTGCCTGGAAATTTTAAGAAACTCCCCAAAATTGAGATAGTGCAATTTGTCAGTTTACCACCATCACCCAACTGAGAGCCCCAACCTGACATGGGGAACAACTGACTCAGGTCTGGCCCAGAATCAATTTGGGGAAAGGGCTGGTGTTTAATTAGGATTTTTTAAGCCCTGTACAGTAAGGAGAGGGACAGAGGAAGGAGACAGTGTGCCTCCTTTCCCCTTCCTCCTGACCAGACCGCATAGAGCAGGAAGGTTCAATCCTGCTGGGTGCTTATTTGCCAGCATATTCCCTGTGGGAAACATGCTGGTGCAGCAAAATGGCATCTGATGGTATCTGTGATGGGATGGTGAGCTGCTTGTGCGTAAAATCCTGATCCCTCAGAGTTTGGCTAAGTCCCCAAACCTCTGTCTGTGATGGAGCTCCTTAAGCATGGCTCCATCAATCGCTCGTTGAATCGGACAGTGGGCGTTTACGGAACTTCTTCCAGCATAAAAGCTCCTTAACGGAAACGCGTCTTCTGGACTCTCGGCGTGACAGTTTCCGCCGAGGAGTGGGTGTCCCTACGGGAGGTCCTGAAACCTCCCCACTGTTCTCGCTTGAAGTGTCTCTGAGCCCTCCCTCCGACTCACTTTCCCTTGGAACTCCACTTCTCCCCCTGCTGGTCCCCTCCTCCGCTGAGTGGTCTCTCTCACCCTCCATGAGCCCTTTCACCTCCTTCGTCTCAGATGACAGTTCCCTGACATCCACCTCCCCTCCAGGGCCCCCTTCACCCCCTTCCCTCCCCTCCTCTGCGGGAGGCGAGGGAGCAAAACCCCTGAAGGAACCTCCCTCATCTTCCGAAGTTTCGAACACTTCCCTCCACCTTTTGCTGTTTCCGGTTTCCAAGTACTCCTCCTCCTCGGAGTCTGTACCTCCTTCCAACTCCGATTCCCTGAATCCCTCCAGTTCCTCCTCATCGTCGGTGGTGCCAAAGTACTCCCTCCGGAACCTCGCTACTGGCTGAGGTTTCCTGGGGAACCTTTGGTGGAACGTTTCAATCAAGACCTCGTCATGGACCTCCTCTGCCTTCACCCAGGTGTTTTCCGACTCCGGTTCCCCTTCCCACGCGACCAAATACTCCACCTGATTACCCTTCCACCTGGAGTCGATGATTTCCGCCACATAGTTGCGGCTTTCCCTTTCTTCTATGGCTGGCCCCCGTGTGGATACCCCTTCACCTTCCCCCCGGTATGGTGACAGTAATGACCTGTGGAATACTGGGTGCAGTTTCATGTGGTTCGGTAACCGGAGTCTGAAAGCCACTGGGTTGACCTGTTGGATGACCTCAAATGGTCCCAATCTTTTGGGTCTCAATTTCTTGCAACCCCCCTTGAACGGCAATCCTTGGGTAGATAGCCAGACCCGACTCCCCACCCTAATTGTTTCACCTTCCCTTCTGCTCTTGTCTGCCTGCCTCTTATATTCTTCTTTGGCCCTTTCTAAGTTGTGTTGGAGTTGACGATGGATCGCTTCCATTTCTTCTACAAAAAGTTCAGCGGCCGGAACACTCCATCTCTCTCCTCCTTCCCCTGGAAACGCCCTGGGGTGGCACCCATAATTAGCCAAAAAGGGGCTCATCCCGGTGGACACATTCTCTGCATTATTGTAAGCAAATTCCGCTAGTGCCAACTTTTCGACCCAATCGTTTTCTCTGTCATTGACATAACACCTCAGGTATTGTTGAAGGATACCGTTTGCCCTCTCCGCCTGCCCATTGGTCTCAGGGTGCCTGGCAGTCGAAAAGTTGACCTCTACGTGCAACAAGCTCATAAGCTTCCTCCAGAATCTGGACGTGAACTGTTTCCCTCTGTCGGAAACCACCCTCAAGGGGGTGCCATGCAGCCTAAAAATATGTTCTACAAACAATTTCGCTGTCTCTTCCGCCGTGACTGCATGTGAGCAAGCTACAAAGTGACCCATCTTAGTTAACTGGTCTACTACGACTAGTATGGCGGTTTTCCCCTGGGATTTGGGCAGATCAGTCATAAAATCTATCGACACCGCCTCCCACGGTCGTTCTGGTGTGGGTAACGGTTCTAATAACCCCGCTGGTGCCCGCCTTTCTCCTTTGGCTCTCTGGCATTGGTCACACCTTCTCACATACTCCCGTACATCCTCCCTCACCTTGGGCCACCAAAACTCCCTGGTCACCAACCACATGGTCTTGTGTTGCCCAAAATGCCCCGCTGTGGGATTGTCGTGCAGCTGTTTGAGTACTCTCCCCCTCAATTCCCCTTCGGGTATATATAGCGCCCCTTTGTAATACAATGCCCCGTTTCTTTCTTCAAAACCTCCGGGGTCTTCTCCCTCTCTCCTTAAACCTCTGAGCTTATCCTGGGCGTACTCATCATTTACCGTTCCCTCTACCAGTTCTCTTTGCCCCACCCAGGCCGCACCACACACCCAGTGGTCCTCTGGGATAATATGTCTCTCTTCTGGCGCTCCCTCCCCCTCCAAATATTCAGGTTTGCGGGAGAGAGCGTCCGCTCTGATGTTTTCTGGACCTGGCACATAGCAGATTTCAAAATGGAATTTGGAGAACTCCTGGGCCCATCTCACTTGTCGTTGGTTGAGCACTCGTGCCGTTCTCCAATACTCCAAATTCTTGTGGTCCGTACACACTTGCACCTTATGCTGTGCGCCAATTAGTAAGTGTCTCCATCTCCGGAACGCTTCGTGAATGGCGAGTAGTTCTCGGTCATATACCGTGTAGTTCCTCTCGGATTTGTTCAGCTTACGCGAAAAGAAGGCACACGGTCTCCATTCCGACTCATTGCTCCCTGGCTGAAGCAGCACCGCCCCCACCGCCCGGTCTGAGGCATCAGTTTCCACTCTCATGGGTTTTTGTAAATCCACATGCAGGAGCTGTTCTTCCGAAGCGAATGCCTTTTTCAATTCCTCAAAAGCGTGCTCTGCCTCCGCCGTCCAAACGAATTTCTTCTTGCTGCTTAGACAGTCCGTGATGGGAGCCGTTAAGTGGGCAAAGTTCTTGATGAATTTACGGTAAAAGTTCCCAAACCCTAAGAACCTTTGCACATCTTTTTTCGTTTTCGGTGTCTTCCATTCCAGCACCGCCTGGACCTTGCCTGGATCCATGGCTAATCCCTTGTCTGATAGGCGGTACCCCAGGAATTCCACCTCCTTGGTGTGGAACTGACACTTCTCCAATTTCACCCACAACTGGTTTGCTTGCAGCTGGCTCAGCACTTCCCTGACATCCTTTACATGCTGCTCCTCATTCTCTGAATATATCAGCACGTCATCGAGGAAGGCCACGCAATTCTTGTAGAGCAAAGGTCCCAGTACATGGTTCATGAGCGATTGAAAACAGGCGGAGCCTGCTTGTAATCCAAAAGGCATAACGAGATATTCGAAAGCCCCTAGGGGGGTGAACATCGTTGTCTTCCATTCATCCCCCTTCTTTATTCGTATCAGGTTGTACGCTCCTCTCAGGTCCAGTTTCGTGAATATCTTTCCCTTCCTCACCCTGGTCAAAATGTCATCAATCCTGGGCATGGGGAAAGTCACTGGTTCTGACACGGCATTCAGCCGCCGGTAGTCCACGACCAATCTCGGTTTATCCGTGTTTTTTTTGTCCACAAAAAACACTGGGCTGCCCCCCACCGCTCTGGACTCTCTGATGAAACCTCTCTTCAGGTTTTTGTCAATAAACTCCCTCAACTCCTGCATTTCCCTGTCTGACATGGCGTACAGCTTGCCCACGGGGAGCTGGGCCCCAGGGACCAGGTTAATTTGGCAGTCAAAGTCTCTATGCGGTGGTAGTTTATCTGCTTCCCTTTCGCTGAAGACCTTGCTCAGGTCAGCGTATTGTTTGGGCACCTTCCCTTTGTCCGCCACTTCCGTCCCTGCTAGGGAGGCTTTTGCCCCTTCTGGCACCTTTCCCTCTTTGCAGTGTTCCAGGCAATGTGCTGACCCAAAGGAGATCACTCTCTGATGCCAGCCCACTAGCGGGTCATGCAACGCTAGCCAGCTCATTCCCAAAATGACTGGCGCCCCTCCCAGGGTGGCTACATTGAACGCTATCCTTTCGGTGTGCCTTGCCACCCTCATAACCATTGGGACGGTCTGTAGGCTAACTTCTCCCCCCAACAGCTCCCTCCCATCGATCGTGGTGACCTGCAGGGGGTTGCTTAAAGGGAGTGTCTGTATCTGGTGTTCAGCTGCAAACTCCTTGCTCATAAAATTACAGGAGCTGCCTGAGTCCAACAGCGCTTTGGTCTTTAGTGGGTATCCGTTTGCCAGCTCTAGCAACACCTCTATTACTAGGGCTGGTCTTGGAGGTTCCGGAGTGGGCACTTTTACTGCTCCTTGGCCTGTCTGCAGTGCCCTGACAGTGGCAGACAGGCGTTGGCTTTTACTGGCTCCTGGACTTCCTCCTCCTTCCCCCCAACAGCTCCCGCCATCCCTTGCCATTCCTTTCTTTGCGGGCAGACTCTGGCAAAGTGACCTGGCTGCTGGCAGAGATAACATTTCTTGGCGCTCTTTCCCTCCTTCTTCCTCCCTTCACTGGGATTTGAAACTGCGCGCGCGCGCGCTGTTCCAACTTCCATCGGCTCTCCGGGCGGGAAACTTGGTTCTGGAATCTCTGGAATGCGGAAATCCCTCCAACGCTCTCCTTTCCCCTCCCGCTTCTCCAAGGCTCTTGCCTCCTGGCGCGCTCCAATGGTCAGCGCTGATTTGGTCAGCTGGTCCATAGACTCCGCCCTGGGCGCCCGGGAAAGTTCGTCTTTCACCGCCAAAGAAAGCCCCTCTTCAAAGAGCATTTGAATGGGTTCCGCCGATAGGTCCCACCCCAATTTATGTATCAACATTGTAAACTCAGTCCAGTACTCACGAACCGATCGGCTCCCCTGTTTGCAAGCCATCAATTGCCTGCGCACCAGTCCCTGTTCAATCTCGCTGGAAAACATCAAATCCATGGCGCGAAAAAACTTCCTCGCGTCCTTCAGCATGTCACTATTCCCTGCCATCAGGGGCCTCACCCAGTCTCTCGCCCCCCCTTCGAGATGGCCAATCACAAACGCCACTCGCGATGCCTCATCGGGAAAGTCGTTAAACTGCAGTTCGAGAGCATACTGCATCTCTGTCCTAAAGGCTTGGTAGTTCCTGGGGTCCCCCCCAAACTTCTGCACCATTCCTGGCATCTTTCTTGCTAGTGTAGCGCCTTTTGCCTTTTCTGCATCCTGCGCCCTCCTTTCTTCTAGCCTCGCCGTTTGCATTGCTAGCTGGAGTTCCAACACTCTGTACCTTTCTTCCAGACTTGGACTTTCTCCAGCTCCTGCTGCTCCTCCGGCTCCGGCTGGGTTGCTCATGATGCCTCTCTGCACAAGCTGCTTTCAGGGACTGTCCGATTGCTGTGATGGGATGGTGAGCTGCTTGTGCGTAAAATCCTGATCCCTCAGAGTTTGGCTAAGTCCCCAAACTTCTGTCTGTGATGGAGCTCCTTAAGCATGGCTCCATCAATCGCTCGTTGAATCGGACAGTGGGCGTTTACGGAACTTCTTCCAGCATAAAAGCTCCTTAACGGAAACGCGTCTTCTGGACTCTCGGCGTGACAGTTTCCGCCGAGGAGTGGGTGTCCCTACGGGAGGTCCTGAAACCTCCCCACTGTTCTCGCTTGAAGTGTCTCTGAGCCCTCCCTCCGACTCACTTTCCCTTGGAACTCCACTTCTCCCCCTGCTGGTCCCCTCCTCCGCTGAGTGGTCTCTCTCACCCTCCATGAGCCCTTTCACCTCCTTCGTCTCAGATGACAGTTCCCTGACAGTATCCAAGCATTGCCCCCAAACCCTCTCCTCACTCTCAGGAACTAGCACACCAAACTGGGTGATGATATCCTTATAGGCATACAAATTGGCACAGCTTAGAACTGTCACATCAAACTGGGAAATATCTATGCCAAAGTTACATTTTGGTCCCCATCTTGATTTGGAATGTTGTCCGGTGTCCATATCTAGATGATAACTGGTTCCTCCACCTTGGGAACTATCCTGCCATTGAGTGATGGTATCTCAAGAGCCGTCGAGATGCAGAGATCAGATGAACAGTCAAACCATTTTCCAAAAGATGCAGTAGATTACTGAACCATAGCATCTAGCATCTTCTCCTCTTCCCTCCCTCCCGTCAGCAGCCATCTCACATGCAACTTTTCCCAGAATTCCTCTAGAGGTATAATAAAAACAGATTGAGTACAGTGTAGGCTTATAGCTTGTCAAATATTCCCATTTGGGTGGAAAAATTTGCCTCTAGTGGGTGACAATGTTTTCAGCCTGTAGCCTTCGGCATTGGAGCTGATTGCTAGTCATCCCTCTGATGAATAATATGCAGTCATGAATATGTCTGTGCATACATCTTCAATTCCTATAGGGTGAATTTAATGTTATCTTAAGGCGTCCTGCTCCTGAGATGAAGAGATTATTTCAAACCTGCAGCCCACAAGCGTAGCCATTGGTTTCAAACGCCATTAAGTTTCATTATAACAAATAAACACTGCAATGACATTTATAAGTTACCGGAGAGCACAGCAACACAAATATGAAGCAGATAAACTGCATTTGATCCAAATAATTACTGCAGGCAATATCGGGCTTAGTCGGAGCTGGCAGCTGGGTGCTGGGTAATTTATTGGGTTGCATAAGGCGGTGAGCTGCAAACAGCTTTTTTTAAATTAGTATGATTGTTGTATCCCCTTCTTTTTGTCTCAGAGGCCTGGAAGAGGTATGGGGTAGCACCTTGCCAGAACAAGAACAGGAACAGCACCTGACATTGATTTCTGGTAAATCATGCATGCTGAATCTGAGATCTGGGGCCAAATATAGGCCTCTCTGTCTGCCCCTTGGGACACTTCTCAGACCACACTCATTTGCTGCAGGCCACACCTCTCAGCAACACTGCTCTGTGCTCTCCTTGGATGCTTTTGCTTGGCTGGAGCATGCCCTTGATTGCCTCTTGGTTGCTTGGATGAAGAGGGGTATGTGGAAACCTCTAGTGTTCACAAGGCTACAATATAGCCTACCATGCAAATACAAGAGTCACATCCTGTTCTGTGGAATAGACTTCCTGTCAAGATACGACAAGCGCCCCCTATCTGCACTTGCTGGAAACCACTGGTGACATCTTTGTTCTACCAGGCCTTCCCAGCTGAATAAATGGGTCTTTACCACAAGTGTCTACTTAGGGTTTTAGACTTCTTTTGAAATATTTTTGTTGCTCTTTTTTTTGTTTTAAACAGTTTTAAATTGTCTTAGGAATAAATTGCCTTGAAGCAGTGGTTTAGAGGGCAGTTGATAAATCAATGATGATTAACAAATAATCAAACTTCAGTACTACTTTCGCAGTTTGGGGGCCTTTTTTTGTTAAGATATAAAACCAGTCTATTTGAGCTCCCATCTGTGGACACACCCCAGCCTGATCACAAACGGATGAATGTCCTTAAAATGTCCTTTAAAAAAATAATACTGTTTTTATTTATTTTCATGGTACAGAAGATAAATTTTGAGAAAACAGTTGTTACAACAGTAAACAAGTAACTTGTCCTGATAAAATTACAGACCTTTATCATGCCATGTGTTAAAGTTTTATTTGATTACTCTAAGAGAATGTCCTTGAGATATAAGGAAATTCCAAAAATCTGGTAGATTGCACATCTGCAGGAGAAAGATATCCATGCAGGAGGATGTTGTAAAACACTGTTCATGGGACAGCGGGGGGGGGGGGGGGAGTCAATGTATTCCCTTTCTCTCTTCAGCCAATGGAGGGACATAAGTCAGAGGGAAGTGATTCTTAAACTGGACTACGTTTTAGACTGATAATAATAATAATAAATTGTTAATAGTATTATTTATTTTTGGAAGGTCACATTGAGGACACAGCATAGATTTTGCCCTTAATAAAGTGCAATACACCTTTCCTTGTGGCTGAATTGCAGTCATGTTTTAAGTGTGCATTTTCACTTCTAAAAACATTTTTAAATGCAGGCGTCTTTAAATATTACTAGGGAAATGGTCAGGTTTCCACCTGATTGGTGACTTCTGAGATAAGAGAGCTATTCTGGGCCTAATGTAAATATAGCAGTATGAGATGTGCTCAACCATAGGTATCCTTCTACGTTCCATTCAAGATGATTGTCTCTTCTCTCTCTTGTGACTGGTAGACACCATACATTTAAAGCACACAACTTCTCCTAAATAACCCTGGAAACTGTAGATTCCTTTCTCACAGGGATACAGTTCACAGCCCCCCCCCCCAAACTACAGTTCCTAGGAGGTCATCTGC
This sequence comes from Podarcis filfolensis, assembly GCF_964270895.1. Lineage (NCBI taxonomy): Eukaryota > Metazoa > Chordata > Lepidosauria > Squamata > Lacertidae > Podarcis > Podarcis filfolensis. Next base: position 30,698,386 of record NC_139618.1, read on the forward strand.
TTTAAATATATGTCCTCACAGCCCAGGCAAATGGTCCTTCAGGGCTAACCATTTGCAGACCACCAGGAAAGCTAGAATGCAGATTAGGGAGATATTGAATAGATGATGTTAGCCTCAAACAAATGGCCCATTTCCAGGATGTGGTGTTGGAAGCAGATTCATTATAGAGAGAGGCATAGCTATGCCCACTTAACTTCTGCTGGAGCCTCTCAAGTGCCTCTTCTGTGCTGAGGGAGGGATTGCAGCAGCGGTGGAGAGGGAACACAACGGGTCTCTCGTAGACAAGTTTTAACAAACAGCAACAGCATTAATTTGTTAATTAATTCTCACTTCTCCATGACGCTGAGGTTTCTATGTAATCTGCATCTGATGCGGGGTTTGGGGGGAGCAGTTAGTTCAACTCATGCCTAGAAGGGAAAATTATAGACAAAGCCCTGTACATGTTCTCAGACTTGGATCTTGAGGGACTCAAGGCAACTTACAGATAAAATAGGAACAGGGGAGGGAGAATTAAAAACGTAACACATTAATAAAATTAAAACACACATGTATGCACACACACTTCTCACACACGTCTATTAAAACATGCAAATCATTAACATAAAAACAGCACAGCATCATCCCTTTCATTAAAAGTAGTCAGTTCCCAAAAGCCTGTTGGAATAAGAAAGTTGTCATCTGCTAGTGGAAGGACAAGAAGGAGGAAGCCAATCTTTCTTTGGTTTGGAGGGAGTTCCAAAGTCTTGTGAGCAGCCACTGAGAAGCCCCTCTCCCATGTCCCCACGAAGCATGCCTGTGAGGGTGGTGGAAACAAGAGAAGGGCTTTCCCCCAAAAGATTGCAGAACCTGGGCATGTTTGTATGAGTGAATACGGTCTTTCAAATAGTCTGGACTTAAGGCGCATGAGGTTTTATAGGTCATAACCAGCACTTTGAATTGTGCCTTGAAAGAGACCAGAAGCCAGAGGAGTTGTAACAAGGGAGTCATATGCTCCCTATAACCAACCAACTGCAGCTCTTTGAGCATTGGATATGTATCTGGCATTAACCAGTCTGCCTGCTGATTAATAAATGGCTGCGCCATCCCTGGATTGAGGGTCACCCTATGACATACATCAAATCAGGGCGGCCCATCAGAGTTGCCACCTCTCTAGGAGCTATGGCCCATCGGCCCCTGTGTGGACTCCTGGACAGAAACATACCTTCCTGGGCCCCTTTAATGGGGTATCCATTATTGGCCAGTTTGTCTGCAGGGAAAATTCCTCCCTGGCCCTGAATACAGTGGCTGAGTATTCCATAGTAAGGTCCTTACACAGCCCTGCCTGCTCACCTTTGGGCTGGACCACTCAGAAACAGGGCAGGTAAGAGGGAAAGTCCAATGACAGTCTGAGCTGGGAGGCCTGGGCATGACTAGAGTTCATAGAATATGGGCTAGTCCAAGTGAAGTCAGGGTCACCTCCAAGCTCTTCCCAATTTGCCCATTCAAATGGCACTCCCACCAAAATGTACAGCTGCTGAGGGATGCTCTTGACTTCCCCCAACAGTCTCATTGGTCTCTGGATGGCCCCTAAGCTAGGCTGTAGCTGAGCTGAGCTGCAAATTGCAGCTTCCCCATAACGCCAGGTAAGCAGCAATTATAAAAAAAGACCAGCACAATTTAGGCGACTAAAGGCATTCTTGCTCCTTTCATTAAGAAGGAGGCTATATTTTGGCTTCTCCTTGCTAGCTATGGACTGCCTTTCTCTTGTACTTCCTGTCTTGAAACTTCTAGAAAAAAAGTATTGAACACCCAGATGTTGGTCCCTGCAAAGCAAACCAGCCCTTAGCAATAAGGATTGTTAGCACTGGAACTGCTGTCTCTCGCTTAGAACATTGCCTCCTGAATGAGCCCTGGGCTTTGGCATCTTGACTTTCAGCCAACGTGGTAATACTTTGACAGGGGCCCAAATGGTAATGTATTGGTCTGTGAGATGTTCCTTATGAGCACTGATGCAAAAGTATTTGTTAAAGTCATTGCCAATTTCCAAGTGAAGCGAGGGTGGCTGATAGAATCGATTGAAGGGTGGGGGAAATTCCTCTCCTTCTGCTAATAATACAAAGGCATTTCCTCCCTTGAAGAAAGGTTTCTGATCAACATTGTGCAACAGGATTTATAGGATTTATTGAAAACTTTTTGGTGGTACCCGCAGCATAATGATTTTCCATTATCTTCACAATAGGCATGTGGCAAGGTCTCACCCATTTACTACAAAAGAATGGTGGGCCCCTCACATCTAGGGATGCCAGAGAATATTGATGAAAACTAAAAAAGGAGCAAAAATGCCTGATGTTCACTTCTTCATCCCATGTTCAGAACAGAAATCAACCCAGCAGATACAATCAGTATCCACTGTTGCGATTGCTTTCAGTTTGCAAACAATACTAATTGATTACGTTTCCCCCGATTTGTGTTGTGTTTCCTTTGCACTGAAATAAATGGAATAATGTAGTGACAACATAATTTACATAAATTACTTAAGCTACATATTTAATTATGTAAGTTTTGTAATTTTGCCACAATGGACAGTGAGATGAATAGCATAAAGAGGGGGGGTTTTTTGCAGAAGGTGAACTGCAGAAGAAAGGAAACTGTGCTACATGCAATTGAATAAAAGGGAATGAAGCTATACAACACTCACCCAAAAGCAGAATCCATCTATTAAATATTTTTCTTTTCTTTTTTACCAATATCCTGGGAACCTCCTCATGTCATAAAATAGGGAGCTGGAATCTTTCTTAGCCCAAGGGCCACATTCTCTCATAGGTAACCTTCCAGGGGCCACAAGTCAGTGGTGCGTGGGGTGGCCAGAAGCAAAAGTGGGTAGGCCTATAGATGTGACTCTTACCTTTGTTCCATAGGCAACATCCTTGCAAGCAAAAGATGTCCCACACATACTTGCATATTTCTCGATCGAGGAAAGCAATCACAGTTCAAGGAAACATTCCAGCCAGGCAAAAGCGCTCGAGGAGGGTATAGAGTAGGGCAGGACTTGGAGAGACTAACAAGGGTCAGAAAAGATTGAATGTGACCTAATTATTAATGTGCTCCTGTACTGAAGCCATAAATCTAAAGGGCTTTTTTGCCTTGATTCTGGCACTGATAAGTTCTTCCTTGCACCTTGGCATCACATGCTCACCCCTGCAGAACCAGAACACAGGCCATTGGGACCAAAAGCCACACCAGATGCCTCCACCTCGAGGTTCCTGGCTTCTTCACCCTTGGCTTTCCCTCTCATACTTCATTTCCTGTTGCATAACTGCTTCTTGAACATTAACCTTTGCTCCCACTTGCCAGACAATGGAGTTTGCCTCAGCAAGATGACATGAATCACTGTCCCTCTCGCAGGTTGGAGGGGCAGGACATGTTCTGCTTGCAAAGGTCCCAAGTTCATCTGCTGACATCTCTGATTAAAAGTTCTCCTTCTAAAGCCCTGGAGTGGAATTGTCAATTGAGGGAATAGATAGACCCTTGGTCTGTCTGGTAATAATACAGCTCCTTATAGTTTTCACCCAGCTTCCCACCATACTTCTGGGAGTGTTCTTGCAACCAGCCCAGATACCAACATTTTGAACAATATCAACAAGTGCTGGCAAGAGATTTCAGACTGCAGGTGTCTTCATTCTTTCTTTCATATCCCACCTTTCCTCCAATAAGTCCTAGGCACTGTGCAGGGCCCTTTCTCCCTTTTCTCTGCAAAACCTCCGTGTTAAGAAGATTGCACTGGGAGACTTGAATGGGCCAGGGTCATCTAGTGAGAGGAGATTTGAGCCCGGGTTTTCCCAGCTGTGGGACGCGGGTGGCGCTGTGGTCTAGACCACTGAGCCTAGGACTTGCCGATCAGAAGGTTGGTGGTTTGAATCCCTGCGACGGGGTGAGCTGCTGTTGCTCAGTCCCTGTTCCTGCCAACCTAGCAGTTCGAAAGCACATCAAAGTGCAAATAGATAAATAGGTATCTCTCCAGCAGGAAGGTAAACAGTGTTTCCATGCACTGCTCTGGTTCACCAGAAGCGGCTTAGTCATGCTGGCCACATGACCCGGAAGCTGTATGCCGGCTCCCTCAGCCAGTAAAGCGAGATGAGCACCGCAACCCCAGAGTCAGCCACGACTGGACCTAATGGTCAGGAGTCCCTTTACCTTTACCTTTACTATTCCCAGCTGTAATCTGACAGTCTAACCTGATGTTGCCCACCTTTATTCCCTTATGTGCCTGAAGAGGGCTCTGAGGTCTGGGAACATACCATGTGGTGTAGTGGGTAGAGTGTTGGACTAGGACCCTGGGAGATCCAGGTTCAAATCCCCTCTTGGGATTGAAGCTGATTCTCCACGAAAGTATTCATTTAAATGAGAGGATCTTCCCTTTCCCGCACCTGCAATATCCCTTTCAAGGGGAGAGTCTTTTCTTTCTCTCATCCGCCATGGCTCATCAGATTTGTTTCCTGGCAGTGGAAATACAGAAGGAAGGGAGGCATTTATTAAATCTCACAAAAGGTAATTCTCAAAGCCAGAACTGGAAAGATGGTAGCAATAAGTATTCTGTTCTGAATGTATTCTTACACATTTCTCCAATTGGTAACTAATAAGAGAGTGGAAGATGACATTTAAACCCTTTCTGCATGGCTGATCAAACTACTCACAGTGACTTTGAAAGCTGAGCTGGGATTTCGTGCAGGTATCAAAGCTGGAGAAGACTCAATAGTTCAGAACTCTTGCCAGTGTGACTAATAGACAAACAGACTTCTGAAAGGTCTAATATCTTATTCAAAAATTTCCCTTCTCTTACATTTAAAGCTCCTTAATGGACACAGTGGGTTGCTGAGGTTTCTTCTATGCATCGCATTACAGAAATAGCTGCTTTCGATGGGGGCTGATTTCATCGAAGCTTTTAAGATAAGAAAAGTTAGGTGAAGTCAATACTTGGATGGGCTTCTAGCATTGTGTGAAATGATGCAGACAGACTGGAATATGATGCCTTTGCACCTTTATCTGTGATAAACCAGGATGACGCACATATCCATGATGTTTCTGAGTTTTGAAGGAAGATTTTACACTTGCTATTGTAGATAAGTGTTTCTGAACAAGTAGCAGGTTGAAGAATATTATGATTGGATCTGCAAAACATCTTTAGCAATCAGCATCATTTATTTGATTTATTCACTGCCTTACATCAGTCTTGAGGGGATTTTCAATAAAAAAAAATATGCACTACACTCTAAAAAGTTACATAAAACATCAGATAATCAGCTGGAGCACTATAAGTGATCACACAAAAGTCAAAATTGCTTTCTTCCAAAACCCAAGCAGAATTACCGGTAAAAGTTAATCAATCAAAAGGTTATACAACAGCAGCAATAGAGATGTTAACACAACATTGAGAAAAGAGAAAGGTCTTTGGTGCTGAAAATATGTTAATGTAGGTTCAAGTGAACCACTTTTGGAAGAGCATGAAGGGCCACCACCAAAAAGGCCCTCTCTCTGGTCTCCACTGACCCAAAGGAGAGCCTTGGTAGGTTCATATGGAAAGTGATGCTACATGAGGTACTGGAATCCCAAGCCATGTAGGGTCTTCCTGGGTTAAGACCAGCACTATGAATCGGGCCCAGAAATGTGTTGGAGACTGTAACTGGATTGCAAGCCGCTGCAAAATACATCAAATTGAAACGAACACATATGTCTTGCATTACACTTAGTAGTGGATTGTAGGGCGAGGTGGAGCCTTGGACTAGTCTCCGAACACCAACATTGCTGCAGCTCAGCTGGATGAGACTAGAGTGGGCCAAGGTGACAGTAAATTCAGGACTGTGCAACCATACCAGTGGGAGTACTGGCTTGGTTCTGCCAGTGTGTCCACTTAGCCCCAAACTCACCCTCACCCTGCTACATCAAAAAAGCATATAAAATCAGCATAATTTAAAAACAGGCATATTGATAAACATGTGATCAGTGGCGAACTGTACTTTGGTGCTGTGTAATGTGTGAAACAAATACGTCCTCACAACACACATAACGTTTTATTGGTCAGACAGAGCTGATCTGCCCATGGAGGGGCAGGGGGAAGTCATAGACAAGCAATGTGATACACCCCTTGTGATACTGTCATGGCAACAACCAGCACATTAACTTCTTTTCTCCGTTCAAATTAAACCATGCTGAAATCAAAACTGGGTCCCTGCCCTCTTCCCAAACCCTCTGCAGTACAGAAAGCTGCATTTGGAGGGCAGTGACAATGCTTAGTAATTGTCACTGCCTTAATCATATATTTGGGTGTCTTTAGCCTTAATCATATACAGCGGTACCTCGGGTTAAGAACTTAATTCGTTCTGGAGGTTCATTCTTAACCTGAAACTGTTCTTAACCTGAGGTACCACTTTAGCTAATGGGGCCTCCCGCTGCTGCCACGTGATTTCTGTTCTCATCCTGAAGCAAAGTTCTTAACCCGAGGTACTATTTCTGGGTTAGCGGAGTCTGTAACCTGAAGCGTCTGTAACCTGAAATGTTTGTAACCCAAGTACCACTGTAGTTGGCTGCTGGTCATCTTTGCATTTATCACATTTTAATGGCAGAAGAATCATATATCTCAATGGGGTATGTGATCAGAATAAAAAAACATCAATCAGGTACCGTTTTTTTTTTGCTCTATAAGACTCACTTTTTCCCTCCTAAAAAGTAAGGGGAAATGTGTGTGCGTCTTATGGAGCGAATGCAGGCTGTGCAGCTATCCCAGAAGCCAGAACAGCAAGAGGGATTGCTGCTTTCACTGCACAGCGATCCCTCTTGCTGTTCTGGCTTCTGAGATTCAGAATACCGGTATTTTTTTCTTGTTTTCCTCCTCCAAAAACTAGGTGCGTCTGGTGCGTCTTATAGAGCGAAAAATACGGTACTCCTACCCCGGCCCCCCAAAAAGATTATGGCACCATTTACATACTCCCTGTGTGCTCAATGGATTTCAAAGGCTGGGCTCAGATCTTGGCAGAAAGATAGCAACATTTATTGCTGTGGTTCTATAGGCTTTTCCACAAACTGCCAAAAAATGCAGACAGAGGCAGGCAGCTGGCAAGAACCAAGTGCGTATTGCTGCAATTATGGAAACAAACAGCACTCCTCACCCCCACCCACAGCCACCCGCAATTTGCAAATAACATTCACATTCCTAGACCTTCCAATGGAACTTTTATGTTCAATATACTCCACAACTTCTCCTTAATTAATTTTGTCTCACATGACACGTTCCTTTTCCTGACAAATGGCGGCATATGTTATGTCAGCCAATCTGATTCCTCCTCCTCCCATTTGATTAGGTTAAGCAAAACGAAGAGAAGCCGCAGCTATTCTAAACGATTGAAAAGTGTCATTTCAAATAAGGATGGACAAATCAGTCTATCTGTAGCCTATTGCATTTTCATGTGTGTTTGGTCACATGCCCATTCCATTTTTGTTTCCACCTTAATCTGTAAATGTGTGTTGTTGATGTTGCTAAAATGCACACAGATTCAAATTTAAATATATTTTATTGGCTTATTCTTTGCACCATTAGCCCCACCCTACATCAAACAGTCCTAAGAAGTTCACAATTGAAATAAGGAAAGCATACATTAAAGTCATAAATCTAAAAACATCCAGTATCAGAATAACAAAACAGCAGCACAGAATGGCAATGCAGCAGGAAAGAAGGGAGATATGCCTCTCTAAATCTATTTTATTTTGAAATATGCATTTTTAAATGCACCTTTCCTTAATGCTTTTAAAAAAAAATAATTCTGTAATGCAAGTCAGCCCTCCCATAACTGGTGCCTTGTAGATGCTTTGGACTACAACTCCCATTATTTTTCACCATTACCCATGCTGATTGGGGCTGATTAGTGCGGTACCTAAAACATATGGACAGGTTGGAGTCTGCTGGTCCAAGCAATTCTTTTAAACCGGGGGTGGATAATCCATGGCCCTCCAGATGTTGTTGGATTCCACCTCTCATCAGACCCCAGCCAGCATGACCAATGGTCAGAGATATTAGGAGCTTTAGCCCAACATCATATGGAGAGCTGAAGGCTCCCCACTCCTGTTTTGCAGAAAGCTGTATCAACTTTCTAGTCCCCATGAATAAAGATACTTTTTTAATGGATAGACAATGGCAAAATACTCTGTAATGCTTTTCAATTCAGATGCATTCAATGCAAATCAAGTTGACTTTTTTTAAAAAAGGCAGAGCCAGCCCTACCGTTAGGCGGGATGAGACAGCATAGGCCACCTGAGCATTTCTCTCTGTTGCGCTACATAGCCCATCCCATTCTCCCTGGTCTGCCCTGCATCTCACCTAGCCTGCTGGCCTCAGGTGTAGTGGATGATGCTGTCCCACTGCTACTGTTCATGTAATACTCAACAGCTGCTACTCCACATGGGTTCTGTATTAGGAATGCGTGGGTGGAAGTGCCATTTTATCCTTTGCAGCAAAATGTCTTGGACCGTCCTGCTTTTTAGAGTGTTGAAAGTCTCTCGCCGCTCTGAGCTACTTCATCCAGGCTGCAACTGACACACTGTTGATATTATTGCTTTCTGTCAAATATAATTTAATATTCTTCTTTTCCTCCCCCCTCCCCACGTCATGATAGTAAACCCTAAAGGCCCCATTGTTCTGGGCACCTCATAAAATTGGGTGTCTTATGAACAGTAACTGACAGCTCCTGCCCTAAAGACAATGCAGTCAAATGTCAGAAAAGGAAAGCGAGGTACTGAGGAAAGTGGTTTTTTTTTGCACAAAGTTGAGCAAATCCTGAAGGAAATGTGTGGCAAAATTATTTGCCTTTGAGCTGCAGGGGAAATAAATGCCGTGCTTTTATTTGTAATGATACTCACCCCTTTCTTTTTTGTGTCAGCACCCATGGCACTATTATCAAGATATTAGCACCAGCGCTTCATTTCTTTTACCCCTTCCCAGTGCATTTTGGGGGGTATGCATGGTTGTACGGCTGGCTTTCAGACTGCAAAACTATGCATTGAACTATACCTTCTATACCATATTATCTCCATCATTTTTCCTAGAGAACCCTTTGCAGATGTTTTGCTCGTGCCCCATCTCAGTTTGTGAGTGGGACCACATCAACTAACCATGTTCCCAACATGAACTGTCCTGCCCCTCCGCTGAAATAAGCTAGTCTGCACATAGTAATGATATTCTGGAATCCTACTGCGCCATCACTGTTTTATGGTAGAATTCAACCACATGCAAGCGAATTCAGGTGTGCAAATGCAGTTGATTAGGAATTCTTGCACAACCCACACCTGTGCCACAGAAAACACACCTAAATATTTTGCAATAAGGAAAATGAGGGGGGAGTGCAGTAGAAATACGGGATAACATTTACTTACAATATTGTCTAACCTCCCTGAAAACATCTCAAAAGGAATGCTCAATAAACAGGTCACCTGGAAGCAACCCAAGTTGGATTGAAGAACGTGTCCATCATAATTGTTGCCCTCCAAATATTTGGGGCTCCAACCCCCATGGGTCCCAGCCAGCATGGCCAATGGTCAAGGATGATGGGAGCTGTCACCCCAAGCAACTGGAGGACACTGAGTTGGAGAAAGCTGTACTTCATAACAAGAAAAGCCCAATTTAACCTATTTCAGTCATACTCAAATATTGTCTGCCATGCAATATAAATTAACTTGGTAATTAAAAGCTCCCATGAGCTCAGAATACTTGCCCACAGAGCCTCTGCATAATTCATTGCTCTGGCCGCATCTCTTTCCAATCAGTCTCTATTGGGAACAAGTTATTCTGACATCTCTATGCATTGGGACTGTTTAGATCACTCCCAATACAGCAGCACAGAGGAATGACTTACCCTGAGAAGAGACAGCTTGTTGGATCTCTCCACAAGTTATTGTTCTGAGCATGTCTCCTTCCAATTCACTCATGCAAATGCACAACAAGTGGATAGGGATGAAAGGCTATTTCCCCCGGTCCGTTTCTTTGCTGTTCTATGAATTTGCCCTGCATTCCATTCTCCTCTTTCCAGTTTAACTAGAAAATTCCATAATTGGAGCACATGCAGTTTGCTGTAGTCTTTTATCCCTTCACTTAATTTTCATTCAGTGCCTCTACTGGTGCACAAAACAGCCTACAAAGGCAATTCAGTGCTGCTGTGATTTGTACATACATGTGCATCAATATGTGCAGTATTTTACTTACATGGAGGAATGGAAAATTTGATTTCTGGTCCGTGTCTCTTTTGTAGGTTCATCCATGTTAAGTTGTGGGTGAACATTTCAGACGACACAGCGATTCTTCAAACAGCTCTTGTTTATTCACAGGCCAGAACAGAACTCAACTGAAGGGTTCAGCCAGCCTGCTTATATAGAGCTCCACTAGAACGCAACAGTAACCATTTTCTGTAACTAGCCAATCACTGAACGTCACTTTCAATCCCTTATTTGCATATGTGGGCAAGAGTGAAAACTATCTACAGTATCCCCCTGCTGGCCCAGGATGAGAACTTCAGTATATAACAATCCACAATTCCTTTTTAGTCCATTTGCATAGCCATCCCCAGCCTCACACCCTCCAGATGATGTGGACTTCATCTCGAGTCAGTCCCAGCCAGCACAGCTGTTGTAGCTCAGAACATCTGGAGGGCACCAGCTTGATGAGGGCTGTATTTCTACTTTCCTCTGTGAATGTTTGACTATTTTCCCTCAAAATACATATTTCACTGTGCATTTTCTCCAGGCTAATATGCAATGACACAATCCAACACACGTCTGTTCAGAAGTAAGTTCCATAGTCTGCTTAACAGGGCTAAACCCTCAAGCAGCTGTGTATAGACTTGCAGCGTAAATGCATATTTTGATATATTTAAACTGCCTAGAACTAAGTTGTAAATTTTGGAGGAGTGAGAAATCTGGTGGACAGAGAAGTTCGTATCCACACATCAGTAAAGGAAAGGCAACTCTGCTCGGCCAAGCTGATAAGGCCTCATCTTCCTCCGAGCCGAGCCTTTGAAATCGCCTCCGACGTATTTAATGACCTGAGCCTTTGATAAGGCCTCAAGCACATTCTATCCAGCAGGGTTCCCAGCACAGGGAAGAGATGAGAGGTTGGGCTGCATTGTAAAGAGTTTTTTTTCTAAACTACGCAAAACAGAAAAGACATCCTCTCTCTATGAAAGCAGAGAGCAACTGAACAAAGGAACAAAGGAACAAAGGAACAAAGGAAACAGGAAACCACTAACGTCACATCCCGTCTCCCTTTCCCGTGAGACTGCAAGGTCTCTGGAATGTAAACAGAGTCCTGTGACTCCACGCAGCTGCTCAGTGATAAGAACAGAAACTAACAGGAGAATGTGTTAGTGTTGGTAAAACACTGTACAGTGAGAATCTTCAAGCACTCTGGCAGACAATCACATCATGGTTGCTGTTTCCTGCAGTACTTTTTCACTGCACATGTAGACTTCAGCAATACTGTAAGACTAATCCAGTAAGACTTCAGAAATAAAACAGGAGTCTGCCATCAGTTCTTTCCAGAAACAATTGAAAACGTTTTTTGTTCGTTTGCTTCAACAAGCTTTTCCAGCTGGGTGAAAAGGTCCCCTGTTCATTTTGTTATATCCAGTGCTGCTGCTGCTCAGAGTAGACCCACTGAAATTAACAGACATGGTTAAGTTATTTGGCTGTGGCACAGTTGTTTTTAAACCTATTTTCAGCAGATTTTCTACTGTTTTCAAGCTACTACTATTTCTACTCAGAGGTAAGCCCCACTGAATTCCCAGACAACTATTTATAGGACTGCAGCCTAAACCTTTTTGGGTTCGTGTGAAGTGTGCATTTGATTTCAATTCACAAATAGCGTGTATTTTGGTGCTCAGAAGTTTTCGAAGCAGGCCTCCAGAGTGTGAAAATCTGCTTGTTCTGCAAATAATGGCAGTAATAACCTGTGATTCTCATCTAAGAAGACCAAGTAGTTGCTGCACTAAAAATATTTCATGCTACCTATTGTTTCCAGTACTTAGAGCAGCAGAAACCCTGGGAATGTACTCATGATAGTTTGCATAAACATTATTTTCCTTTTAATGCCTTTGGGGGAAAAGATAATTTAAAACAATCCAATTTATGTAAATGGACATTTAAACAGTTTTTAGCAGCCCAATAGGTAGAAAGAAATACATTGTCTGTAGCATCAAAGGACCCTCAAATTTCTTGTGACACCAAAGCTTTATCTTCAGTAGCAAATTTAGTCTGAGCTGTCAAACATCTTCAGCAACAGGAGCAGCTGCAGTTGTAGATACAGCTATCAACTGAAATAGGGATGACCGCTTTGATCTCCATGGAAGTAACCCATATGCCCATCCAAACACATTTTGGCCACGTTGCAAAGGAAGTAAAAACTATACAGAAGGAGGGCAAGGTTTTCGCCCTCTCTCTGAATCAGCTTCCTGACATCACTGGGCCAAGACAATCTGAGCATCTTACACCAATCCTGGCCCAGCTGCACTGGCTGCCAATTAGTTTTCACACCCAATTCAAGGTGCTGGTTCTGACCTATAAAGTCTTATGCAGCTCAGGACCGCAATCCCTCAGGAACTGCCTCTCCCCATGAGAACTGACCCTGCGACCATCATTTGAGGCCCTTCTTCGTGTGCCTCTTCCACACAGGTTTGGAGAGTGGCAACACGAGAACGTGACTTTTCTGCAGTGGAATGTTTATGGAATGTTTTCCCCAGGGATGTTCGTCTCGCACATTCATTTTACACCTTTAGGTGCCAGGTGAAAGCATTCCTCTTCGATGAGGTCTTTGGCTGACTAATCCCATCCTATATCCTTTTAAATGTGTTTCTGGGAATGGAGTGGAGGGTTATTGGTTTGTTCTGTATTTTGTGTTTTTATCTTGTGTTTTTAATGCTGTGAACCACACTGAGATCTATGGGTGAAGGGTGGTATATAAATTTAATAAATAATAATAATGATGATGTAGTTCAGTCTCACTGGGTTTGAGGTGTTATGACGATGCCATCACATTTATTATGTGATTTATTATTGACTTGAATCATGCAGGGGGGAAAGGACAGCTGTGAGGGAAGTGGTGCCAAAGCAACCCAAAAAGGGCAAACAACTGCTATAAATGGGTGGGTGGAATATTAAAAATGAACAGTGAAGTGAAGCACTTAAATCTCCCTGAAAGGCCCCCCCCCCACATTGTTTAAGGGGGGGGGATATTTTTGTCAACCCTTCACAGATACAAATTGGGTTTCATGCTGGAAGCATTCCAGGCTGCCTGGCTAATACCTGATTTTCATGCTGATCTACACATTTATTAATTTATTACAAAAAAGAAAAGCAAATGTACGTTCAGAGAATCTGTATTTGTCTGTACTTCCATATTTCAGGAAAACAGAAATTGAGGCTTATTTGCATTCTCTGTAAGGGTTGGGCAGAGAGAGCTCGTTCTAAACCACTTTGGAGTGACTGTGAAATGGCACTTACATCAAATTTTGCAGGTGAATTTATTGGACACTTTCAAAAGTTGACAAGAAATTCTTCTGAGTATGAAACTCAAGCTGAGGGGCCTTTCAGGGTTATGAGAGGTCAGAAACAGCTTTTGGGGTTGTGACAGCTAATGCAGAGAAATGCTTTACAAATAGTGGCATGGAAATTCTCACATACGGTATGGAACTCAAAGGGGATTTCGGAGACTCGCCCGCCTTCCTGTAAACCTTGAGATCTTGACTTTTCTCCATGATGTCTCTTCTCTGTCATGCAGTGTTAATGTGTGTGTGTGTGTGTGTGTGTGTATGTGTGTGCATACATGTGTACAGATGGTGGTGTCCTTTTTGGTATACAGTAGACTACCCAAGGGAAGGGATGGTAAGCAGATCTTGTAACCAGTGCTGGCCACTCCCCTTTACAGGAGGCAGTGAACTGACTCACTTGGGCAAACCTACTCCCTTCCCATTGTGACCCCAACCATTAAGAATCCAGATTGGCCCTGTCTAAATAGCTCCCAGATAAGGGATGGGGAACCTTCATGTTGCTGGGCTACAGCTTCTATCAGTCCTAGGGACTAATCTACACTGGTGAGTTATAATGTTATAAATGCATTATAAAAATGTTACACCAGGGAGCACTGTATAGCAGTAAATGGAAAATTGCTTTGAGAGTGCGCTCTCTCTCTCTCTCTATGTATATATATATTATTAGCCTTTTTAAAGATCAGTGTAGATCCAACCATAGCCATTGACCAAGATGGTTGGGACTGACAGGAGTGAGTCCAGTAACATCTGGAGGGCCACAGTTTCAGGTGTACAGGAAGCTGCATACATAAAATCGAAGCATCTGTTACAAACCAAGATTAAGCCAACATCCATCTGAGATTATTGGTGAGGGCCTATCCTACGTCTATATAGCATTTAACTTTCCTCTCTGTGTTTGTGCCCACGTTGTGGGACTTGGTGCTGGCAGAAGCACAGATGGAGCTTCTGGCAGAGATTCATTTTGTGTACCATTTCTTAGCTTCATCAAGTGTGGGGTGGTGGGAAGATGTATAAAGGAACGTGGAGGTGGAGGAGACAAATTTGACATTCCCATTCCAGTTTTCCACGTCATATCAACCACTCTCTAAAACAAATAACGGAGGAACAAAAACTTTAAAAGTTCTTCCCTTTCAGAGGCAATTACCAAATGAAGTCTTCACTTAATGGGCATTTTCACAGGGCATGGACACCACTTTGTGTGGCTGCTTTCTCATTATAGCCTACGCTGCTCCCAGCTGACAACCTGATAATTCTTGCCGATAAAACAATCTCTTCCCCCGCCGTTCCTCCCACACCCACACCCCAGTTGTTGATGTGCTATGACATTGTCCCTTTGCAGCTAAGCTGCCTTGGGAATTGTTTAGATTATAGAGCAGGCTGTGAAATGTTTAGTTAGTGGGAAGACAGAGGGAGAAAACAACAAAATGATTGGTACCACCCCACTTCCTAACCATCATGTCTGTATGTATTTACGGTTCCCACTGCCTTATTCTTTTTTTAACACTGCAACTCGAAAGACCTCGGGGCAGAATGTGTGTGTTGGCGGGAGGATGCTGCTGATTAGAGTTGTCTTAAAATTAAATTAGCAGAGCTTTAAATCAGAATAATAAAAAAGTGTTACTAGCAGCCTTCAAGGCCAGCTTGATTTTTAATGAGACTCCTTGGAGATTGAACTGGAATTTCATCAGGTCACAAAAATGTGAGAGCTGTTTGCAACTAATCTTCCTCCCAGGACCACGGGGGAGTTAGGAGTGGTCAAAGAGGTATGTTTTGATGCCCCCAGAGTTGACAGTATTCATAAACAAAACAAAACAAAAAGAATTTGCTCCTCCTAATGTTGCTGGTAGAAGTTATCTTTTCGTTGTCCTTCAGACGCCATGGTTTCCCTCCACCCCAACCCTCTGAAGTAGTCTCACAACCTCACAAACCCCCTTGAGAAACTTTATCTATGATAGCCTTCCTAAAGCAGCCTCGTTAAAATGCTAGGCTGTAGGGAATCAGTATTAGCACAGGATAGTTGCCAGCTGAAATAAATACATTGGCTGTGAACCAGAGCGGCATGAACACAGCCAGATCCCATTGCCAGCAATGAAGGAAAAAGAGATACGAATGGGTATGTGAAACTGCCTTTGCTGAGTGAGGCTACTGGACCATCAGTGGTGGGGAACCTTTGGCTTTCCAGATATTGCTGCTCTACAACTCCCATCACCCCGACTGTTGACCATGCTGGCTGGGGCTGACAAGAGCTGGAGTCAAACAATCTATGAAGGGCCATGTGGTCCCCATTGCTGCTCTATAGAAATGGCAAACTCGTTTTCCAAGATTGGATACTTCTGTGGTCAAAATAGCAGCAAGAGGTTGGTAAAGGAAGCCCTGAGGTTCTTTGCTTCTGATCTGTCTCAAGTACTTAATACTTATAGCAGCAATCAAAGGTCTTTGCTACTTGCTTTGCTACTTGACATATTTTAACTTGAGATGCCAGTGATTGAACCTGCAATCGTCTGCATCTAAAGTGTGTGTTTTGTCCCCAAACTATTGTTATGAGTTTGTGGGGAGTAGGCAGTATGCTGAGACCCTTCTAACCCCTGGATCCAGTAACTGTTAAAGTATAAGACCGACTAACATCCTGATGAGGTGGTCTCCTGGGTGATGGGCCATTAAGGGAACAAAGGAAGTGATGTGAGGTCGAGGAAAAATCAGCAAGCTGGGAGAAACAGAGAGACAGAGCAATGTTTGATTTCTGTTTGACACCAAGGCTGCAGCTATAGGAGAAACAAAACCCATTTTGGGTGTTAATGGTGTGAACCGCTTCATCGTAGGCTCAGGTTGTATATATGTGTAAATAAGCAATATATCATAAAGACACCACAGTTTCCAATGTGCCTCATTCCAAAAGGAAACTTGAATCCTGGGTAAGCTCCTGGAGCCCCTGGAATCTAGGATTGCGCATTGTGCTGTGCCTTTGAGCATGTCTGCACTGAAGCATCTCACCATCAGTTTTCCATTTTAACATCAACTGAAATTATGGAAGAAAGCCAAGGGCAGGGGAGAGAAAAGATAATACACATGAAAAGGACCAGTTCTTCCGTTCTTAGTCTTGACCTGGCCTGCAGGCCCTTCTGATAGCAGTGAGTGATGTGCAAATTCCCTTTCCCTGACATGTCTTGATTTCCATTTGCTTTTTGTGAACTGTGAAATGTGTTGCGTATTGATAAAACACTTTCTTAAAAAAATTGACTACCTGTTTCTCCCTTGTCTTTTGGTTGCTCATACTGCCTTCATTCCTTTCTTCTCAAAGGAAAAAATGTCATTCTAAGGTGATACACCCAGGAGCATGTCAGGTCCCACCTGTGGGTAGTGATTAATAGTTTGAGAAGCACAGCTTTAAGGATTGCCATTTGCAGATGGTTTCATAAGACTTTTAGTGAAGTTGATTATTTTTAGGGATAGGGAAATCTGTCCATTTCGGTTGCTCATTTTTGTAGTATTGAGTTCAGCTCTCTGCATTTCTGTTAAAAATAGTTCTCATGGGAATGCATCAGTATTTTAATGCAAATTTCTTCCAATATACAGAATTTTGCAAGCAATTTTCCAAATGTGTTTTATATGTTATTTTCATCAATATATGCAAAGGTATGCAAACCTTTTCCCTAATTTGTGGCTTTCCATGGGCATTGTTTGGATCGGAGAACTTCATCATAAAATTCAGAGAAGTGAAGTTCGGAAGGATAGAAGGATTGCATATTGGTTTAAAAATGCAAATTTGATGGGTTCTCAATAAAAATTTGAACTGAACGGCGTTTCTCTCCTGTCTCTCTAACCTTTACCTAGCTAAGCCGGATTTGTTTGGCTTTGGGTGTGTATTTACTGTATCAGATTCTTATCAGAGGCTTGTTATATTCAAGCACATACACAGAAATCCTAGAAACATGCAATTTCAATGTGGATTTGTATGCATGCTTGGTAGCACCACATGTCCAAGTACATGAGTTGAGACGTAGCAAATGCACGTTCAAAGCTAACCATGATATATGGCAAGAATGTCAATTTTACATTCATTTGACTAAATAGCCCTTAAAGTGATTTGATGAACATTTCCCATCTCAGTCACTTCCTAATATTTCTGCTCTGTTGCACCATTGATTTTTCTCAACTTATTGCCACAATTGATTATGTATGAGCATGAATATGCTTCTTACTTAATAGGATAACACTGCAATGCTAAACACATTTACTAGTGAATAATCCTATAATTATTTGGAGAGAAAGAAAAGCAGAATCGTTTGGTGTTTTTCTTTAAAAAAAATAAAAAATACTTGCATATAAAGGCCAGAATCAAAAGAGCCTTATGCATATACCTACAGTACATGATTTGGGTTTGGATAAGAGGACTTTCTTCATTCTCCTTCAAAAATGCAGCACCTCACAGTCCATTGGTTATCCCTCTAGAACATCCCCTGACCTTCAAGACTTCCCAAAGATTAAGAATGCTTCAGGAGTTTGGAACTGGATGTTTGTGCATTCCAACATGAGCTGACTTAATCTCTGTCTCCTGGACAGAGATGTGGACTTTTGGGCTTCCGCTGCCTTTGGGCTTCCCATAGGCATCTGGATGGACTCTGTGTGAACAGACCAGGCCTTTGATCTATGAGAACAGATAAGCCCTTGGTCTCGTCCAGCAGGGCTCTTCTTATGTGGATCAGAATTTAGTTACCCACCGGCTTTTGCACTTTCCAAAATAACTGACAGTGCATTCAGCTCAGTATACGTATATCTTGTGTATATATATATCTTGTGTTTAAAATGCATGTTTTGAGAGAACATGGGTTATAGAAACAGATATTTATATATATATTTAAATGTGCGCTTTTGTGTGAAATTAGTGCAATTTGATGCCGAAGCAGGCTAGAGCAGACTTGTGGGTAAACACGCATGAAAGTTGCAGGAATTGAATACAGATCAAAAACTGGGATGCATGTCTTCCGGTATGTGCTCCCAGACGAGTCACATGACCCATCTCGCAATCTTCCCCACTTTTGGGGGGCTAGATTGCGGCATGAGGCTGCAGCAGCCAAAATGGCTGCCATGACCTTTCACAAAAAACAGAATGTTCCTTTTTTCTGGGACGCTTGGTGGCTATGTTCTTGCATTCCTGGGGGGAAGACTGAGAGGGATGTGTGTAGAAAGTAGCCTACTGTACAAAGGTAAAATTAGTTTGCCTCTAGCCCCGCCCATCAGTGGAATGTAGTAACTGGGCTGTATCCAACATTGGCCTTTCTCAGAGTAGACTCAGTGAAACTAATGGAGCCATGTTGGTCGTGCTCATTAATTTCAACAGGTCAGCCTTGAGTATGACCAACCCTGTATGCAACCTCTTAGAAGATTGCCCAGAAGGAAATGTGATCCTTGAGCTGAAAAGGGTTCCCTCCACATGCATTAGGCAGGTAATATAATAATGGCAGCTGATGAAAATGTTATCTGTTACTTGAAAGGTATTTACATTATTCCACCTACATTCTAATAATAAAAATGATCTGTCGTTTCATGTTAGCACACTGAACAATCTGGGGAAAGTGTTTAATCAGCAGTGGTTCCTATGCTCCTGTGGTTGTTGAAGAAGCCAGGGTTTTTAGAGGTCTCAGTTCCCAGCCATGTCTAAACAAGTTTGCTTTAAGGACAAGGACAGAGGAGTCAGAGACAGAGTGGCCACATTGGGAATAATGTTCACACACGGATGAAAGGTTCTTCATCTCCATAATAATTTTTTTTCTATTTGAGTTCATTCACACTTTCAAGGACTGCTTGGTTTCACTCACGTAGTTATCAGTGGGACAGTGGGGAAGGAAGAATCCTGAAACTCTATATTAAGTGTGCCTCGTGCTGGGATTAGTAAGGGATGCATGCAACCTGAAGGTGGAAATAAAAGAGTCAAGCACAGCGTGGGGGTTGAACTATGGCCTGCTTTATTTAAACACAAGCCACCTGCAGAGGAAAAACTATTAGTGGTGGAACTTAACGGTAATATACCAGGCCAAGCCTTCTACCAGTAGGGTGACAAACCCTGCCTACGGGAAATGGAGTACAGATACATTGCCATGTGCTTTCCCTAGCCACCCAAAGGGTGAGTAGGGAGGCCTTCCTGTATCACCACCCCCATAACTCCAGGCAAATGATTCAGGTTATGTTGGGTTGAAATAACGACAGACAGGTAGTGAGTGTCATCTGGGAGGCATCTCCCGAGCAAGTCTCAGGGAGTCCCTTTTATTGAATATTACAGCATTGCCACATACGTGATTGTTGCTGATTGGTTAACACAAGTACAAAGCAAAGGGTTGCATATAGGCATTAATCACCAATAGATTAAAGGCTGGGAAAGGGAACACAGAATTGGACAGGCCTCCTTATTAAACTTTTACTAGTGATTGATATAGCATTCATCCGTAGATGTGGTCAACTATGCATTAAGAACAGGTCAGGTACGAACTCAATGTGAACTGAACATTCTAGGAATGTTTCAGCTTAGAACGGTTTGCGCAGCATCATATGCAGAAGCGAAGCTTTCCTTCAAGGTTAGCTTCCAGTGTGGTCCCTGTCGGGTCCCATAACCCTGAGCAGCAAGCCTCAGGTCCTGTCCATCACTATGGAAGGTGTTTAAGGGGCACACCTGGCTGAACTTAACTGTTCCCCTTTGAACATTGCTGCCCCAGAGGAGGAAAAAGGCTGCCAAATGGGAAGTTCAAGTGTTTTAAATTATTTGTGGTGGCAATATGCTTTGATTAGGCTCCAATACTATAGCCACCTCATGAGAAGAGAAGACTCCCTGGAAAAGACCCTGATGTTGGGAAAGATTCAGGGCACAAGGAGAAGGGGACGACAGAGGACAAGATGGCTGGACAGTGTTCTCGAAGCTACGAACATGAGTTTGACCAAACTGCGGGAGGCAGTGGAAGACAGGAGTGCCTGGTGTGCTCTGGTCCATGGGGTCACGAAGAGTTGGACACAACTAAACGACTAAACAACAACAACATGCTTTGATTGTTGCGAGAAGACCAATCCTTCCATTTCACATGTTCATGCTTATGTTGTCATAATGGCACCACACACATTTGGGGGGGGGGGTGAGTTATCAGCCGGCTCTGGGGAACTGCAGAGATTGCAGAAGTAAAACCAAATCTTTAGAGAAAGAAAAGATAACACACATACCCAAGGAGGCCAGTGAGGACTGAGCATGCAAAGTGGGCACCACCTTACCTCCCTATCCAGAGAGTAAATGTGGAGTTCAGTTGAGATGCAGCTTTTCCATAATAAGGCTATAATCAGACTTGTTGTGATACTACATTTCCCCCCCTTCTTTTTTAAGGAATCTGTAAAAAGGGAAGTTGAGTACAGTCCATTGTAGGAAAGGCTACTTGGGACAGAAAGAGAAGAAGGGGTTCTTAGACATTAAGACACATGACCCAGCAACCTCACTGGAAGCTAAGCAGATCCATGTATGGTAAATGCTTGAATGACAGACCACTTGTGAACACTGTATGGATTACATGGAGCACCCTCAAAGAAATCCAGGATATACAGCTAATAAAGAAGTGTGTTCATATGTGGGGGATGTTCAGGTGGTGATGGTAAAGGCTAAGGAAGAGCATTCAACATCCGAGTTCGTCCTATTTTCATCTGTAAATTTTTTGAGCTTGGGGGGGAGGGACATAGGATGCAGCCTTATACTTGGTTGGCCATTCAGTTGGTCCACCCAGCTCAATGCTGTCTACACAGACTGGCAGCAGCTCTCCAGGATTTGAGACAAGAGCCTGTCCCAGCCCAACCTGGAGATGCTGGGGATTGAACCTGGGACCTTCTCCACGCAGAGCAGATACTCTACCAGTGACCTGCAGCCCCTTGTCTTCAAGTTTACGCTTCCCATGGTGTTGGTCATGCTTCTAAAAGTCTGCTGGAGTGATCCCAATTGCTGGGGAACATCTCAGCTCTGGCTTTGTGGATTCTTCAGCTTTTGTCATGGCAGATGGCTTAATGGTGGTTTACTTGAGGCCGTTGCTTCGTGCTTGCCATCTTGTCTGCAGTGTAGCGCCGTCCAATGCTGATCAGTTGCATTTTGAAACTGGAGGGAAGGGGGAAGATTATTGCTTAAACTGTGGTGGTAAATTAGTTCTCTTAGTGGCTTTATTCCACAATAGGCCTCTACTGTGCCTTCTGCATTGGAGAAGGAGAAGAAAATGAGGGCCATTGCCCACAGTGGAGAGACAATCAGGAGCCTCTAATATTAGACGGTAGGGGTGGCTCTCTTCATGATAATTGAGCAGTTTTTGTATTCATCTGTGGGTACAAAGGGATGCTGTCAAGTTGCTTAATGAGCCACTTACCGCATCCCTCATGCATATTATCCCAGCAGCAGCAGTGCCTATAAGCCTGCACATGGAAAAATATGTGCCGTTTTACTTTCCCCCCTGGTGATGCCATCGAATGGGGTGAGGCCTCATTAGTCTGCTGAAATCACAGCAGATGCCAACTGAGCGTGCTCAAAAGATACATTCTGTTTGCTTTTAAGTTTGGGATTTATAATTGTTGGCTTTCCCCCTCTACTCCATCTGCACGGCTCTTCCTCAAGGAGGACTAGGCCCATGCTGAGCTTTTGTTCATTCAATGGCGAGAGTTATTTATGAACAGGACTTATATCCTGTGAATTTCCCCCCTCACTTTTAAGCTGAAAATTGTAACTTTTCTCTTCCCCCAACGTTTCCCCTTAATTCAAAACTAGCTAAGGGGATTTAAAAAGAAAGTTTTAAACACCTTAATAGAACCCTAATCTGCTTTCACGTCAAAGCTAAGGCTGCTTTTAGGTGCTGCCGTTAGTGCTTAGTAAAGCCGGGTAAATCATCCAATCAGAAATAATAAAATTTCTTCCTCTCATTCCTCCCTTCCCTTTGTAGTTTAGACATTTCTCTAGCCTTGGAGAATGGCTACTGGGCCATTTTTCATGTTGGGTTAGAAATGTGAATCTGTCTCAGAAGTGCTTCTTACCAGATGGACAGAAACAAGTTGAAGCCTGTGAGTTGTGTTACCTCTTGCTAGCATGTATGATTCCAGCACCTGTTGCCCTGTAATTATATGGATTTTTCCAATCGGAAGATGTCCTCCATTTCTTTCCTAAACTAACTAGACCATAAACAGGCACATATAAGTATACATATAACTGTATTAAAATGCATGCATTAATTTTAAAGATGCTGCCAAAATATTGTTCTGCATGGGAGTATCTTTTACAGTGGTACCTCAGGTTAAGTACTTAATTCATTCCAGAGGTCCATTCTTAACCTGAATTCATTCCAGAGGTCCATTCTTAACCTGAATTCATTCCAGAGGTCCATTCTTAACCTGTTCTTAACCTGAAGCACCACTTTAGCTAATGGGGCCTCCCCCTGCCGCCGCGCCACCAGAACACGATTTCTGTTCTCATCCTGAAGCAAAGTTCTTAACCCGAGGTACTATTTCTGGGTTAGGGGAGTCTGTAACCTGAAGCGTATGTAACCTGAAGCGTATGTAACCCGAGGTACCACTGTATATGTATACGTGTAATAGATGTAAATTTCGAGGTATAAATTTTTGCCTTTAGTTTGCTTGGCTTTAAAAGTAAAAGCAGACGACAGTGCATGGGTGGATCTACACACAGGGGGGGAAATGCTACAAATAAGTCAGAAATTAAATCGTTATAAAAAGGGGGGAAGCTATGTAAAAATCACAGTTTTATTCTTTTCCAGCGCCATCTGGTGTTGTATGTTTATAACGCATTCAAAATGTTGTTTTTTGACTAATGTAGCCGAGTCCCCAGAGTGACTTGGTGCAAACTGAACACTATAGACAAAATTTCCACCAGCCTTCTAGTGTTGTATCGGCAGTACCCCTAATTTAAAGGCTACTCCCGCCCCCCCACCGCACCCCCATTTCCCCTCCAAAAAGAAAAATCTCTGATGGGCCTGAACATAAAATCCCTGATGGGCTTGAAGATAAAAGTAGCCATTAGAATTAACAATTCTAATGATCAGATTGTTCTACCAGCAGGGCTAATTCAAAACACACTACTAAATCATGTGCCTCCTACATGAGAGGTCCAGAGGGAGGCAACATGAGAGCAGGGCCTTTTCTGCAGTGGCTCCCCTCTTGTGGAATGCTCTCCCCAGGGAGGGCTTGCCTGGCACCTTCATTAAATACCTTTAGGCACCAGGCAAAAACATTCCTCTTATCCCAGGCCTTTGGCTAATTAAACAATCTATGGCCTTTTAAACTGGGGAGGGGCTGTAATTGTTTTTTATCGTAACTATGTATGAAGGGTGGTGTAGGATTTAATAAAATAATAATAATTCAAAAGTATCGGGCTTGTTAATTATGTTATGTATTTTGTGTTATTATACCACAAACCACCCTGTGATCTTCGAATGAAGGGCAGTATATAAATTTAATAAATATTAATAAATAACAGTGGTAAAAAACGGAGCAAGCCATTCAGTAGATGGGACCCTTTCTTTACATGTTTCACCTGAGAGCCCTGTCTTTTGCACTTACGCATTTGCAACTTATACATATGTAGCCTCCATCAGGCTTTCAGATGAATTGTCGGAGATAATATGTGGAGACAGTAAACACAATCCAGATTCCCCACATTTGTGAAGAGGTCCAGATTTGTGTTTTGAACTGGTGCCAGGAACATCACTGCCCTTCTCTGGCCAAGAATGGGAACTGCAGATATTAGTTCCAAATCTGTTGACATGGTTGTTGGAATTCCTGGCAAGAATAGGCCATGGAAGTGACAGTGGGGACTGTGCTTGTTGTCCCTGCGCCACTTTCCCTCTCATCCAGTTGTTAATCATGTGAAGGGGAATGCCCAAAAAGGCCTTGAATCTTAGAGAATTCCATGTCCGCTAAGAGGTCCTATGAGATGATATTGCAGGGGGTGCCTGGGCATATAAGGCACACTCACCTGTGCAGACATGCCCCATAACCTCCAACACTTTGAAACCAATACAGTGGTACCTCTGGTTATGTACTTAATTCGTTCCAGAGGTCCTTTCTTAACCTGAAACTGTTCTTAACCTGAAGCACCACTTTAGCTAAGGGGGCCTCCTGCTGCTGCCGCTGCGCCGCCGGAGCACAATTTCTGTTCTCATCCTGAAGCAAAGTTCTTAACCCAAGGTATTATTTCTGGGTTAGCGGAGTCTGTAACCTGAAGCATATGTAACCTGAAGCGTATGTAACCTGAGGTATCTTCCCATTTTTGAGGGGTTAGAGTATAGTGGTCATTTTGGTGTCTGTGATATTGCGTAAGTTCACAGCAACCAAAGTGGCTGCCATTCTCTCTCAATAAAAAATGGCATGTCCCAATTTTTCCGGGACATTTGCAGGGCATTATACCCACAACAGCAAATGAACAGGAGGATTTGTGGAGCCAGTGGGCACAGGGCCTCTTCCTCTCTCATCTTGGGGGGGGGGGTGGAGCCTTGACAGGCTTCAGAAGCTTAAAGATTACTACGGTTGGATGCAGCAAGTGAACTTTATTTTATTGTAATTTATCCCACTTTTCCTCCAAGGAAATCCTGGTGGCATACATGGTTGTCTCTCTCCCCATTTTATCCCCACAACAACCCTGTGAAGTAAGTTAAGCTGAGGGACATATATGTGTTTTAATTCTTGTATCATTGTTGCTGAGGTTTGTTTTGTTTTCTTTCAGATGTCTATTGTTGCATTAAGCGGTATATAAATTCATAAATAACAGCATCAACAATTGACGCCCCTTTTTCCTCTTTCTGCAGGCCCAGCATCTTCTTTCACCCAGCAACCTCAGGACCAGGTAGTGATCGCCGGGCAGCCTGTGACCCTGCTGTGTGCTATCCCAGAGTACAACGGAATTGTGCTGTGGATTAAAGATGGACTCGCTCTCGGCGTAGGCCGGGATCTCTCAAGTAAGCCTTCTAGATTTGCTTACATCAGCAGCAGCTCCTGTTACGTGTTATGACATATGGGCTTGAGAAACACATGCTGAGCACTTCCAGCTGCTGTTAAGCTAAGGGCAGGGTGAGGCGGGGTGCAGGGAGACAGGAAGAACACTAATGGCAAATGCATAGCCAGCAAGGGAGTACAAAGGGCAGAGTGTCCTGTACAAATGAGCCCACCTGACATGGAACATTTTATATATGGTGTCAGTTGGGGTAGATCTACACACAGAAAAAACCCCACTATAAGTAAGTCAGAAATTAACTTGTTATAACAAAAGAAAAAAAAAACGCTATGGAAAATTGCCGAGAATTTTCTCCTCTCTCCAGCGCCATCTGGTGTTGCATGTTTATAACACATCCAAAACGCTTTCTCTTTACTATTGTAGCTGAGTCCCTGATCTGTTCTGGCCTGTTGGTGTAAATAGGCATCCTTGGTGCTATAGTCTATTTCCTTGCCATTACCTCCTTTGACCAGAGGTGGGTGATGGCACACAGGTTGACACCCCATAGGTTACCAGGGCAAGACCCGCAGCAGTTCAGACTGAGATGCTCAACTGCAATGATCAAGTTATAGAACCTAACAGGGATCTAAAAAGACTTGCATGGCATCTGGAAAATTAGGTGCAGCAAAAGAAAACAGCCCATTTTGGAGGCAGGTTGTTGGAACAATGAGTGAAGCTTAAACATGAAATATGTATTAAATAGTATTTGAGAGGGGGAATTGAGTGAGTCTCAGCTTCACTAAAAAGTTAGCTAGTGCAGTGAGAGAGAGAGAGAGAGAGAGAGAGAGAGAGAGAGAGAGAGAGAGAGAGGAGTGTGTAAAAAGAAAAGTTAGGGAGGGGCCATAACTCAGTGGTAAAAGGGTCCCAGCAGGGATGGAGGAAATGGAGGAAACTAGAGATTTTATAGTTCCTCTTAGACCTCCTGGAGACTATGGTGCATGGCAGGGCCTAGATTTTATTGATGAACATCTGAAAGACATTCAGAACATAAGCCTCTGAATTGTTTCTAGTAAAAACTTGGAATGTGGGGGACGCTCTCATCGACAGCTCAGGCTCCGAGAAGTTTACAACAAGGGATAAACTGAAGCACATTGTCACAGTCCTATTAACAGGCTGTCAAACCCAGCCTCCCTTAGTCTATTTTAAGTTGGGCGATGTTTGCCTCCATGTACTGGGGGAAGGGACCACGTATTGTGCCAACAAAGAAATGATTCCCTCTCTTCCAGCACTGCGATTTTTGTGGCAGAGCTTTGGAATATAGGGAGAAACGAACCCTGTTCAAGCAGTCACCACGCATGAGTGTGAGCAATCATGCAAGGGAGGGGAGCTTGCTCAAGGTGTGATGTAGAGCCCTGCTTTATGCAGAGACCTTCCACAAGCAGAGGAGAGTCATAGAATTGTACAGCTGGAAGGGACCCCGAGGGTCATCTAGTCCAACCCCCTGCACTGCAAGAATCTTTTGCCCAACATGAGGCTCAAACCCACAACCCTGAGATTAAGAGTCTCACGCTCTACCGATTACTTCAAACATTTGCCCTCAGAATTTAATGTGGGGGCTCTACATAATATTAATATGACATGCTTGGCAACTCAGCCCCACTCCCGCTTGTGTGATTGCTCATACTTGATGCTGATGAACATCCAAACAGGGCTTTGAGAGAGTGGAAAAGCTGTGCAACTATGCTTCTTTGAGGGCCTGCAATCTCTACCAAAGACTGACATGAAATGCAAGAAGTCTTCTGCACCCCACAAGCTCCTTATTTCTTAAAACATTATATACTGCTTAATTGTAAATAGAACCTCTAAGTTGGTTAAAATGTTTACAAAAACATACATTGCTTTAACCTGGCTTACCCCTCCTGATATCTATTCCAGCTATCTGTACAGCTATCCACATATCTCTGTATTAAGGTCCAGTGATTGGAGCAGCATAGGGAATTGCCCTTGCACATACATGTGCACACATGCATGGCTTGCTACATGGAGCAACCTCTGTGGGTTTAAGCACCATGTCATTTTGCTATGTTGTGCGAATCAGAATTTCAGCCCTTTGTATGCCTGAAACTGATAAAAATTCCAGTCCTTACTCTCTCTAGGCCTCAGGAGTCTATTGTAAAATGGGAATACTTCTCCATGCCTCAGAGCAATGATTTGAGGCACTCTCTTACTGTACCTATGGGGGTGATTGGTGTATCAGAGAGGCGCTTCTTCAGAGCATTGCAAAAGCTGAGCTCTGTTTCAATGAATGATGTCAAAAAAGTATAAGGGGAAGCATTTTATCCCTCCCTCCCTCCCTCCCTCCCTCCCTCCTTCCTTCCTTCTCTGCTTCCTGTTTCCAGAATATGAAGCAGCCAACAAGCTGGATATACAGTATAACACACACATACTTTACGTTCCTCTGATTGCGAATTTATCTTTATGGATAAATTTATGGATATCTTCAGATAGCCATTCTCTGCAAAGTTCAGAACAGGAAATGAGTAACAGGAGCTAATATGGCTGACATATCATTCTGAGCAACTTTGGCAATTAACTTTGCTGGGTCTGCTTTAGCAAGCTGGGTCTCTGCCTGCTTGTGCGATACCAGCTCAGCTAGTCATCTAATTAGCTAAATACAAACAAACCCTTCATTTGTATTTCTTGTGGTTCATGAGAGCAAATCCTGCTGTTGATAGCTTGAAAAACAAAGCAGGGGGGGGGAAACAGGAGAGCGTGCCAAGCTGCCTCGGCTTCGCAGCTCATTAATCATCAGACTTGGGAAGGACTGATTTTTTTGGGGGGGAGGGTGTCTCTATCCCTATGCCAGTATAGGTAACTGGGGAGATGAAGCCCATAGCAGTCAACCTCTGTCAGTACCCTGCTAAGACTCGGTCAAACAGTGTGGTTTTTTTCAGCTCTATCCTTCTTTGCATTTTGTACCCCAAAGGTTACCCGCGCTACTTGGTTGTGGGGGACCACCTGTCAGGGGAGCATCACCTGAAGATCCTGAGAGCAGATCTGCAAGATGATGCTCTGTATGAGTGCCAGGCCATTCAAGCAGCCATCCGTTCCAGACCAGCCCGGCTGACCGTTCTCGGTAAGAATGTGATTTCTCGCTGGAAAAGATGCACAATTCCCTCTCTCTCTTCCTCTTCTTCCTTGACCTTGAAATGAGTTAAAAGGCTCATTCAGAAAGAATGTATGTGCACTGCTTAAAAAGAGAGTTTCTTCAGCGGATGAAAAACCAAGTGTGTTTTTAGGCGCACAACATCCCTGGTGATTGCCCATTCTGAGTGGGGCTGATGGGAATTGGAGTCCAGGAGTACCTGGAGGGCACTTTTGGTTTGGTTACCCCAGGTTATCTCACGCATGCCATTTTCCTGTCAACATCAAGCACTGTTACAGAACGGGGATGTGTGGGGATATAGCCTGTGGTGATGTCATAATACAAAGAAGGCTGGGAAATGTGGAGGTGACTGCTTGCTGTGGTTGCTAGTTATAGTCACATGCCTAGCATTTCATGTAGTTCAATTCTGAGTGAAGTGTTGACTATGCAAGTAGTTTAAGTTGCAAACACGTTGAGAGGTGGCAGGAGTCTGGGTGAGGAGGTCCTGCCCCTGTGAGGGAGAACCATTGGGCTGCTTCAGCCGCCATTTTGTATGAAACCTTCCATGGCTCAGAGAGCAAGAAGCAGAGTAGTAGCAGACACATTTGAAGATGAGGTGGGGATGACTCTTGTCTCTCTTCTTAGAATTTCAAATCACTGATTTGGATCCTGTCTAAGTTAGTTGAACTTCAGTCCCATCGAAATCAATGGATCAAGTTATTAATGACTTACGCCCCATTTATTTCAATGGGAAATAAGTTCGACTAACTTTGTGGTTGTAGCCAAGTAAGTTCTGTCCAGTGTAGACCCATTGAAGTCAATGGGCCTGTTAGCTGTATCGATCATCTTCAACGGGTTTACTCTGATTAGAACTAGCATTGGACCCAACCCCTTAGCCCCAAATCCAAGCCATTGTAAATTGCCTCAAAGCATTTAGTAAGTAGGCAGGGAACATAAATTTTCTAAATAAAAATAAATGTGCAAACATGAGCACAAGGAAGCACACAGATTTGTGTAAGTAGCTTGTCACCCAACTGCAGTGGAACAAGTCACTTATTTTCCTGATTCTGACATCTCGAGTAACCATTTGGTTTTTGTATTTGGGATGGGATGTATCTGTAATTCATTGAAATAGGGTTTCTAAATGTTGCTGGAAAGGTCGTAATAAAAAGTATGATTCCATCTCTCTATCTTTCTCTAACCCTCATCCCACTACTACACTTGACAAAAAGTATACAGATGGGGAGGGGGGAGGTATATTAAGAAGTATTTCTTTTTTTCCCGACTGGCCTGATTTAGATTTATAACAACTCCTGGTGATTTGGGGTGTGTAACTCAGCTTTTGCAGAAGCATGATTTATGTACAAACACACACAAGAAAAATATACCACTGAAATAGCCCCCTGCAGCTACTAAAAGCTGAGATGTTATTATGATTGAAAAGTGTTTATCAGTGGAGTCTGTATGAAAAAGAGAATAGCAGCTGAAATTCATTCATTATAATTCCAACGAGTTGCTCTTCTTCTGTATCACAAAGATATGAAAGGAGCCTGCCAATGAATGGGGGTGGGAATACAGGGGGTGGTTTGCTCCAGCTGTTGCTTTCTCCCTTGCCATGGGAGGGGTACTAGATGGAGATTTCAAGATTCAAGGCATGAATCACCTGTGCTACCTTGGTTATGGTATTGGAGAAGAGGCCTAGAAGGGATTATAATGGTGGTCAGCAGAAGAGGAAAGCAGAGACCAAGGAAAAAGAAGTGGTCAGTGAAGGGGTAGCCAATGTGTTGCTTTCCAGATATTTATTGGACTACATATCCCATCATCCCATTACCTCCAACAAGCTGGTCAGGAATAATTGGAATCGTAGTCCAGCAACATGTGGGGACCCAGAGTTAAAGAAGGCTGTCATGGAATGTGGGGTTGCTTCTTTTTAAGACTTTCTCCTAAGCAAACAGTTGCATTTTCCGGAATCAGCTATTATTGCTCCTTCCCATTCACTTTCTGGCAGTACCTCTCCCATCCAGAACAGCAAAGTAACTTAGATGGAGAAGGTGGACACGCACACTGCAACAAAGAGCATTTTGCCTTGCTCTACCCGAGAAGGAAATAATGCTTGAGTGTCCGAGTTTTT
Organism: Podarcis filfolensis; assembly: GCF_964270895.1. Classification (NCBI taxonomy): domain Eukaryota; kingdom Metazoa; phylum Chordata; class Lepidosauria; order Squamata; family Lacertidae; genus Podarcis; species Podarcis filfolensis. The sequence continues at coordinate 30,729,162 of NC_139618.1, forward strand.
GTGTGTAATGGTGCCCCTACTACAGCAGTTCCTTGAATCTGATTGAAACCCTGTGTCTGAAAGTACGGTTTTGAAGCAAAATCATTGTTTGGATTCAAAAAGCCTCTTTGCCAGAATTAGTTGAAGCATGTGCTTGTTATTCGACGGTTCATTACATGCTGGTTCAGCCTCTGGTAGGTCATGATTTGTGCACTTCATTATTTTTGAGGTTCATTATTTGGTCACTTCCAGTGGCGTAGCGTGGGGGGTGCAGGGGGGGCGGACCGCACCGGGCGCAACATCTGGGGTTAGGGCAAATCAATGGGTTAGGGGGCGCAAATCCACGGGTTAGGGGGCGCAAATCCACGGGTTAGGGGGCGTAAATTACTTGCCTTGCCCCGGGTGCTGACAACCCACGCTACGCCACTGGTCACTTCATTATACATGCTGTTCGGCACTCCCTCCCTCTGTAAGCCCATGCCGTTTTGCTATTCAGGATTAGATTTGAAATTCTGCAAGGGATTGATTAGTTAAGCCAGAGTATTGTGAAGGGGACAGAGCACAAAATGAACCCCCACCCTGTTAAGGTTTTCGTCAATGTTCAGATGGGCAAAATAATAAAGGAACTGAGAATGTGGAGCCACATTGTGGAAGGAAGGAATATTGAAAGAAGTTTTGCCTGTTATAAAGACTTGAACTGGGATGCAACCAGGAACACTTCCTTGGAGGCTGGGATATTAGAAGGCAGCAATTTCTATTCCTACCTGTATTTGTCATAATCTGCGCTGTTGCCATTCCACTGCAGTTCATTTACCACTAAATACTATGTTATTAGTCTCACTGTCCATCATTTAACATAGCTCATGTACCTTACATAACTGCTTATTCGTTTCAATGCAAAGGAAACACCAAAGCCATGTAGAAAAAAATAACTACATATAATTTCCAGGCTGAAAAAAAACACACAAATGATGTGAACAAATGCCAGGTGTATTTCCTTGATGGATTTTCATTCCTTTTTTTAAAGTAAGATTTTTATGTAAGCTTTTTACAATACAATAAGAAAACAGATACAAAAAATATGAAAAGAGTAATAAAAATACGGAGACTTTTCCTAAAGGCAATTCTCAGCTCCCACCACCCATAGAAGGTAGCAGCCCCTTCCAGCTCTCACCAGGGGTCCTTCCTTTCTCCTCTCAGCCTCTCACCCTGGGAGACCAACATTACCCTGTCACCCACCCAGGACCCTCCATCTACCACCTGCATGAGTACACAATCCCTGGACCTTAATAAAGGCCCCAAACATAGGTCCCAAACATAGCAAAGCAAAAGGAAAGGAAAGGAAAAAGGAAAGAAGTAGTAATAATAATAATAATAATAATAATAATAATAATAATAATAATAACAACAACTTCTAATTTTCCATCTGCCAGTTACATAAAAAGATTGTTCGGGGTCTAGCCACCAGAGCAGGAGAAATTAAGCTTGCTCCATCCTTCATATGACAGCCCGTAAGATATTTGAAGATGGCTATCATGTCTCTTCTCAGTCTCCTCTTTTCCAGGCTAAACATACCCAGCTCCTTCAACCGTTCCTCATAAGGCTTGGTTTCCAGACTCTTGATTGTCATCCCCTGCACACATTCCAGGTTGTCAACATCCTTCTTAAACTGTGGTGCCCAGAAATGGACACAGTATTGCAGGTGTGGTCTGCCCAAGGCAGAACAGAGTGGTACTATTATTTCACTTGATCAGGACGCTCAACTTCTGTTGATGCAGCCTAGAATAGAATGAGCTTTTATCACTGCAAGAGCACCCTAACCATTTGCTAAGTTCTTTTGCTATTCACAACAGCTATAGACGTGATTTTGTCACAGCCAGGTAGTATCCAGTGTGATTCTCACCGGTCACAGGGTTTCTTTCTCCTGGAATTGGGTACTCCACACAACACAGCAATACCTTCTGTTGTTTACAAGACCACTTATCCTCAGATAAAGAATAGTGAACCAGGAACCTTTGATCTTCTGGAGATTGTTGATTCTCTTTCTGCTTCCTTCAATGTTTGAGTTGACCCTCAAAGGTGTAAACAAAGCAGAGGATGAAATTACTTCAAGGAGTGTTACCTCAGGAAATAGCTGTTGAAAATGACAGTTCCTCCCACCCCACCCTGTTTAAAATTTCTGGACTTGTGATCTGCATCTTTGCAGAGAGTAAAAAATGGATAAGATTGGCACATGAGGGCTGTTGCCATGCTTTTTGTATCTAGTAGAATATTTTCAGTATTGCACTGCACAAAATTGAGGTAGGGGGCAGGATTAGGTGTCCTTTGAAAAAGCTATACAGGATATCACACTTACAAAGGCAGGAATATGCCAGTAGTTGTACATTACTGTGCTTTCAAATTTGCACAATCACATCAGGCACACTCTTGCCATCAAAAAGGGCACAGCTGCACTGCAGACCTGGTTGGGCTTGCCTAAACAAAGATGTTTTAAGAAGGTGCAGAAAGAATACAAAGAAGGTCCCTGTCTGATTCCAGTAGGCAAGGACTTCCAAAATGTTGCTGCTGCCACACTTAAAGATCAGTTTATTACAAGTGTAGAACAGGTATTATGTGTCACCTGTAACAGTAGCAGTTCTACAGGCTGATTGGGCATATATGGAGCAAGCTGATCTCTCAAGTAAACTGGTCCCAAGCTGTTAAGGGCTTTGTATAATAATAGTAACACCTTGCTCTTGGCCCAGTAGCAAATGGGCAACCAATGTAGATCTCTGAAAAGAGGTGTATCTGCACACAGGTCCTCACTCTGCAGCATTCTGCAGTAACTGCAGTTTCTGTATCAAGTGTAAGGGGAGCCCCACATAGAGTGCATTGCAGTAGAATCAAAGAATCATAGAATTGTAGAGTTGGAAGGGATCATGAGGATAATCTAATCCAACCTTCCTGCAATGCAGGAATCTTTTGCCCAACGTGGAGCCTGAACCAACAACTCTGCGATTAAGAGTTTCATGCTCTACCAGCTGAGCTACATCCTGGTGTAATCCAACCCTAGAGCCAATCTTGATTATGAGAATTGTACCCCAAAACATCTAAAGGAGCGCCAGGTTGGGAAGGCTGGTGTAGCAGATTTCCCTGTGCAATGCTAGTTATGCTTTTTTGCTTCTGGTGCTGCTTTTAATATTCCAAGATGCAAATATACATTCCCTTCTACTACTGACGCAGCAGATGCACTCCACTAGCTACTGTTCCCTCCAGGTTTCTTTCTCAATGAGCCAGGATATGAATTATAGCAATAAGATTATCCTGCCTAGGAACAGGAGCCTTTGCATTCTATTAACAACAAATAAGTAGTCTCTAATAGTCTTAACGGAAGTTACCTAGAAGTGTTTTTCTGTGTGCCGCTTGGTTCAGAATGACTGTGTGTCCTGCCTGTCACCATACGACATGCTCCAAGGGGTCTTATTGCATGGGCTTGTCCAAAGCAAGGGCCATTAACACAGTCACAGGAAGCCAATAAAGCTAGAAGATGAAAGTGGATAATGGAACTTCGGTCGTGGGGAAAATGACGCACTTGCCAGAGGCGGGGAAGGTTGCAGAGAGCATAGATGTCAGAGTCAGCAAGAGGGGAATTGTCTGCCTTCATGAAGTCGGTGGTGATACCAAGGCCTTGTTTCCTTTCGTGTGGTGACTGGTAATGAGACCAGCCATCTCCCCCAGTGCCGGTGATTTCTCTTTATTTACAGGGGTCCCGGCTGCATTTATAGAAGCAGTGACACTGCTGTGGATGATTCTGGGGGAATACAGCCCAATAAAAGTGTACCTAGGGCTGCTGTAAAACTAGTCTGCCATACAAACAGACCAGCAGCTCTGTGTCCACAATAGATATTTATATCTATCTATTCACTTACTTACACACCCACAGGCAGCTCACTTCAAAAACTCTTCTGACTGGTGAGTTTTCACTGGGGAGCAGCTGTGGCTGATGCTCATTGGGACTGGCAGAAAGTGGGGAGACCAACAGTCATAGAATCATAGAATTGAAGAGTTGGAAGGGACCATCAAGTCCAACCCCCTGCAATTCAGGAATCTCAACTAAAGCATCTATGACAGATGGCCCATCCAACCTCTGCTTGGAAACCTCCAAGGAAGGAGAGTCCACAGCCTCCTGAAGGAGACCATTCCACTGTTGAACAGCTCTTACCATTCTTAATAGGTGAAGCCAGATCCAATGACAACCAGAGCCAACTAATTCTAGTTTCTCCCCATCCTCCTCACTGCTCAGTTCTAGAAAGGTAACACTGAGACTAAGGAAAAGGAGGAGGAAGCTGACAGGCAGTGCCGTCCCTGTAGACGTGTTGTAAGTGAGGAAGGAGGCAGGCAAGGGCAGGCTGTGGTCGGTAGGGCAGTGCCCCATTTGCCCTAACAGAACAGCCTCCAGCACTGGGAAGGCAGCTTTAGAGCAAGGGTGGGGAGGTTTTTCAGCCTGGGGGGCACCTTTCCTTCTGTGCAATCTTCCAGAAGGCACATGCCAGGTGAGGCCAGAAGCGTAAGTGGGTAAGTGCTCATTATGAGGAACGGCTAAGGGAGCTGGGCATGTTTAGCCTGGAGAAGAGGAGGTTAAGGGGTGATATGATAGCCATGTTCAAATATATAAAAGGATGTCACATAGAGGAGGGAGAAAGGTTGTTTTCTGCTGCTCCAGAGAAGCGGACACGGAGCAATGGATCCAAACTACAAGAAAGAAGATTCCACCTAAACATTAGGAAGAACTTCCTGACAGTAAGAGCTGTTCGACAGTGGAATTTGCTGCCAAGGAGTGTGGTGGAGTCTCCTTCTTTGGAGGTCTTTAAGCAGAGGCTTGACAACCATATGTCAGGAGTGCTCTGATGGTGTTTCCTGCTTGGCAGGGGGTTGGACTCGATGGCCCTTGTGGTCTCTTCCAACTCTATGATTCTATGATTCTATGAAGTGAGAATTTTACAGGAGGTTAGTTTCTACACACACCTCTTCATCCACCATCCAAGCAAGCAGAAGGCATTGACAGCATTCAAGGACACATTCTAAACAGGCAATGGGGTATATGAAGCAGGACCAGTGAATGGCAGGGCCTGGGGAGAGATGGTGGAGCTAGGGAAGGGGGTATAGTGTGGGAAGAATAACAAGGGCCAGATATAGAAGCTTGGAGGGCCACATTTGGCCCCGGGTCTGAGGTTCCCCACACTTGCTTTAGAACCATGAGGAAGAAATAGAATCATAGAATTGTAGAATTGGAAAAGATCCTGTGGATTATCTAGTCTAAACCCCTGCTATACAGGAGTCTGCAACTGTCCCATATGGGGGATCAAACCTGCAACCTTGGCATTACCAGCACTACACTCTAATGAACTGAGCTATCCAGGCTGCTTCTGGTAAAGTATATACAGCCGTACCTTGGTTCTTGAACGGAATCCATTTCGGAAGTCCGTTCAGCTTCCGAAAACGTTCGAAAACCAAGGCGCAACTTCCGATTGGCTGCAGGAGTTTCCTGCACTCAGTTGGAAGCCGCATCGGACATTCGGTTTCCAAAAAGCATTTGCAAACTGGAACACTCACTTGCGGGTTTGCGGCATTCAGGAGCCAAAACGTTTGAGTCACAAGGCGTTCCAGAATCAAGGTAGGTTTGTATATAAAAGCTACTGAGAGTCAAGGTAATAGTGTACACGAATTATATTACTGTACTGTAATGGTTGCCTCTGCAAACTGTTTGGAAACTCCAGCTGCTTTGGAATATGGCATCCAGGCACTTGGTGTAGGGACTTGCTGGTGGTCATCAAGAGCTCAGCAGTGTTGAATGATATGCGCTGGCAACCAGTTTAATTTCAATCTGAATTGCAAGTGCTAATTTTAACTTTTTAAGCTCTAAATGGGGGGGTGCGTTTGATGGACAGAGTGTGCAACCTCCTCCTATGTGCCCAGAAGCCTATCATGGCTGGGCGGAGTGTTATCCAATCAAGAGTGAGTGGAGAGTTGAAAATTGGAACCTGACACAAATCAATTTATTCAGAAACACATTAAAGTGTGGGTTTTAAGTAAAGTTAGTTCTTAACTATCTCTGTAAAAAGTTTTGACTGAAACCAAGTGTTGTGCCTCATCAGAGTATCCATTAACCTTCATTGAGTGTATTTAAATTAAATTCCAATGCAAAGTGCCTCATCATTACTTTGATCTTCTGGTTGAGGGATAAGTGGTCAGCGGTTTCCCCTTCACATTATTAAAAATCCTTGCTGCTGTATATTGGGACACGCTACCATATGCAGATAATATCAGACCTCTCAAGTGTTACTGACAGGGAATACCTAATTTTAAAGCACCTGAATCCTGCCACATTACGCCACTCATATCTATCTTTATTGAGGGAAGTTGTCACAGGCAGATATTTAAAGAACCAACTTCTCCCATACAGACATCCCCAATATTTAAATCTGCAAAAGGAGCCATCTCCTGTGGTGAAATGGGTGCTAATGCAGGAGAGGGTCTTTTCGGTGCTGGCTCCCCAACTGTGGAATGAACTCTCCCATACATCTCCCATAGGAAGATGCCATATCTCATATTTTTTAAATGCCAGGTCAAAACATACTTTATTTATCCAGCAGGGCTTTTATCTGATCATTTGTGGTGTTGATTCCTTTTTGGTATTTGGGTTTATATCTGCCTTTCCTCTTTATTTTCTTTATGGATATGTTGTTGGAATTATGGCTATTGCTTCTTGCTTGGTTTTTAATCAATGTATGTTGAGAGCCACTTTATAAATTTGGGAAGTGTGGGGAAAGCATTATTAAAAAATTAATAATAGCCAAATTCATAATAAATATATCAGCTAGGAACTTATAGACAGAAAAATTGGGAATAAATTGAGCTGCTCAATGTCCTGTTACTTATAATAACTATTTGGTTGGGGGTGACAAATAACATGGGGCATTGTTTCTGCCCGAGCCTTGCAGTCATCCTTTTGTGCAATAAAAAGAGGACCTGGTGCTTATAACAGTGGGCTAGGATGGTCATTGTTCATACAGTGTTTGAACACCTGATGAGAGACATCAGGTGAGAGGAGGATGGAATCTGTACAGGATGCAATAAAGCTAAAGCTAAGCATGGTCTTTTCTTCTGACAGCTATTCTCAATGAATTCTATATAGTTAGAAATAAGGCTATTGATTGACATTTATTATGGCTGGGCACGATCCAGCCAAAGATAAGCCCTTTTAAGTCCCATTGATGGGACAGCTAGGCAAGTGCTTAGACCTCTACTGTAGAAATCAATGTGACTTCAAAATGCTTAGCTGTGGGGCTGGCTCACGCTGTTTATTTGAGAGCTTTCCATGAAATGAAAAGTTAATGCAAAAGTGAGAGACAGAGAAAAGCTGTCCAAGTCTACAGTGACAAAAACAGATGGAAACAAAAGGTGTCTTCATGCTAAGGCAGCCTTAAGTAACGGCAATGAATGACCAATGAGTTGAACCCGGCATCATCTGTGACAATGCACAAAATAACAAGGGGCAGCCCTGGCCTGGGCTCATCTTCTATGACAGACTTTAGGTGCTGCTTTTAGAAGGTTAAGGTTTAGAGTCAAATTGAGGGGAGTTGAGGGTTGGGAACGGGGAACATTAAGGGGCCCCTTGCTTTTCAATAGTAAAGTAAAGGTAAAGGGACCCCTGACCAATAGGTCCAGTCGTGGCCGACTCTGGGGTTGCGGCACTCATCTCGCTTTATTGGCCAAGGGAGCCAGCGTATGGCTTCCGGGTCATGTGGCCAGCATGACTAAGCCGCTTCTGGCGAACCAGAGTAGCACACGGAAACGCTGTCTACCTTCCCGCTGGAGCGGTCCCTATTTATCTACTTGCACTTTGACGTGCTTTTGAACTGCGAGGTTGGCAGGAGCAGGGACCGAGCAATGGGAGCTCACCCCGTCGCGGGGATTCGAACCGCCGACCTTCTGATCGGCAAGTCCTAGGCTCTGTGGTTTAGCCCACAGCGCCACCTGCATCCCTTTTCACTAGTAGCTCACCATAATTTCACCAGTAGCTCTGTAACATTGCAAGGAATTCTGGGTTGCACATTTTCATTACCAGCCAAGGGAGGTTTGCAACCCTCCCCCAATTTTTCTTTCTATGTGCCATTGCTAAAATATGACTGATGACTTCGTTGTGCCTTTAAAATGATGGTTATTGTATTGCATTCAAATGATGTGATATTGTTATCCCAAAAGAGACCTCAGTTAGAAAACAATTTTGTGCATTGTCAGAACAGAAGGTGAACACCTGTTGCGTAACGAAGCCAACATTTTGGTATTTGCTCTATCAACAAACTAAAATGTGTTGGAAAATAATAGGAAGCCACCTGAGCTGCTGCTCTTCTTTCTCATCCTTAGGTATATAACTTGCTTCCTTGCCTGATAATCAGACCTCAGTTGTTGCAATAAGGAAAGCCAAACAACTCCTTAATGGAATTTTAAGGTTCACAAGACCTTATGAAAGGAATTTACTTTATTCAACAATTAAAGTATGCATAGCAAAAATACTGGCACAAATTATTCATGATGCTGAAATTTGGAAGGTTCAGGCAGCAAGAGGAGGAAGCCGCTCAGGCGCCTGGGGCGGCGCGCCCAGGGGTGGGGCAGACTGCACATAGGGGCAGGGTGCACTGCGGGGCCTCCGGAGTCTGCCTGCCTCCTCCCACTCAGCCGCCCTACAGCTGGGGGGGGGGGAGACAGCAGGCGGACCATTTGTGCAGCCCGAAGCCTGCACACGCCCAAGCCACCGTGTATCTCCCAGGAGAGACGCGTGACTCGGGTGCGCTGCAGGCCCCTCGGTGAGTGCTGCCTGGCATTTTGTCACCCCCCTCAGTGGTGACCCGCACCCACCAAATCCCCTTCCTCCGCCCCTGGGTCCAGGTTGGGGGATGGGCATTAAATAGGCAGCAGACCAATCAGTGGGAATAATCCTGCCAGAACAGAACACCCTTAAATCCCATTGACTTCAAGGAGAGAAATTTAAACTCATGTTCTCTGATTAGAGACATTTAAAGTCATGAAATCACCCTTTGGGTGATTTTTTGTAAAGGCTCCATGTTTTCTAAGGGTGGGATCCATAGTTAGCCATACTTAGAGTAGACTTATTCAAAGTATGGCTGATTCTGGATGTAACACAAATATCTGATTGGGGAAAGCAGGGTCAAGTGTGTTTCCCAGGCCTTGCATCCTGCATGTGGAAGTGCAAACTTCTTATGGGTTTTCAGTAGGAGTAAAATAAATGGGCATGAGGGAGTGGCATTGCATTGGTGAAATGGTCCAGCACAAATGGTGAGCATATATTGTTGTTGTGGGTAATATTTATATTTATATTTCTTACCCACCCTTTACCATGAGGTGTCAGGACAGGTTGCAACATTTTAATAATACAATATTAAAAACAATTAAGAGAATAGGGTGGATCCTACAGCATATATCTCAAGTGCCAAAGCCCAGAGTAAAGAAATGTGTCTTCAATGTGCAACAAAAACTATGTAATGAAGGCAGTGTTCAAAATTCACTAGGCACCAGGCACATTATGCATCTGGCTATTGGCCACTTGTGACCAAGTGAACGTGCCCAGGCGCCAGGGTGGTGCAATATTTAGTGAACAGTTTTTAGTGTCTTTCACTAGATCCAAATGCTACATTGAAGTCAAAGAAAGACTTAGGGAAGAACTCTTAGTATGTGTCTCTGTGTGTGATGCCAATGCCAATTTCAGAATCATGCAAAAAAAAAAAAAGCATTAAAACTTGGCTCTTATATGGTCTCTTAATATCCACCGTGGCTTTGAATTCTTTTCTACAAATGTTGAAATTGGATCCTATTTCCCTAATGCATTCTTGCCCTACACATTATTTTATTGAAGAACTGCAACGCAAAATCCGGAGGTGTGTGAAGTTTGAAAGAAAGCATTTCTGTCTGTGCATTGTTTCAGGAAATGTGAATTAGGAAGGTTCACATTAAAATGCAAACTGAACTGATATTCTCCCTAAGAGAGGCTGGCCACTGATTGCAAGAGCTCCTCAAGGTGTGCAGTAAAACCCACACTTTTAAACACAACAACCCACAATTCCCTCCCTGCAAAAATGATACTGGCATTCTTGCAGAGGCCAGAAATCCTACTATTCTGACAGAAGTAGAATAATATCCAGAATGTGTCTGAGCTCTGCCTTGTTCCATCGGATTTGGAGTCTGTTTTATCAATAGACTGGCTGGGGACATTCCTAGACTGCATTCAACCCTGGAAGATAATTTCATTCAGTTCACATTTTTAAGCAAACTGAACTAATTTACACCTCCTGGACTAATGCATGGCTTGGAAGGTAATTATGCTTTGCGTTTGCTTATCCACTGAATTTTGTGTTACAGTTCTCCATAGTTTAAAAATAATAATCAGTATTTAAATGCTTCTTTGTAAGAAATTGTGTATTTAAATACAGATTTTCGTATGAGGTTTTTTTGCGGGCAGAGGTAGCAAATCCTAAATTGATTTGGAAACAGACTAGGATGAATTCATGAACATACACATGTGAAACTGACAAGGACAGGAAATAGACTTATCCACCTATTCCTACTCCAGTCTCACAAGCCCAGAGGCCTTCAGCCAGATACAGGGGTGTTCAACTTCCAAAGCTCCTGCAGCCAATCAGAAGCCACAGAAACCCTCTCAGATGTTCAGCTTCCCAAAGAACGTTTGAAAACTGGAACACTCACTTCTGGTTTTTGGTCGTTCAGGAGCTGGAACGTTTGAGTCCCAAGGCATTCGGGAGCTGAGGTACAACTGTATTCTGAAAAATGTTCTCTTGAAGGAGGAAATTTCCAAAACACATTTGGAGTAAAGTACATTTCTAGCACCTGGAGTTCATTATCCTCTCTGTACCTATCACTAAGGGTCAAAACAGACATGAGTCAAGAGGTCAGCAATCGGGTCTCCTTAAAAAAAGTTCTTCTTTAAAGCTGCCACAGTGGTGGAGAGAGGTGTGCTTCAGGTTGGATCAGAGCAGCAGTTCTGGGGAAGAGGGTGTTTAATGGTCCCCTCACAGTAACATCCTTCCCATCAAACACACACATACCCTTGTGTGGAGCTGCAATTAGACCTGCTGCAGGAACAACTGCATGGTTCCTGAATTCCTCTCACTGTGGGGTTAATGCCAATTTTTCCTTGCTGCTTTATAATGGGAAAATTGGGGGGGAGTGCAAAATGCCCCCTGCCTCAGCACTGGTGTGCTTCAATCAAAAACAGAGCTCCCTGGTGGATGTTTTACATCAGGCTTGGAGAACCATGGCTCTCCAGATGTTGTTGGTCTTTAACTCTCATCATCCCTGACTGTTGGCCATGCTTGCTTGGGCTGATGGGACTGGAGTCCAACAGGACCACAAGGTTACCCCCACACCACACCCCAGTTTACACTGTCTGTATCAATAGATATAGATATATAAAAATTCTGGAGATCTGAGCATAGGTCTCTTTCATTCTCTTCATTTTGGCACTGGGTTTTGATTCATCCCCATGGCGCCAGATGAGTTTTATGTGGTAGCCATTTTAAATTGGCTCTTTTTCTTCGACACTGAATTGGGAAAGGCTTTGCCAGCCCCTACAGCCATTGGAAATGCATTGACTCATCCTAGGTACTAATAGCAAATTCATTCTCTAACTGTGGGTCTTTATGTTGCCAACACAGCAACATATGAACACAAGACAGAGGTATTAGCAAACCTGGGAGAATCCCATGGTAGGGAGTTGAACAGAATGGTGTATTCTGAAAGCGGGCATGGCTGGCTGGAACCCTGAGCAGGAGCACTCCATCCCCCTGAAGGTTTGAAGACCCCCCTGGTGTCTTCCTGTCTCCCAAAGCCTTCCCTTGGCCTCTCCCTCTACTTCCCTTTACTGTCTTCTCAAAATGCCTTCACCTTTCTAGCTTAGCTTCCCATGTTCTCCTTGCCAAAATGTGAACTGCCTAATTCCACATGCTCAGCCTTTAACTTTATGCGTGGCTGCTCCTGAGATATCCCCAAATGCTGTCTAAATTGTTTTTTGAACTCCTGCCACTTGTGTCTGACAACAGCTTGATGGGCCTGATGCTACCTCCTTTCTCTCCCCCCCCTTCCAAAATGAAGAGAGAGAGACAGTGTTTTAATTAAATATTTAAGAACGTGTCACATTAGGTTTAGATCTACACAGTTAGATGTGGTGGAATAGATCGTTCCATAAGCCTTTGGAAGTCCAATTGTTCAAACAACTGAGCCTGCAAGGATCACTTACCTCCATTGGCTTCAGGGGACTAGAGTTTTGTTCCCAGAGAAATGGGAAAAGATATCCTCTTCACATGAAATCCATGCCAGCATTCATTTCTACTAAATTTCTGCCCTGTCAAGTTATGGGAATATATATGCCTCTGTTTTTCACAGTGCTAGAGTTCTTCAACTCAAGGCTGGCTATACTGAGGGGCAGAATGAGGCAACTGCCACAGGTGGCAGAAACTGGGAGGCTAGGGCAACATTCCCTTAAGCTAGCCTGCTGGCCTCAGGTGCCATGGAAGATGCAACCTTATTGCCAAAGTTGAAGTAGCATTCAACTCTAGTCAGCTTCTCTATGTGGAAAAGAGGGTTCCTTTGCTTGTCCTTTGTTAAGGCAGCAAATTGACTTCATCCAGAGCTGCTTCGGCCAAACAGCTTCTGGTTTCAAAGTACAGGTTTTAACCCAGGGGCCAGCAAACATTTTCAGCAGGGGGCCGGTCCACTGTCCCTCAGACCTTGTAGGGGGCCAGACTATATTTTGAAGAAAAAAATGAACAAATTCCTATGCCCCACAAATAACCCAGAGATGCATTTTAGATAAAAGCACACATTCTACTCATGTAAAAACACACTGATTCCCGAACCATCCGTGGGCTGAATTTAGAAGGCAATTGTGCCGGATCTGGCCCCCGGGCCTTAGTTTGTCTACCCATGTTTTAACCTTTACAGCTCTAATCTGCTGTGGACCAGGGTACAGAAAGAACAGTCTTCTCCCAAATGAACCTACTCACCCTTTAAAGTAATGTTGTGAGGGTGCCTCCAATCTCACATTTGCTTCATGGAAGTTAACTGTCTCCACTGGTTGGAAAATCAAACTGTGTAGGCACCTCCCAGAGATACCTGGATCTACCAAATCCATCACTTCTTCCATTCAACACTAAGTGCTGACACTGAAATATATATGCAGGTGTTTGGGCAATGGACACTGTTCACCTGAGAAACCAGCCAATGCAAATGGGCTAATAATACCAAGGATTGGCAGTGTTTGGTTGATCCATTGGTGATGTCCATATTAGACTACTGCAATTTGTGCTATATATATATATATATATATATATATATATATATATATATGTAATATAGCTATATATAGTGCTATATATTTGTGCTATATAAAAGCTTTGAGAATGCTTTTCAAATTTCAACTGGTCAAAAATGTGGCCACCAAAGTCACAATGGGGACAAGGCAGTCATACCAGCATTCCTGGCTGCCAGTGTATTTTGGGACCCAGTTATACAGTTTAGTCACAAACTATATGTTAGGCTGCCTGTATGTGTGCAAACCTGCCCACACACTGAGGTCAGAATCAGAGACCTTCTTTGAGCATCCACTTTTCTGGGTTGCTGAGGGCAATGGCCACAAACAAACAGGCTTTCTCCATGGTTGTCTGGCAGCATTTTAATTCTCTCTGTCGAAAACTGTGTCATGTTAATATGCTTCAGGGTTTTGGAAAGCTCCAAAACCTTAAATTTTTATACAAGCCTTTCAGGGGTCACCT